>NC_044009.1:46628281-46958559 GCF_900496995.4 Aquila chrysaetos chrysaetos | reverse complement strand
TAACACACCGGGTCTTCACAAGGAATAGATTCAATTAAATGCGGACAACCTGCCAGAGTGCCTACCGGATCCACAACCACTTGCCTTTGTCTCATTCTAAAGCCTGGAAAAAGAGAAACTGAATTAACTGGACAACAGCAAAAAATATTTACACCAATAATCTAATAGCAAGAGGACTATATAGGGCATCTGGAATTGGAGGATATAAAGACAAACGAGCACACCACTTACAAACTGAATTGACTGAGACGGTACTCCGCTGTATGTGCCCACAGTCCGGGCAAGCAAAATCTAATAGTGTGTAAAGAACTCTAACAACCCACATTTTTCACATTTCTTTTTCCCTTTCATCAACATTAGATAGAAATACACATGTCCAAATATAGGAATTTGCCACTGATGCATATATTAATATAATAACAACATTAAAATAAAAAGAGAGAAACAGTTAAGGAATTGAAGATATAAAGGACATCTATATTCTGCCTGGGAATCCACTAATGAAAAGACTTATTTTGAGATACAGCAGAGCAGTTTACTAAGAAATTAGTATTCTGCTTTATGAAGGTGTAAGGATTTCTGATACATAATGCATATCAGACCTCTTTGAAATGACATCCTATTAAATTGGAAGATTCAAATGTAAAGTGGAAGAAAAAGGTTACAGAAATAATGAAAGAATTCATTACATAATCTACCTCCTTCTGAATAAAACCAAAAGTCATGTTGCTACATAAAATGCAGAACTAATACGCAAGCATCTTTCAGCATGTTTTGTTATGTAAATGACACAGAATTCTAAGAAAGGCAGAAAAAAATACATGGTGGTCTTTCCCACAACAGTCTCAGACAAGGGGCAAATATATAGCATTAGTGGAGGCTACATGGAAATGCCTTGGCCATGAAACAGAAAAGAAAATGAAAAATTAAACATTCCAGAGAATATAACAGACCAAACTTCCACCGTTCTCAAATAAGCAAAAAGAAATCATACAAAACAATTTAAAAATTAAATGGTTTTGCCAATCTTTTATTTAGCCATATATTTTTTATTATTTCTTTTTTAATTTGAAAAACTCTGACCAGCTCCAATCACTTCAAAAACTTATGCTGTCTTCAGAAAAGTGTAATTTCCAAATGACATGAACTCCAACAGTCATCTTTTCAACTTAGAGTCTTAGGAAAGCCTCTGCAATGAATATCAGCGTTGCAGCAACAAACATGTACGCTAGTCAATTAAGATCCAGGGGGGTTAAATTATATTTGCATCCTCTGCTTCCAGGAATTTAAACCAAACCCAGAACAGTGAGAACAATCTCTCGGGTCAGCCTAACTCCAAGACGGAAGGGCTGTGGGATACACCTCAGTCCTGACGCCTTCTAACCTCACCCAAGCATTGCCCTCGAATCCAGGCACGCAGCAGGACTTCCGACGGGGATCACGGAGGGACAGCGTGCCACTATCGAGGTCTGCAGCTCCTATCCCAAGAAATCCCCCTTTTCTACAACTTCAGTGCAGGATAAAAGGATCTGAATCAGGCTAAAATCTTATCTTTTTTTTTTTCTTCTCCCAAGAATAACTGCAAAAAGCTTTTAAAGGTCATATTCCACTCCTGTACGCACATCTAAGTGCTTCATCCTATGTTAGATTAATTTTTAAAAAAATACATTAAGCTCCCAACGTAGAATTTGACACCACTGCTTTTGCAATCTTATCATAATATTCCATTACCCACTTTAGATCCCCCAATGCTCCAAAAGCAATATATAAGAGCACCCATTACCTCTTCCTCCACGGCGGTCCTGGCAGTTCTCGTGAAGGCAGGGGCCCCACACCGACCAGGCAGACACCACGCACTCGGACGGGCATGGCAGGTTACACAGCTGGGAGGTGGAGGGAGCAGGACCCAGGCATAGCTTCCCATTAACTGGTCTAGTAACTAAGAGGGAAAAAAAGAAAGGAAAAAAGAAAAGCAGGGTTGTAACTTTGCCCTGACCAACGCACAGAGTCCGGAGTTTACTGCTGGCCTTAGTTTTCCAGAATGCACCAAAATCCAGTGCTTTTTTTAGGGTCTAACCTCCCAGAGCAAAAAGTTAATCCTGTGTTCAGCAAGGCACTTAAAGTTTTATCTAAATCACCCATACTCAGCAGGCCAATTAAGACTATGCTTAACGGTAAATGGGTGCTTTAAAACTAAATTCAGTGCTGATCTTCTCCAACGCTGGAGCAACAAACTGGAATCTAATCCCCCACATTTCTGGCCAAGAAGACCTCTTCACACCGTACTGAAGAGAAAGACGTATAAGAAGGAAATCCCAAAAGCTCACGCTGCAACTGGGAGCCAGGCAGAGACACGTGACAAAAGCCTGAGCACGGGGAATCTCCCCATACCCATCCCCTTCAGGGGCACCACCACCTCTAGATTACAGATGCAGGATCCAGACATCTGGATTTTCTTCATCTACTTTCAATAAAGCTGAGCAGAGCTCTCAGTTTCTTCTACACAGACATATGTAGAAAGCATCTTTCCTGCCTGGGAGGTGAGATGTTTACTCGAATTGCCTGCACCCAGGCAGGCACAGATCTCCAAATCTCTTCATCTATGAGATGGGCCAACCCCAAACTCTGCCAAAGTACCAGTTTTGTTGATACTGACAATAAATTTGGAAAGCTGATTCCCTTTGTATTTTCATTTATCCTAAGAGATTTCTAGTTTCAATTAACTTCTCTCGCCTCTTTATTTGGGGCAAAGGGAGGAAGGAAAAGAAGGGGAAAGACTCTTAAATCTATCGTCTGAGTCATTATATGATATTGCATTTTAATTACATTATGGGCTGAGTTTGGCTGTCTCTTTAGATAGATCAATATCAAAGCAGTCTTTCAAAAGGCAAAGGCTTGTTAGAGTTTACTCTGCCATGGTATTACCAAGACTTCATTAATTTTTATAGCTACTGAGTTTGCTTTATCCTCATTTTTATTTTTAATGTCTATTTTTCTTTGCTTCCATGCATGGAATTGACCTAAAAAAACTTTATAAAAATGTGCCCAATATAAGAATATTCTTTTCTTTTTCTGCTATTTTACCATTTTCTTTAAAATGAATCATTTGAAGAAAAACAGAACTTTTTTTTTATTAAAACACAAGACTTCAGTGCTCAGAATCCCAATAAATTCTGATTTGCACATCCTGAAGCTGAGACTTCATACCAATATCAGTGCTTATGATTCCAGCTCATCAGAATACCAGGATTAAACAACAGATGTGATTTAATTCTAAGCTGAAAGATATGTTAGTAAAAAAGACGGTTTTCTGAATGGTTTCTGAGACACTGTAAGGCCTTTGACATGTTCATTTAGAGATTACAACAAGGTGGCATAAATCCAATTCACCTGAATGCTAAAATAAACAGACCTTTTCTAGAGACCTCGCAAGGGAAGTGACAGACAGAATGAGGTAAATACTAGAGTTTTAAGGATAAGGGTATTTATTTTACCAAGAAGTCTCGTGCATGGCTTAACCTGCCTTTCAGCATCAAGCTTTGCAAAACTGTATCATTTTTTGAGAGTTCACTTGAAGAAATGAAAGGAAATAAAATTGACTGCAGATGGTCAACCCAAGGAATAAAGTCCAGTCCTACTCTGCTCTAACTCAAGGCATCACTGTTAGCAATGGCTCTTCCCTCCTCACTGATTTTCAGATTGTTTCTATATTGCAATTTAACTATTTAAATGTGGGAGCCACTAGATAAAGCAGGTTGGTTCTCCTGCCTTGAAAACTAACCAGCTACAACTAGTGGTGACAAGGGTATTTTAAACTGATTTTGGATAAAAGAAAAACAAGAAAAAATGATTATAAAAAGTTAAAGGGGCAGGGTTTTGTTTGTAGGCTGAGCCTACCAGCCATCCCAGACACATGTAAGACTCCTTCCTATTCTGGAGGAAACCCCTGCCTTCCTCTCCCTGTCAACCACCTTCCTGCTCCTCTTCCTCCCTCGGGCTGATGCCCTATTTAATTCTAGCACTGGGAGCTCTTTTCCCAGGACCAACATCCTACTTGTCATGGAATAAGACTGCTTATTTACTCACTTCCTTAAGTAATTCTATATATTCTGTAAAATGTAAATCAGAAAATACAAAGACTATTCTAATCAAATATCCAAACATATTCTAGGTCTGTGCCAGTTTATGCTCACCCTACACTGACTACAATTCTCCAGTGAAAGTCTTCAAGAATAAGACAAGAACAAAAAGAAACAAGCTGCCTTAATAAATGCGTATACAACACATCCTTTTCCAAAACCAGGCAGGTATAAAGAGCCACAATATCGTGATAGCCAGAGTCTCTATAAGAGTTTCATCCCTTCTTCAGCCATTTGATTGACAACTCTGATTTCCATCAGTTTTATTTAAAAGCTTGATGTGATTTTCTACCGCTATTCTTTCATAGCCTAATAAATAACCTTTTTTTTTTTTTTTTTTTTTAATGAACTGTAAGATGGGTTTTTAATGTGAACCTTTTAAACGTCAAAATTCTCACACACTGCAGCCTCCAAAAAGGCACAGATAGCCTGGCTGGGATGCCCTGTTCAGACAAAAAAACTCACATTATGCCTATGATAAATGAACACAGCTGCTAGGACTGTCTTTATGTACCGGACAGCCTTCTGATTTTGCTCAGTAATTGGCTCTGTAATGGCATTTTCCTACTTTCATATAGAAAAAGTGCATTTTGTGTAATAATCTTCCTTGGAAAAAAAAACTAGCCATTTTGCGGGGGGAAGGGGAAAGGCAGAAGCCAGGGAAGAGAAGAGTGAGGGGGGAGGCAGTACCTCTGATTCAAGTAGCAGCTTATTTATTACGCTTGTTCGTACCTTTTAAAATCCTGTGTTCTTCCCAATCTATGGAACAAACTCGAAAAAGCAATCAAGTACTAATCTGGGAGCCTCTGAAACATTGCACATTTCTATAGCTGTTATATTGAATCTATCCTTCATAAATGTGACTACAGCTGTTTCCAGCACCAGTGTCTGCCTCAAGTTTGAATTTTACTATTTGCTGTTATTTTCAGGTTATTGCTACCAGCAGGAGATAATAAATTGGGTTCTAAAGTATCTTGTTTCCCTATATATTTTTACTGAGGTAGTGATCTGGAGGAAGAGTGGAAGAGGAAATCAGCTCTGATATGATTATTTCCATAATGTAATTTTAAGCCAATAAATAAATAATCTGTGAATAATAGTCATATGGACACATACTTGCAGGCATACATACCAACACTATGTTAAAAAGCAACAATGATGACCAGACAGAGGGAGAAATGTATAGGAAGGGATTTTGGTTGCAGGGATTCCTTTCAAATTTAGTTTTTCAACTCCTCAGGAGTTAAATAACACTTTTTTTCCTGGAGCTTAACTTCATTTCCCTTTTACAATGAAAAAAACAAGTATTTCTGATATTAACACCTAAATGAGACATTTCTAAATATCACTAACATATCTGGTATACACACAAAGAATATCAGGACTGTCTCATATACTGGTGCAGCCATATTTTAGCTAATATTCAATTCTCTAGGCAATAAATCCAGATGTTTACCATATCTTTTGGCAAAACTAAGACAAATTAATGATTGCCAGGGTACAAGAAAGGGATGGCATATCTTTGTGAAAGTTCTTTACTGCCTTTGCCAGGACTTATAAACCAAAGACACCTGGATCAATACGAAGGGAAATTACTTGAGAAAATCACAAAGGAATAAGTTGTGTTATAAAAACACCTACATGTGTATAACATAATAGGGATAAACCAGCACAACATTTGTAAGTAATTTCTCTAACCTGAAAGACTTGCTTTTATAGCAAAACCAAAAGATTAGACAAAGGAGAAGTAGTGAATGTAATTTAACTAGCCTAGAAACGGCGCCAACCCTAGTCCAGTGCATCCTTCCATTAAAAAGCCTAATGCACCCCATGCCTGATGGAAAGGGTTCCTTTATGCTTTTAAGAAGAATCAATTAGTTTTGAAGCCACAAGGCACCAAGTTGAAGTCCTATTTTCAATTAAAATCTATTTAACAGACAAGAAACAATGTATGAATAGAAGGCTAATCACAGCATGAAAGAGGGTTAATAGCAGATTGCCAAGAGCAACAACGGTTTAATGTATTTCAGAACAATAAAGATCCTCGCAATTTTATTAAAGTGACACACACTATTAGCACTGCATGGAATAAAAGTTTCCCTGTGTCCATATTCTCTGCTGTACAACGCGATCCTGATCCCAACTGGGATATTGTGTTGTTTTACTACAGCAGAATTTGTAGAGATTATCGACAGAACTGGCAAAAATTCAGAGTGAGCATGGGGCTTCCCACCCACAGTCATACAACTGAGCAGACCAGGGGTGACAAGCCATTAAGAGTGTCCAGAAAAAACAGCAGAGGCAACAGGGAAAGAAAAAGGGATTCTCCAGGACATTTGAGCCATGTTGGCTGTTATCCAGAAAAGGCCACAAGATGCTGGAAATCACTGGGACAGACCACCAGAGAGGGTGAAAGAAGCCACAAGAAAAACAGGGAAGAAAGCCCAAAGGTGAGGATATACTTCACGAAAGCCTCGTAAGAGTGTGAACTTTGCCCATTGCTAAGTTTAGTAGGAGCAGGTAGGAGCACCAAGGAGCAGAAATCTGTTCCGTGAATGCCACATCCCTGCAGGAGTCCTGGTACCACAAGAAAAGCACCTCTGTGGATGTGTCTATGATACTGGGACACGGTACAGGTAGCCCGAAGCTAAGCTGGTGACACGCTAAGCTAGTCTACTCACGGCACGGCCGTGCCGGCTCGGATGCTGAAAGCAGCAGGGCTGCTTCACGCGGAGCTGGCCCACGTTCACAAGCTTGACTTATCTCGAATGTCTCCTGTTCCAGGACCAGCCCAGCTACCACTGGCTTTGTTATCTCTCCCCAGTGTCCCACTTTGTGGTGTAGCCTCGTACATACAAATCCTTTTATTTTTTCATCTGACTCAACATTATTGTTTGAACACAATGCAGCTCCCCGCCCTCGTAACAACAACGGGACAAAATTACTCAGAACAAACCGTCGCTGTTTTGAATAAAATTAATCCAGTTCCAGTGGCAGGAAATAATGACAGAAACACAAATGCAATTAAAATCTTAGCTTTCAAAGATAAAACCCTAAACTAAAATGTAGTATCTCATGTGAACTGACTGGGCAGCATATTATTTGCTGCATACCAAAGCCAGCTATAGAAATAAAAGTATTTGTAAAGGGATAAATATTTCATGGTCATATCAAATAGCCTGTTGACAAAAAAAGGCATATTCTTTATAAGGCACCTTTTAGAAGGCGCACTTCTTCCACTGTCAAAGTCTTTTTATACATTATTCTCTTCATTTTACTTTAATTAGTTTCTAGACATGAAAGAACTGAAAATATTACACCTCTAAAAGACATTAGGGAAAATGTTTTTCTCCCTAATGGATTCAAACTAAAATTTTTGAAATACACATTTAAACACTACTGTCAAGCACCGCAACGATCTGAATAAAATCATTTCCTCTCTTGCTTCTAAAGGGTTTCCCCCAAAGAAGCCAGCTGTTACATATTTATTTTTCCATTATGTGAGTTGTATCTCATAAATTCTGCTCAGCATTTGGTGAGCTTACAGATCAATAATTCGGCATCCCAGCAATATAAATCTGATGCAGACTTGCCTGAATATATTTCACACTTCAGAGGTGTATTTCTCATCTTTTCAAGCCAGTTCAGTCATCCCAATGATAAATAACCAGTGTGGGATGAGAGGGATCCTTGGGGGGGGCTTCTTCCACCTGAGAGCATGGTGTCTGTGATTCAGGTCAACTAAGCCCCAGGCTGGATGCTCCTGTTGCTGTACCACAAGCCAGTCGAACAAAGCTTTTTTTTCACACCACTGCTGACCATCAGTTCTCTCCCCACTATGGTCCTAGTCAAGTTTTCTCATTACTAATACATTCTAACCTGTTCGTTTTCAATTTCATAAACCAGACAAGGACAACAGGATTTAAACATCGAAGTCCCTAAATTCTAATTTCCGTAGAGTAAATCAATCTTCTCATTCCTGCAGCTTCACCAGCATAAATTTGAAAAAAAAACAGCTTGCATTTAATGTAGGGCTCATATTCCACACGGTTCATATTCATTCCAACACTGCATATCCCATGCCAACTCCTGCAGGCAGCTTATCTCCATCAATGCTATCTTTTCCCAATAAATATGCAGGATGGTAACAGTCATAAATGACAACAACCTGCACAACCAACTTACTGTTTCTGAAGAGTTGGACCTGGTGGCTCACAACACAGCTAGCACCCAAGGGGATGGTGGCACAGTCGACTAAGACTCTTCATTGGTATTTTTCTTTTCCTGAAACTACTTCCATAGTTTATTGAACAGATGCCACGTACCAATTTGAAACACTAATCCCCCAGAAGACACGCACTGGAAGATCATGATTCAGAGCAGAACAAAGAACTTGCAGGGAAAAAAATGTGGCACCCTCATTAGGAAACAGAGCGTACAGAGCAAAGGGAGCAAACCCACATATTTTAGAGCTAAAAAAGACAAAAGGGCAAAAAGAAAGGGATGAGAATAAATATAGACTAATAGAAGATAAGAATGAAAGGAGTCCTCAAATTCATCTCTGTGCAACTCCAAAGAGGCACTAATTTCTGGAAAATAAAATACAGTGCCAAAACATCTCCCATATGGGAAATAAGAATAGTCTGAAAAGTTCACTCATCAGATAAGAAAGGATTAGACATTTTTGTCTCTCAGAAGTAGGGGGAAAGCTCAATATTTTGTGGAAAACAAGAAAGGCTAAAGGCCATAAAATTATCATTTTGAGACTTGTATAAGTAGGACTTAGATGAAAGTGCAGGGGAACACTTTCACTTTCAGACCATTTGGGGATTCTGTCAGTGAAGTGGCTTGTAAGACAAAAATACATAAGGGAATACACATAGGGATGGATCAGAAAGTAACCATTAGACCTGAAAAAGTACTTGAGTATTTACAAAGTCCTGAATTGTAAACAGACTAAAGGAGGTTTTGCTGCTACAGCTGGTGACTCGCAAGTTTATAAAAAAAATCTGATGTAAGATGAACCAGGTGGAACTGCGTCCCAAAAATAAAGCAAAAATGGGTATAGGCTGGTGAACGACAGTGGAATAATCAAGTCAAGAAATCATGTTTACTAACAGGTGAGGGTTGAATATCTCTCAAAGGAAAGAGGGGTATAAAAGTAATAAAGACTTCTGTAAGAAATAGTTTTGCAGGGTAGCACTAGAAGATACCTCAGAGTAATGAAGGCACAACTACCTCACACACCTGCTATTGAAATCCAAGATCAAATAAAAATAAATATATGGAGATAAATATGACAGAGACACTCATTAAGCAAAAAAAAATTGTAAACAAAACCTTAGAAACTTGTACAGGTATGAGAACTTAATGTGGATTTTCAGGTGGAAAAATAACAGAAATTAAGAAGATACAAAACTGCAATGATTTGCTGGTGAGATGGTAATAAGAGATACATTTTATTAGCCAAGTTTACTATGCTGGGTAAACAATAAAGAAGATTCGAGGAAAACCAGCATTTCACAAAGGTCTTTTCAGTCCTATAATTAAAACTTAAGCAGACAGGCTCCAAAAAACATTATAAGAAAATTCTGAGAGTGAGAGGTAAATCGGATCCCATTCAAACAAGTAAAAAAGAAAAAACGTCAAGATATGTAAGGCTCAAATTTTATGAAAGAATGACAGGGTAGGCAGATCTCTAGTTAGAAAGTTACAGAAAATATGGAGAGAACAGGAATCCCAGTCACTAGGGATAGGAGGTAATTAGTTCGGAGAAGAGAGGAAATGCTTCCGGAGACTTTTATAAGGGATGCCATCCCCAGACTATTGATAAAGAGCTATAGTCTCTAGATAAATCCAAAAAGCAAGATTTAATTAGAAAACAGAAGGATACACCCTGGCCTTCAGGAAAGAAGGTAAAAAAGTCCTGAGGAAGATTATTAAATGTAAGCACCTCATAAGTTTATTAACTGTTTGAACATAAACACAGACACCATCCCCAGACTCTAAGAGGAATTTTAACTCCCATATTATTGGACTTATTTATTGTGAGTGAGAGGAGAGCTGTATTGGCAAACAAGGAGAGACTTTTCATAAACTGATCATTGCATAATATTCTTCCATACTTTTACCAAATGCCTTTTTTTTGGTACACTGGGGCTTGTTAGTTAGTGATGTTCACCCAGATTAATTAAATTTTATTGTTGGAAAACACATTTCAGATAACATTTTATAAAATCAACAGCCACAAAAATCTTATCTCAATCCAGAAAAGCCCACTTACAAAAGAGAAGAAAATATATGTGTGCCACGTTTGCAGTGTCTGACCGTGAAAATAAGTTGAGGATCTGCATTTCTGCTTTATTTAAAAGAGCTTCCATACGAGTGAACAGATATACATTAAAAAAGAGGTACAAAGAAGGGTAAGCACCACCACCTCTACAGTTTGCTCCAGACACGGGACATCCAGGAACAGGGATCAGGGAGTATCCAGAGATGAAGGGCAGAAAGGGCACATTGGAGCTGTACCATAGGTAGCTCACTTGTATATTCTATGCTACTTTTTGTGCAGAATTTGTCTCCTCCTTAAAAGCAACATCATTTCAAACACGTAGATTTAGTGCTTCCACCTCTGGTTATCAAAACAATAATGATAAACTTGAAGTATTAGATGACCACCTCTCTGTGAAAATTAAGCATTATAAATTTAAATGTGTTAAAATTCAATGAGATGCTTAAAGAAAAAACACAAGGATCTGTTTAAAGTTAATTATGTTGAAGTTCAGTGTAAATTAACAAAAGTCTCACAACTGAGTAGAGATGTAGATTCCTCAGAGAGAATAGCTAACGTTAAAAACAGCGCAGTCTCTTAACACAGGTGCCTATACATTGGCTTACCTACATACACACAAATACAGATATCTGAATGACACAACACTTTACACATTTACCAAGGGTTCCCTGCCAGCTTCGTCTAGATATAGGAGTCTCAGAATGCAAGAACATTACAAAGGACTTCAAAGATTGGAAGACCTTCTGCCTCCAAATACTCATCACCGATGTTAAAAGTATGGACTTCCTCCTTAAGGCCTGAAAAATATATAACTTCACTTAGATCAAGATAGGGATTTCTTAGTTAGGTCACCTCTTGGCAGAGAAAGATACGAAATCTTATCAATCCATTTCTGAAAGTAATACCTGAGTGAAAGTTTTCCATTTCCACTATGTTCAAGTTGGAATTTTATAATCAAAATATAGAAAGATTTCAGCAGCCTTAACCTTCTGAATAACTGATATGTAGGGACTCAAGAAAACAGGGACTCCCTTTCTAAATATACACATTTTAATAAAAGAAGAAATAGATGGGAAGACTAAGCAAATGAAAAATGGGAGAGATATCCTTGGGGGATAAAAGAGCTTTGAGCAATATGTATAAATATATCACAGATGGTACCTGTCTCCAACTAGGATTCAACATATTTTATCCGAGAATGCTGCTGGAGAGACCACAGGACAAAAATCTTCTTTCACATATGTTATTGGGCCTAGGTCCAAATTCTCATTGGAAGTAACCAGAAGAATAACAACTGTGATGGATGGTAATATCCTATTAGACTCGCTTGTTTGATTCCTGAATGATCCCTTTAAGGACACTCAAGAGGTGAAGAAAGAAAAATTACTGTACTTCTGATAGTAGCAATTAGAATCTGTATTTGCTTATACATAGAAGGATTAACTTCCTCATCTTCTCCCCCATCACTGAAAAAATGGTACAATAAAATATGAGATGCCCTAGTGATGAATAAAAGTATTCTATCAGTTCAGATTGCCAGAAAAGAGGCCAGAAAAGATGTCATTCCTTATTTATTCAAAGAACAAAAATTGATCAGCTAGTAAATGAGATACACTGACTATTACTGGATAGGGAGGGATAATAGGGAAGGCTTTCCTTCTTTCTATTTGCATGCGATTATGTTGACAGTAGATGGGGTTCTCACTTTCTAAGGACTACTGAAAATCTGCACCACTGCCTTGAAACTGAGGTAGTAATTCATACCCTGTACAATTGCTCTGCACATTTGGTTTTTTTAGTAGCCTATGTGATTTTTTTTTTCTTTTTTAAAGAAAGGGTTAGAACTGTAAAAACAAGGAAGAGGTATGCGAGTGTTTCCTTTTTGTTGAGGGGAGGCCTTGCAATTTTTAAGTTGAACTGAACTTTGAACAAGGGAAAAAACTGCAGGTGATCACACACTGGATATATAGCACCAATTCTGTTACGAATTATGTTGGTGTAAGTGTTTCAGATGGACTCCTCTAATCTTCTTGAGTAATTCACAACACTGAAAAAGAATAAGGAAGTGTGAATGAAGTCAGTTAAAGGTTGCTGCTCACCAGCTTGCCGTACAGTGGCTGCATGGACCACAGAAGCGGTCAGAAGGATGAAGACAGTCAAGAAATGTTACACACCTCTCATCAACAGCACTTTTCTTAATTTAAAAGTCATGTGCATCGCACACTTGTGCAGAACAACAGAGGTGGGGTTGTGTTGAGAGAGCAAGGTCATGCCAGATGTTTGGGAGAGGTGAAGCAGCAACTATGCATGGACTGAGTAGAGATTAAAACAGGTCTGGTTTTCTATAATCTCAGAGTCTGTGTGGGATGCTAGGACACACTGGGCATCCAGGAAACATTTGCTTTGCCTTTGTAAGTAAATAAATCTAAGATATGGTACTGTGTTCTTATTATCTTACATCTCTGCTCAAAACCATATTCTGCAAGAGCACTACCTAGAGTAAATAATACAGCCTAATATGAATTATTCATCACGCATCTGTATATACTCATTATTCCTCTAAAAGAAATATAACTCACTTCCAGAGTCCAAAAACCGTCTGTCTGCTCAGAAGTTGTGACAATATTATTTTTGCTTTCCCCTTCAAATCACAAGAAAGATTGTGCATCAATCTGAAGCAGAGGCTAAAGCCATATCCACAATGGAGAGTGACATCTTTTTTTATACTCTAAACCACAGATAAATGTATTCAGCTACCAAGGGGCTGGGCCACCTGATATACGAGAGAGGAAGAAAACTCAACCCCAAGCAAGATTTAGCTCCTTCATTCTTTGAAACCCTCCCACACAAGTAACCTACAGAACTGGCAGCAATTCACCCCAGAAGGCTGTGGCTCCTGGCATTTCCTCAGGACCCTGAGGACCATGCCCTCCTGCGCCCTCGGGTGCTGAGTAACACCTCCCTATGGAAGTATGGATACGAGGGCATCAGCTAGCCAAAGCCTATTAATGATTGCACGTTACCTACCTTTTTTCTTCCCCCTGTTTCTCTTACTCTGATCTACTTGGGCCAGACATTTCACAACAACCCTACACACGTACCTTCCTTCAGTCGGTGCATCCCAAGTTCCACGGTGATTTGGACACAGTAGACCTCCCGGGTTTGTATGCCACCTCCACAAAGGCCTACATGCTTGTGCTGGCGAGGGTCCTCCTGGTCAAGAAGGAGAGACACTTGGCAAGCTTTCCATTCAGAAGTCCTCCAGGCAAACCTGTGGAAATAAAAGAGAGCAAGTAAAACAACAGGTTTTGAAAGGCTATGGGTGAGGGAGTGGTACTTTATTAGATGGCAAAATACACTCGGTTTAATCTTTATAGCAGCACTTCCCTGTCCAAAACAGGGAACGTTTTGAAACATTTTGAATGTTAAATTTACAAAGGTTAAGTATTTGCTATTTGTCTGGAGTACTTGTGTAAAACTTTTCACATAGGACTAATCTCCAAAGCATTCTGAAACACTAAATCATCCTGACAACACCTTTGAGCAGGCTGCAAAGAAGGAACGAAGATTAAGAGGTTCGATTAAGTGCGAAAACTAGTTTTCAAACATGTGGCTCAAACCACTAAACCACCCCTCCCTGCCAAGAGCTGAACACCTCACTCTGAAATGCACTTAATAGCTAAAACCCTACATACATCAATGGAGCTCTAAGCACCGGGCGGCTTTTCTACAGGTGACAGCTTTATAAACGCCTAGGGTACTACCAATTTCTTTAAGGGATTGGCTAAAGTAACTCAGTTCTCTCATTTCAGTTTCCAGAAGTTGTGATACACAGCAAGCTCTAGATAAAAATAGTTTCATTCCATATTCCATTCACACCTAAAGAGCATTAATGGTTTTCAAGGTAGGATAACGTTCTTGGGCACAGATACATGAATGCTGTACAATTATCATTGGTATGTACCAGCCTAAATGCCAGGAAGAACTTCTTAAAACTATAGGGAAAACAATATTGTGAATCAGTGGAAAGCAAAAGTTATTTCCGCATCATATCTGAAAATGTAGAGCATATTTCTAATACAACAGTTTTCACAGGCATAATTCATTTTGATTCACAGTCCACAGTATCAGCAGAGTAAATAAGAGCCCAAAGTCTTTCCTAGCTTCATGAACACAAATCTTAGGCAATATTGTTTTTATAACCAATCTGTTCACACTTCTGCTGCTTTATTCCTTTGCTCCTCTAAATTTCATAGTTTACTTTTTCCATACAATCTTTGGGTCTTGTGTAATGTAGACTATGTAAAATAATTTCCTTCTTTTATTCTCAAGACAAACACTCTCTCCTCTTACAGCAGATCCACAGTCGTTAAAACTATGTATGTTTGTTAACCTCCTGACTGATCACCATAAGCTCAAGCACAATGGGGTGCCTCTGCAGAAAAAGCCTTCCATGTTGTAATTCTGTGTATTCTCCATAGCGAGAATCTGTTCCTGACTACAGCTATGGCAAGGAAACATGCATCCCAAAATTACACGAAAAATACAAACATTAGTTTGCCGGAGCACACATCAGTGTTCTCTTAACTTCTTATGTTGTAAATATGGGCATAACAATGATTTCTAGCCACAATGCACTTAGGAATTTTTTAACATACTCATGGAAGATGTTTGTGAATATTGCCAATTACTTTTAATTTACAGGTACTTTTCAGATGAGCTGTCATGCTTTCTTAAATAGTATACAGTATCATGTGCAAATTTGGATATACTCACCAACAGGGAAAACAATGAAGAATACACTTTTCACATGACAAGAATGAAACACGTGAAGTCCCACAACATATAAAGCACAGCCATGAATTTTTTTCTTCTAGTAGTTCCTTCTGGGAGTTCCTAATCACATTTCTTGGGCCTGCAGTGTTAAAAGCAACCTTCCTCTTATCATAAAGGCAATGAAAAGTGCTCTTCATCAAACACCGGGTGAAGAGGATTCCTCCTCCACACCACTTAAGGACATTGTGCTCTTCAGATCTACACTTTCAAAACTAGAAGCTTAAATATAGAACACATGCATCTTTCCGCAGCCATGGAAATAGTTGTTTTAGGGAAGTATTACTTAAAACAATAATTGACTAAAGAAAAACTGATTATCAGTATCCGGCTTAGGTAGTCAGCTGTGAACTCGGGATCCTAAAGACTCATTTCCAGAGGTGTGAGCACCTGCTTCTCCTATTCAGCGTGAGCTGTGGGAGTTAACACCTATGAAAATTAGGCCATCAGTGATTAAAATTATGCAAAATAACTAAATCTGAGCTCAGAGATAATTAAACTTCATCAGCCCCTGAATCTGAAAAAAAAAAAAGATCCCTTTAGATATTTTCACAGAGTAACTGGATACTGTGCTACAGCACAGAGCAGTCTTTAATGAACAGCCATCAGGTGCTCCAGCCAGCACCTGCTCTGCTGTGAGCAGCTTAAAGCCTCAGCCCCATCAGCCCATCTTGCTTTTTCCCAGCTGGACATATCCTCAGCTGTCCAGAGCTTTCCGGTAACAAATCCTGACCCCCAAGCATTAGTTGTTTAAAAGGTACACATTTTCACGGCCATTAACAAGCCCACTACACCAGAAACGTATCCAAGGGATTGCTATCCCACTGAGCTGGAAACCTAATGCAAGACCTTTCCAGACAGACGCAGCGATCTGAGACAGCTTTGTGGCAGACTCTTTGCAGGGCTTTAAGCATTATGGCCAATACTTGGTATTAGTTTGCCCATCTACGGACTACACTAAAGACAATGAGAATTAAAACTACTTAATGAAGAGAAAGTGACTGCTTAATTTCTATTTATATTTAATCAGAAGCTTGTTAACAGCCATTAGCAAAAAAACAAGAATACTGGCTGGCAAATACTTGGGGGTTTTTGTAACTTTGGCAACCTCAAGCAAGTACTTGCAAATTATTAGCAATATCCACAGTGGTTTTACCACGTGACTAATTTCTCTAGCTGAACAAAGATGACCAAAGCCACCAATGCCACTGTGGACATTCTGTTGTTAGAGGAGACCGTACCAGAAACGCGCTGTACCATCGTTAAGCTAAGAGGCCAATACCATCCAGCCACCCCGTTCACCGTCCCCAAAGGGTGAAGAGCGTGATAACTCAGGAAGTGGAAGGGACATTATACATTAGGATCAAAGTTGGTCTAGTGTACTCTTGTGATCCTTATGCCAAAACCCGGCGGTGACGACAATTTCAAACATCAGTAGATTTAACATCTCATTTTAACTCGTACCAATACCTAGTTAGACTGATGCAAACTCAGTATAGTTGCAGTCCTAGCTGTGACCCATATTTATCTGCAGACCTCTTATTATAGCTAAAAAAATCTCAGCCCTTCCCTTTGCCTTCCCAATAGGCTTGTTCCAGTTTTGACAATCCTGTTTGAGTTACAGGAAGAGTTATAGAAGTTACAATCTTCTACTTCAAAGATTGACAGACCCTAGCTAGATAATGTCCCAAATGGGGACCTCCAGAATCCACAGTTATATCAGCCTGCTTAAGGAAACGGGCAAGAAAGACTGCTAGTTTAGAAACAATAGTGTGTGTTCTTGAGGTATGTAGGAGGGAACCTGGCTGATAAAGCTGAACAGCTTTTCACATCACAAGCCGTGCTCTGAATTTCCCTGCTAAACAGTCAGTTGAGGATGCAGAAGAGCTGGTCCGGCAGGTTTCTGTTATGATCAAGGCAAAGCGTGCTCTTGCACTGTGACACCCAACTGCAGCCGCAGAAGTGTCCAGCATGCAGCTAGAGAACCAAAGCTTCACCACAGATGGTTCCTGATCCGAGGGGAGGCAACAAAGCTGCCCAGCTTAATGGAACTCATTGCTGTGCGCCCAAGACCAGTGAAGGTCAAAGGGCTGAAGAGTAGTGTTGCTACAACTCCCAAAGTGTAACTCCAGCAGCCTACTAGCACGGTTCACTGCCTTTCCTTTCAAACCTCTCCTACTTCACACTAATGCCTTATCTTTAATTGGGGTACATAATGGGCCTCATTTACAAAGTGATACCATCACACCTGTATCTCAGCAGTAACCTCAAGCCTTTTGAAAAAATCAGGTCTTAAAACCTCCCCATTTTCCATCATTTAACTTCTGAAAAGCTTTGAATTTCCAACAAAGCAAAGAGAGTTTTTTTCTAAATCCCTGTCTCGTAACATAGCAACCACAACCAAAATGAAAGATTTAAAGACATAATCATAATTCTGGAAAATCTGTCTATTCCCAGTGAACACGAAAGCTACACATCAAGGATAAAAATGATATAATACATTGTTTTAAAACTGATGACTCAGTGACAGTTATGCAACAAACAAGTGCTCAGTATCTTTCCGATTTATAGTAACCTCTTGGTCTCTTTAGTCTATAGGACTTATGCTCTTAGTACTTACACAAGTTTTATACCTGTATATAACCATTGACTTTAATTGAGCTATCCCAAATTTATATCACAATAAAAGAAAGCAGAATCACCTCCTATGTATTTAAGCTTTTTAAACACTTAATCTAATCCCTTCAGAACAAACAACCAAAAGTAAAACAAAGCACAAAGCTCTGGAGTCCTACATGCAGTTAAAGTGTTTTATTTTCTTGCATTTAAACTATTGATTAAAGAAGTTATTGCAGACTTCAGCCATAAAATTAAAAGTCCTTCCCATTTAACAGCAAATTTACACTAATTGCTATGTACCTGCAATGGGACCTTTAACTTGTAGCCTTGCCATGGACATAGAGGTAATAGTTAACAGAGCAGTTCTGAAACTGAAGGTATTTTTTCCCCTTTGGATCCTTTTAGGAGGCTGGAATATAACTTCACCTATCTCCCCCTGCTGAGTACAACTCTGCAAGTGCTACTTCTTGAGCTGCTGCTTTTCTGTGTTACTGGATATAGTCCGGAATGTGTACCTTCATTCAGTCACGGGGTGTTCTCTGTCCCTGCATTAAAAAACAGACTCTAGAGAATCCCCTTGCTTCTGCTCAGAGACTTGCTCTCTTTCTGGTCTATGTCCTCACCCATTTTCTTTGCTGTGCCTGGAGCATGCTTTGGAAAGAATGCCAAAGAATAAAGCTAAAGGAAAGGCTACTTGTCTTAAACTCAACCAAAAAATAGCAAAGAGCAGATTTCCAGGAACTGGGAAAGTAAATAGGACTCTCATCTTAAAAGATTTTAAGACTAATCTGATTAGGCAAACACAAGCCAGAAAGAAAGAATGAACGGTTTATGTTGAGACCAGACGAAGGAGAGCGCCTTTTCTTTCTGCTGCTGAATCTCCTTAAATTCATCATCCTCTTTTAAGGGGAAGAAAGAAAAGATAACTGTTTGGTAAGCCTCAGCAAAGCCACAGATGAGGTGGCATATATTTAAGAGGAAAAAAAGCATAATCTTTCTAGGTATTACACTGCAAAGAGAATATGCTCAAATAAGGAGAATAGGAGCATCAAAGACTTCTTAATACTACATCCCTCTACGGCTGAAAGCTACTGCTTTCCAATCTGAAGTATTTCCAGTATCTCAGTCACCAATTCCCAAAGGCCAACACCAAATCACCAGGCCGTAAACTGTAACATGGACCGATAACGTCCTTCACCAGCTGCTGACACTTAAATAACATACTTAAAAATGTTTGACTTCTGTTCGTTCATACAAAATTCTGCCCCCCCAGCCTTACGTCTGGTAGACCCACAGCACACACTGCAACATTATAGCTTTTTATTCCTGCTTGTTTCTGCAGTATTGAATGGCCAAATCAAAGTCTGCTAAGCAGGCCCCTGTAAAATTCTCCTCAACACTGCATAGTGTGAGACAGTCAGAGCCTACCACCTGCATTTTGAGATATTACATCCTAGAAATAACGATTAACTAAATACCAGGGGTTTGGGGGGGGGGGGGGGTGGGTGTCCAATATTTTTAGCTAAGTGGCTTTATTAACCTGTAAGTCTAATGTTATTTTTCTGGGCTAGCTCATTAGGCAGTTTATCCTAGCTCACGCAGATACTTCACTGGAGGAGTTGCCTGAAGAACTGAAAGGTGTGCAGATATGGCAGGATGAGGAAGGTTTAAGAGTTCCTAGGCTCATGAAAACCTGGGCATAGCAGTGACATACTGAAAGAACAACAGGTTTCCTTCTATAGCAAGACTGGCACCTCCAGAAAATTATCAGTGTTATGCACCTTTTGGGCTCTCCTGGCTCTACGCCAAGCCCCTACAAATCATTTGCACTTTAATACAGTGCAATGTCAAAAAGTGGAAGTGAGAAACTAGGGACAGACACATGTCTGTTCACTCCCTGATTAACTACCAGTCAGTGTACCCCAATCAGGTGTCACCTGCACCCACGCTCCTATACAAAATCATCGAGACAATGTGTTAATCTATTGTCTTTGAAATTGATGTGCGTTTGGGCAGGAGCAAAAATCACTCTGTAAGAGCCTTTTCATAGGATGTAATCAAGCAATAGAATATTTTTTTTTTATACTTCCTCTCTTCTGCTAGCAGGGTGCATAAAAATGATCAGCATTTGATTTTGAATGAACCCAACGATATAGAGACATTTTTACAGGTTACGCCTTCCTAAGAAATGTATCTTGCAAAGGCTTTATCAAAGGTTCTGGCAGTATCTGGCAAAGCCCCAGAAACTCATGACTTGAGCACTAAATAGACCTTACATTAAACACACTCATTCACAGACAGGGAGATTTGTCTGCATGGATATAAAATTTTATCAATCTTGAAGCATTTTACACTCAATCTCAGAACATGTCACATGAAAAATTAAGCAATATTTTATTTTCTTTGCAAAGCAAACTAGCAACCCCCTATGCTAGCCTGACCAAGCATACACCATGGACTTGCAGATCAGACAGGCGAAATCCTCACCTTGTGCCAGAACAAAGATTGCCATAAACCAAGCAAGCACACAGGGACTGCAAAGTTTCCCATTTCAGGAAGTACCCAGAGAGAAGCTGAGTAAAGTCCAAGCTATTACCTCTGATCAGTTCCCATTTTCCTCAAGGAGGACTGGGATCTTTTTATGGGGAGATGAAGGGGAATCATTAAATCTTATCCAAAAATTACAATTTTAAAGCCAATAAAAACATAGCCATGGAGATGTGCCCAGTCTCTGTGCAGCTGAGGAAATTCTCCGAAACAGTCATCACTATGAAAGCCCCTTCAGAGAACAAGAGTATCTGCTCTCAATTTTTAAAATATGAAAATATAAACTGTAGTGGGTGTAATTTAAATGTATTTCTGTATATGTGTAATTATTGTGATAGAAGAACGACAATAGCAACAAGTACAAGAATATTACTAACAATAAATAATACCGCTAATCATAGTTAACAATGATCAAATTGATGATCTTTTAGACACAGAGAGAAAGCATGACACGTGACCCTCTCCACGCACAAACACTGAGCAGGGAAGATTTGCTTTGCACAAGGCAGTCATCAAACACTGGCTTATTTACTTCCAAAAACTGGGCTAAAAGCACTTGCTGTACCTGGGGCAAGGCTGCAGCAGCTCTTTCCCTCCCACGCTGCATGCTTCCCTCTCTTCCAGCTCTGGGCATTGCTTCCCAGTGCCCACCGCCACGCTCCGCACACCGCGACGCCGGCTCCGAAAGCCCGGGGCAAGATCCCCCCAGCCGCAGGTCCGTGAGCAGGCACTCCATGCAGACCACTCGGACGTTTCGCAGTCTTTAGCGATGACACAGGACTTGAAGGTCAAAGGGACAGGATCTTGCACACAGAGGCTGCGATAAGAACACAGTAAAACAACTGAGGAGGTGCTGCTTAATAAATTTATTTTTTTTTTTTTTTTTTTTTTCCGAGCCAAACCGCCGAAGAAGAAATCCATGGTCATCTGGGGTAAATCAAAAGACCTGCATCAACACCAATACAAGGAAAGTAAGAGGAGCTGTAATGCAGTGCACATAACACATTTCCAGGGAGTTCTGGGTGCAATCTTGCATGCCGAGTAGTTTGCAAATAATATACCTCATTTATTTAAAGTTAAAACAGATGCGAAAGGCACTATATTTGCTCCTGTGCAGTTAGAATTTCACAGTTTATCCAGGACGGAAAATAAAAGCCAAGCCCAAGAGAAATACTGCCACTGGTAACTATTCCCATCACCCCGCACACAGGACTAGCTGTCCACTATCCATCCATCCATCCATCCAAGTGTCAGCATGTCCTGCTGCACGACTCTGCTCTTTTAAAAAATAATTAGTCACACACTAATAAGAAAGGTGCTGGTTCTGTGAGGCTGTTATCAAACAAATGCTGTCAAACAAGGTCAGAGGGTTTCCAAACCTGACAAACTGCCAGAGACCCAGGAATGCTGGAGCTCTGGCTGTATTTTGGGGCTCAATTACTCCTGCTGACATTAGGACATGATCCTCATTCATTCTGTAACACATCAAGACACCACACAAGACCCAACACAATGGAAAACCAAATTCTAACAGCTGCCAGGTGTTGAGGTTTGGTATCAAGATACAAAGTCCCAGAGTAAAATTTTTAAGAGTTCCAAAGTTACAGTAGCTTTTCACAATATAGAAAAGTATGGCAAATGTAGCAAATAATTCTGGGAGAAGACAAACCTCCAGACTAAGGCCACCATCCTTCCCTGCTCCTCCGCTTCTGTCTCAGCCAGCTGATGACTCGCCTGCCCAGAGCAGGCTGGGAGGGACACCGCAGAGCACCGCTGCTGCTGCTCCACCTCACCCCAGCCGGAGATCAACCAGAGTTACCACTTATCTCCCAAAATGGGAGAAAAACCTTCCTTGTTTCTCAAAAACCTTAGACAGCTGAGGTAACAGAGCAGGAAAGGATATACCGAAAGAGGACCGAGGTACGTATGAGCAGAGACATCACTGAAGCACCACAAAGGATGAGATGGGGCAAAAAAAGATGAAACCCAGAAAAAAGGAGTCACCAGGAGAAAAGGAACCAAGATTTTCTGACTTCTGCCTAGTGTTAAACGAATGATGCAAACTGGCCTCCGAAATTAAGACCGTACATGAACTCAGTGTGAACTCTCTAAATTTGTCTTCTCCAGCCCCCGGTTGCTCACAGTCAGGCTTTTGCCAACTATAAGGAGCAAACAGAGGTACACTTAAAAGGTGTGAAATCCAGAACTGCTGCCAGGGAACCAGCCATTACATCACTTGGTATTACTTTATAGCACAGTTTGACTAACCTAACTTTCTCTACAGAAAATAGACTGGGGCAATCATTTCAGGATTGCACGGCAGTCTCGTAGGGGGAGAAGTGAAGATAAAGGACATTCACTCGCTTCTCCTCCAGTCTAGGAATTGGCCCCATTTTCACAAAGGTCAGTAGGAATATTCCCACTGATACCTGATCAAGTTTGACTAGACCCTCAACTACTAGCAAAAGACAGCGTTTAGTGGCTTAAATTTCTACTTCAAAAAAAAAGTGTAACAACTTTTTGTCTCAGTTTCTTCACCCAGAATAAAACTCATTAATCTCACAGGTGCTGTGAGGATGAATTTACTGAGGTTTATTTTAACAATTCCATAAAATAGAAACAGCCTGTGATATAACCCCCTCAAAATAAAATTATTCTTGCTTACAACTCAAAAAGATGTCTATTCCTCTATTACATGTCAAACGCAACTGATTCCAAAACTGCCTCTCGTACAAAACATCAATACAATTGAAGCAAGGACTGAAAAGTAATAATCATTATATCTGTACTTACTAACCCAGGGATTTTGAGTCTTGTTTGGAACATTAGGTTAGGTGGAGTCACGTGAATGGTAACTTTATTTCCCTTTTAATACTTTTTCAACAGTTATCAGGCGGGCCACCCGTGCCACAACATTAACAAGAATTCCTGATTTAGAGCTGATAAAATAGTAGCACATACAAATCACTGCCCTAACTGATGGTATTAAAAAACTAGAGTTTATCTAAGAACACAGCATGGAGGGTAACTGATCTCACATTTTAAAGAGTGATCAAAACTTTGCATTCAGATACCAGTAACAAAAACCCAAATCCATTTTTGGGGTTGTGCCACTGCAAAGGAGATTTAAGTCTTGCCTGATCTTCACTGAAATACCAAACAAAACGAAGCCTTTAAAAATCTGCTTTGGGGTCTTCTTTAAAATTAATATTGCTAGCCCCAATTCTTAGTGAGATAATACCTACAATACCTCGCCTAATGGATTCAAACCTATGCCGACACTCTGACCGCAAAAGACATCTCTGCCCAGCAATCATCCTTGCTATTTGCAAAAGCCTTTGAAGTATGCAAAGACTGAATACTGTTTCTTTCCCTGAAAATCCATCCACCGCTCCTACTATAAAAGGCTAAAGAGATAACTTCATTGACCTTAAGGTGAACAAGACGTGGAGCTGGCAATTTCCATCCTTCTGCTCGAGTACATGTTTTTGAAGGAGAATTACATGCAACTGCCTAACAGAAAGCAAATCTAATTAACTTGTACCTACTCATTCAGAGCCTCAAAGTCAAATTCATTGTGACACCGAGCAACACAAAGACAAATGTAAAAACATGCTTTTGCACAAAATTCAGACACGGTCTTTCATGTCACAGATGTATTTAGGACAATCTAATACAGACAAAGCCCAAACGTGAGAGGCACTCACCGACCTGAGGCTGCAAACCAGACATGTACTTGCGCTGCTGTGGTTGTATCAGAACCCGCTGGGAGAGGAAGAAGGTCTTGGGGATGCAAGATACTACACAAGCCCTGGTTTTAAACTAACTTCCACATATTAAAGTTTCAGGTTAGATCTTCCTCTTGGGACTTAATCTAATAATTGTAATATAGTAGGGTACTTATGTGATTGATGCTTTTTTCTACGTTACACACTTGGATTGATACTGTAAAACTACAGGAATTGTTCCACAACCTGTGTTACATTGCCTGTGGTGTAAGATGGATCTGTTAGTTAGCAGACAGCAGCAGCACAAAGCCTATCTTGCTCAAGTGGCAGAGAGCCCTGTTACTCTCTTGTGTACTGAAGGGGAATAAACCACATATTAAAAAAACCCACTAAACCAAAGGAGACCTACTCATGCCTCTTTCACACTCGCATAGTCCTGGAGCTACAAGCAGAAAAGCGAGAAGAGGAGGAGGAAAAGCTGCCCGGCGTAACACTCCTACTGTGCAGCTCCATGTCCGCCGTGACCATGTAACTGCAGGCTGCTGCCAACAGAGCAGCGCTGCTCTTCTCCTCCATCTCCAGCCACAATCTGCCCCACGAGATACAGTAATTGTGCAGCCCCAGGCTGAACCACACCACCTTTCTGTTCTGGACAAAAAGCAACTCACCAAATTTTCCAGCAGCTCAGTGCATCTGTGCTACACGCCTTACAGTCACACAGTCATCACATCCACTGCAAGGAAATGAGTGGAAACATGTTTATCAGCAGGAGAAAAGAGCGAGACCGTCCAGGAGCAGTGCATCATTAAATCAGGTTGGGCACAGCATGCAAATTATGCCTAGTTTCCTCTCCCAACCATATCAATGTATTCAGAATGAAGGGTGAATGTATTTCCTTACATTAGAGGATGACACAGGTGGTTTTATACTGAAAGGATCACGTCAAAAATAATCTGACACATTAAGAAGCCATCACCATGCCCATGCTGCTGGTACAGAAGGCAGCACCAGGAGGACAGGGTACCGCTTCAGCAGCCAGGATCTTCCCCGGCATCTCAGGAAGGCTCCCAAGAAGTGTCAAGCCTGACCAGGGAACACATGCTCAAATCCACGCACTGCAGAGCAAGAAAATCCTGAAGTGAGCTAAGCTGCACTGATAACACATTTTCATTTTTTCCCTTCTTCTAACATCGTCTCCTATTTTGTAACCAATGACCCAACCTCACAGGCTGCTGGAATAAACACTACCTGCTCTTTGCACTTGGCTAATAATATTAGGGTCTAATAATGTACACAATCTTGCCATGTTTCTAACAGCATGCAAACACTTTCCTCCCTTAGGAAACTGGCAATCAATGTTAACAGGCATACTTTCAAGAATTCGTAATGTATTTTAGGGTCTTGAAGGGCTGCCAGGGCTATTTTGGATACTGGCAATAGCATATATTCAATCTGTGCAGCGGAGGCTTCTTTGGCAGAAGAAACACCAGCCCCTTTTGCACCAGGGTGGTAAGGAAGACAGGGAACTTTTGCGTGCCATACAGCTGACCAAAGGGAAAGGGAGCTGGGAGACCTATAATCCAAACAAACACAGAGCTTTGGTGTCAAAGATGTCTAAGTTCTGGTGTCTCCAAAATTTAATGCACCAGATCCTCCACTTCAATTAAAAATAAATGCTGACTTACACTTGCGCTACACCTAGGCAGACACTGAAACCTTAGGGCTACAGAAGCAGCTGGCTTTCAGCACACTTTGAAAACAGAAGAAAAAAGCCCAATTATTATTGGACCCTATTTCTAAAATGTTACTTATTGAAATTAAAAAAGCAGTCACTGTTCCTTTATTTCATGCACTTTTAATAAAAGCAAAGGAAATGAGAGACAAAACTTTTTAAAAGAACACTAGAAAGTAAAATCTCCTTCTTATCCAATAGCTCAGGGATTTGTTTTCAAGCCTGAGCACTGAGGCTTGATTCCTACATCTGCTGGGAGGAATGTGAACACACATCTCCTCTCCCAGATCAGAATCATAACTATCAAATAGCATATTATAGCACAGCGTTTCCACCTCCGGACTGCGAAATTTTGTATTCATCCAGAGAATAGAAGAATGTCAACACTAGAAACTGCAAATAATTTTTTCCTAAAAACGTACAACAGCACAGTGGTTAAGCACAATCCACTAGGAAATGGATAATGGAAATTCAAATTACAGAGGCAAACAAAAGAGCTGAATGCTGCTCTACCTCAGCCTTGACGGATGGGTTATCCCTTGACTGAGTTTGACCTGAATTTTCACTTACAACAGCAAAGTAAACAGAAACCTAAATCCAACCCTATTATATCATTGTTGTCATCTTATACATAGACTGAAGAGTTTAAGAAATATGTACCTAAAAAGACTCCTAATCCAAATAATAATAATAAAATACCCTAAAACTGTTTGCTCCTGACTTTAACTTCTCAGTATGCTTAGTGAGCGCACACATCAGGTTAGAAAATCAGGTTAAATTTATTCAGGATTTCAATGTCTAGCTATGGGCGCTCATTTCACTAAATTATAATTTAGTGTCTATCCTAAATAACTTTTTTTTTTTTTTAAGAAAAAAAGAAACACAAATGCCTTTGTCTCACTATTCAGTAGATTTTTACAACTGTGACAAGACAGAAACCCAAAAAGAGCAGAAGTTCTAGCACATTCATTTCTTGCAACTGTTTCAGAGATATCTTTTTTTTATTTTTTTTTTAATACATGGAAATGCTTATGTTTGAATTTGTTACTGGATATGAAATTTAATGCAAACCAAAACTTTTTTCTGAAATAAAATGAAATCTGAATTCTATCTGAAACTGTATGAAAAAAAAAATTCAGCTTTTTAAAATAGACTCTTTAAAAGCTTCAAATCAGATCCATAAAATCATTCTATTTTGATGTTATTCCTTTTATTTTCACTAATATAAAGTTTCTACACCAAAACTGTTTCTGAGCAGATATGAACCTGTCTGAAGGTCTATTGATGTTCTGCTGCTCAATTGTCTTCAAGTATTTTCAAAAAGATCTGTCCCTCCCTTTCCTCCTTCTTTCTCCCTTTTCCTTCCATTTTAACAAATGTAGAACCTCCAAACTGAAAAAATATTTCACCAAAAACATACCCCAGCTCCGTTTCCCCGATACAGCACGTCCAATCTTCCACATGCTTGTGCTCCTCTCCAAGTAATTCCCATTTAGAGTTTTCACCTTTAAAATTGCTAGGATTTTGGCTTGCACCTTTAAGGCTGGTACGGACACACAGATCTCCTCGTTTGGGTTTGTGTGGTGGGGTTTTGGTAGCGGGGCAGGGGCTGCAGGGCCGGCTCCTGTGAGAAGCTGCTGGAAGCTTCCCCGGCTCCAAGTCGGACCCACCGCTGGCCCAGGCCGAGCCCGTCAGCGATGGCGGTAGCGCCTCTGGGAGAACAGAGTTAAGAGGGGAACCTGCAGCGGAGAGGGGAGCGGGACGTGAGAGGAACCCCTGTGCAGATCCCGAGGTCAGTGAGGAAGGAGGGGAGGAGGAGCGGGGCAGGAGGGGCTGCCCCCGCAGCCCGCGGTGAGGCGGCAGGCTGTCCCCCCCCAGCCCACGGAGGGGAGCGGGGGAGCAGATGCCCGTCTGCAGCCCGGGGAGAGAGGAGCCCACGCCGGAGCAGCGGGATGGATGCCCCCAAGATGGCCAGGACTCCAGGGGGAAGCCCGCGCTGGAGCAGGCTGTGCCTGAAGGACTGCAGCCCGCAGAAAGGACCCACGCCAGGGAAGTTTGGGAAGAACTGCAGCCCGTGGGAGGGACCCACGCTGGAGCAGGGGAAGAGTGAGGAGTCCTGCCCCCAGGAGGAAGGAGCGGCAGAGACAACGTGTGAGGAACTGACCCCAACCCCCATTCCCCGTCCCCCTGCACCGCTGGAGGGGAGAAGGGAGAGAATTCGGGAGTGAAGCTGTGCCCAGAAAGAAGGGAGGGGTGAGGGGAAGTTGTTTTAAGATTTGGTTTTACTTCTCATTATCCTTGTTTTGATTTGATTGGTAGTAAATTAAATCGAATTTGGGGTTTTTTTTCCCCAAGTTGAGCCTGTCTTTTGCCCATGACCATAAGTGGGGAGTGATCCCTCCCAGTCCTTGTCTCGACCCACAAGCTTTTCTCTATATTTTCTCTTCCTCATCCCACCAGGGCCGGGGGAGAGAAGTGAGCAAGCGGCTTCATGGTGCTCTGTTACCGGCTGGGCTTAAACCACAACATTTCCTTATAATGCAAAGGATTCTTCAGCTCCTACCTGAGGGTTCACTGTAAAGCCAAAGGATCCTTTTTGCAGGGTTCAACAGCATAAATTAAGCATCAGTGAAAAACCGAAAACAAATATCAGGCACATTTCCCACCTCTGCTACCTATTTCACAGAGAAATGACACCCCATCTGCCATTCCCATCAATCACAAACTTGTTAGCAAAGAGGCCAAAATTAATGTCCTGCCAGTAATCCAGCATCTGTAAGAAGTGAATGAGTTCCATCTTTTAGTCTTTAAAAACCAGCTTGCACCCAAGCCCACCAAAATCCAATTTTGGGCAAAAGACTGTTCTTTCACACTGAGGAGCGTAGCCAGTACCCTCTCCCATCGGTGAGTGCAGAGGCTGCCGCTGCTCGCCAGCCTCACTGGCTGCTTCACAGCCCCGAAATTAGACACCAGTAAATTAAACAACCTTGATAATAAATTAGGCATCTTTGCCATTGCATTATAAATTAGGAGGCAAGATGAGCATACGGTTTCTCTCCTCACGTGGCCTTCGACCAGTCAGGGGTGGTTAGCTGACCGCTCCTATTACCCACCGCCTTCCTGCAAGAATCAGGCAGCGGTGGGAGGCAGGGTGGTGGCAAAGCCCTGGCAGACCAGCAGCTCAGAGCCTGCTGCTAAAGCATGTCTTTGGATATCCCTCTCCTTGCCTCAGTTTTCCAGAAATTTAATTTGTATCTCTCATTGGTACTTACTCAACGGCGTTAGTCGAAATAGGAAAACTCGGCCAGGAAAATGAAAAAGCACAAATAAGGCACTTCTTTCCAGTTTTACAACAGATGCTTGGCTGCCTGCCAAACCCTGCTACAGGGTTATGTAAATGCATTTACTCTTCTTTATCAGTAGCCAAAATATCATCGCTCTAGTAAAGCTACATCTGCAAGATCGAGTCCATTCTTCAGAAGAATGGCAGCAAATATGCTGCACAACTGAATGAGAAGGACATTACCAGGGGATGCTTAAAGGGAGTCATTGTCATGGCTATTTGATATCAGTGGCACTCCAGCCCTGGAATTAAACACAGGTTGGATTTTAGGCTGGATTTTAGGTCCAAAAGGAGAAAGGAAAAGTATGTGATTATCTGGACACTGTAAGACAACGTCACCTTTTGTCCTCTATTCAATAAATGGACTTTTCTCCTGTATTTGGAGTAAGAGTAAGGGATGGGTCAGGCTTAGCTCTCTGCAGTAAATCTGAGACACAGCCTCAGCAGAAAAAGTCTGCCAGGAGGCGGCTAATGGAGTTGTACAGTCCCAAAAAGGGGGCTAGATCACCAAAAAAACAAACCAGAAAGGAGCAAGGGGTAGAGTCACTGAAACTAAAGCTCCAAGGACCCTCTGCACTGTCATCCAGAAATCCAGTGTATAACTCACACAGTAGCACAACGAAGAGAAAACATTTACAGAAACAGCATCTTCCATTCCCCTTTCTTACAGCGAATATAGCAGTGAGCGTGTGAGGATGAAATTTTAACAAAGTCAGGATCCCCTTCCCAGCGCCTCTGATAAGGAATGAGATACAAGAGGCAAAAGAACAGCTAACAAGTGTTAGCAGACATAAACCTGCTGCTGGTCGCATGGCAGCATAAATCACAAGTGACTCCATTAAACTCAAGCAGCTACAAGAGCATAAAATCTGTATATTTAGAATCAGCATATATTTAGAGACAAGTAATAAAGTCAAGATGTTAGAAACTGCTGGAACAGTTCACAAAGCTTGACTTTTTTCCAACCAATAAAAAAAACCCATACTTTGCTACAGGTGTAATAGGAGGGGGTAAGAAAAAGGCTAGAATGTATATTTTCACCTCAGTATGTGTGCAAAACTGCTGCAGACATTAACACAGGTAGAGAATTGGACATAAAATAACCCCTTCTCTCTGCAATTTGAGTTTGCGCAGGTGCCAGGAGCTATAGATTTCCTAGAAACAGATTGATTTCCACAAAATTCAGAAGCAGGATTTTTCAAGAACTTTTAATGCCCCTGAAAAACAGAACATAAGAAGTTCTCCAGAAATCCTGACTTTGTCAGAACTCAATCAATTTCTCAGTCATCTACAGCTCCTGGCACCTGCCCAAATCCAACCTGAAGTCAAATGGCTGAGCTTAGATAGCTTAAATTTAAATTGAGAGAAATAGAGAGAATAAATCCTTCCATTAGTTGCTGCACATTACTGTAACCTTCACATTTGAATTACAGCAAAGCAACCTACGTAGACTAAGAGAAATTGTTAGATTATCTAACAGATGAGGACAGAAATCAACAACCACTACCAAAGACAGACGTGCAAGTCACCTATCTTGTATCAGCATCCTAGAGTTACACCAAGATGGGAGTGCTCCTCAGTAAGCAGGAGGACAATCACAGGTTTGCTCACTGATCTATCTTTCCAAGAAATACCTTCTAGTAAATTCGCAAGACCAAACTTTTCAGACTTAGTTTATCCAGTGTTGATTTGTAAGAATGAAGGAGTTTAAGCTGGTGCAATTTTAGCCTCTTCTGCCAAATACATGCAGTACATGACTGAGAATGAAAACTCCCTCTCCCACAGCCAGGGCCCAGCAACAGTACAAAGTGATATATAATTCCATTTCCTCGATGTTTCCTCAAAACAACAAAAAAAAACCATAAGAGAATTATTAAAAACATAAAATGAATTAAACAGTCACAAATCGTAGAAGAATGCAAAATATTCAGCATATGCTAGCTTTACAAGAAGGGAATTAAATCAAAAAAAAAAAAAAAAAAAAGACTGTAAAGAAAACACATAAAAATTTGCATTTAATACTCAAGAAGGGGAGCACGTTTGCCGTGGTGCTGCCACACAGAGCAAGCGCTCCATCAAACTAACCCACTGGGGATGAAATAAAAGACGAAGCACCCTTACCTCAGCGCTGCGTTTTTTCCATCGCTCCTTACACACCTGACCTGCCTGGTTTGGTAACCGATCTCCACCTCCCGGGGACGGTGGTGGGGTTTATAGCCTTGAAGTCCAGGCGTGCTTCGCTCTCCAGAGTCCGAACGCAAATCCGACATAGTCCTCCCTGCCAGGTCGCCGTCTTTAGGATGGGGCAGCCGGCATTCACCCCACGACCCCACTCGGAGGCTGTAAGTGTGCTCCTCCTCCCCAAGAGGACAGACGGGAGCGCCGCAGGCTCTGGATTCGGTCAGATTTGGGCACGGGGCACCCCCATAGAGAGGGGGAGCGATGACCGCCCGCGTCCGGTGCTGCAAGCTCTTGGCGCAGCCCGTGCTGCACTGGGACCAGCCGGAGAACTGGGACACGACGCAGTCCCGCGGGCAGGGCACCAGGCAGGCTTGCTCGGCGGGTGGCTGCGGCGTGAAATACTCACATATTTCGTTGGCGACAACGGTTCTGTTCAGCTTCTGGAGGCAGCGGACGCTCCGGTGCTGCAGCCCGTGTTGTGCGGTGACACAAGCCTCGGCTCTCACCTCACCGCCAGCAAAGGGGACGAGCCCACACCTGTCCCATCCCGAAACTTCCCACTCGAACAGCTCCAGGTGCCAGTCGCAGACTTTAAAGCACCTCCTCTGGCTTTCGGGCTTGTCCTTCTGGTTGCAGTTCGCGTGGTACGTTGTCCAGCCCTCCGCGTGGGTGCACCAGACGGCCCGACTCCGAATGCCCCCCAAGCCGCAGTCCCCTACGCACCGGCCCCAGTGACCTGCAAAAGAGGGGGTGTTGAGAAATGCCGTGCAATACGCCTGCCACAGATCTGTCCTGATGCCCGGTAGCAGCCAAACCATACCCTGCCCGTGTATTGAAAAGTAGAAAACTACCTGCTAGTCCCTAAAATTGGTTAAATGCTTCCTAAAGGCTGCAAGTCACTTCTCCTCCCAGTGTACTCACATCACTAGATCACTCAGAGAAACTTGTGGGGGGAAAAAAAAAAAATGCCCCGCAACATTTCAAATTAAAGGCAGGCCAGGCACATTTCTGTAGCAGTAAAATGCATCCCAAAGCCTGAGGAAATATGAATATTTAATTTCACTTGTACAAATGAATATAAAAATGATCATAAAGGAACAATAATCTAATAGGAAAAGAAAGTCAAGTTAGATAAGAGGAAAACAGTCTTAATAGAGCAATTAGTCAATGGAATAAACTGCACTGGGAAGCAGCTGAATCATCATCCGCAGTGATAAAACGGTGAGGATAAATACTATGAAAATAAGAGCATACTCTTAACAAGAGTTCGAAATGGAGGAACTGACTTAATGTGATAGCGTATGTACTGCAGGACAGGTCCCGCAGGCTGCCGCTCTGACAGCAGAGCCCCGATAGCAGAGAAGGCATCTCACGTGCATCGACTTCTGAATTACCCTGGGATGTACCTCGAGCAAGTTGTTTCCATTTGCAGCACGTGGCACTATACGAGGTGCTAAAACTAGCCATTCAGGAAGGAAATTAAATAAAAATTAAACCCAGCGATGTCATTTTTAGGTCTGGAGCACATGAATATATGTATGTAATCGTGTGAATCTTATTTGAGGATTTTCAAGTGAACATAATCAGACAAGGCTAAATAAAAAGATTCTTCTGTGACAATATTATTCGAGAAAAATACACCAAGCCAAAAAAAATAATCTGAGGGCTATAAAGTACAAAATTGCTTACGAACAGAAAAGAAAAGGTAGAGAAAAGCACGGGGGCCAAGTCTTAACATACTAAAGCGATTTTGATGATTGTGTCTCAAGTGCCTCTCATCTCATTTCTAAGTTTAAAAACTTTCCAATACCTCATAACAGAGCCATTTCACTCAGTAAGAACACTGCACCTAGAATTCTTGCTTGAAAATACACTGCGACTACCCTATCCTTTGTATTTTTTCAAGGCAGAAAATGAACTTACAATAGGTTAATTTATATTAAGAAATGCTTCTCCAGTCAAGTTTTTTAAAATTGATTTTAAAACTACCAGAATCAGTTACATGCTTACACTGCAAAACCAAACACACACATAAAAGCCGAAAACAGCCCCATAATGGCTGCAATTATATTGCCAGGTATTTCATCCAGCTGATGGAGTTTTTGTTGGTAAACCCATTGTTCTTTCTTCATGAATAGAGGAGTTAATCCTCCAGAGCCAGGGGCCTCACATTGTGTAATAAAAACCAAAAATAAATAAATAAAAATTCCTGTCCTTTTTTCATTGTTAATAAAGGGGGAAAAGTAAATAGGCATCAGATATAGCCGAGCTTCTCCGCCAACACATCCCACGCTCTTGCCATGTCCTTTCTGCGGGCACTCCTCCCTCCTCATCCTCCAGACCAGGACTGAGACCCTACCCACGGTCTGGCACCTTCTCCCGTGGCGGACAGGCAGGGGTGAAGAAGGGTTTTCAGGGTCGTCAGGGTTTAGACAGCTCCGGCTTTTGTTGAATCCTTCAGGCTATGTGAAAAATCTTTGTCCCTTTTATGCCTCTGTTTCATGCCAAATGATATCAGTCCAAGGTAAGGAGTCAGCTGTAACACGTATCTTCAATGGGAAAAGGCAGCATCAAACTATACTGTGCTCTACAAACTGTACTACACTAATGACAGGCTTTCGACAGAATCCAACGTGCTTAAAAACTGAATATTCAAAAATATGAATCTTTAAACATGCTTTTGAAGTTCAGTTACATGAAGAGGTCCATTGACAATTTAACTGTTCATCCTTGATACTTTACCCTTGATCTAAAAGAATATTCTTATACAAATGCCAACAAGATTCAAAACCAGACATCGGATTATGTATATACTGTCATCTTACTAAAAATAGTAGTCAAAATTCAAACCTCAAGTACTAGGTAGATTTTTATTAACAGAGCAAAGTAATTACCACAAAGACTAAGCATCGCAATGTAATTGTATTATGAGCTTTTTTCAGCATTTATTCCTCTGAAGCGGTTCAGCAAAGGCAGTGTAATTTTTTGAGGTGTGGAAGTTTCAGTACAGGGGAAGTTTGGTTTTCACCAGTTTGTTATTAAAGCAAAAATTCCAGAGTAATACTGTTTCACTATAGCATTGAGCATAACAGTATTTTACTCATCAGTAGGACCTTGAAACACATTAGACCAATTAAGGACTTACAACTTATTTCTTAAGATAGCAAATAGCATCAAAAATAGCACTAAACCCCCCCATGGAGTAATACAAAGGAGTTGTAGCAGAAGACTGGCCAAATTACAATCACCAAACCTACCACCACTCTTTCACTACTGCACAGAACTCATCTCGTTGGTACTTTTTACACATTTTTGGGTGTTGTTTATGAACTACTCTATGTAATAGCTGCAAATTTACCAATCCTTACAGTAACAGGATAGAGAGAGATGCAGCAGAAACCAGAAGCAAGAAGTGGCCATTATTTAATGTCAGATGTGAATTTAGAATGAAAAATTACCAAAAAAAAAAAAAGTAAGCAAGAACTCATAAGTAATTACACTATGTTAGACACATCACAATTTGCAATTATTCTCTGGCAAACATGCTAAAAACGCAGCCTGCTCTCGGCATACCAAAAAAAGAAGCATGAAAAACAAGGTTAAAAATCAGATGCAAATCCCATTACTATAGATTTTTTTCACTTCCTGATGATCTCTTCAGGACGCGGCAGTAAACTTATCCACAATGTTTCATTGCTTAGTTAAATATCCTGTTCAGTAGCTGAAATGAGGAGAAGGATGTAAATACTTCCTAGTCAATAGTCTGCTTTGTAATTAGAATTTAATTATTTTTAGAAGAGTCATGTTAAATTTACACTTTTCTTGAAATAAATCTGAGTCAATTAAAAGAAACATCTCAGCACAATGTGAATGATAATCTTAACTCCATTTTATTAAAAACCCACTGGAATTTAGGCATCAAAAGCCTAAACTGCAGAAAGATGTTTTATAACTCCCCATCTACAATGGGAGGCCACTGGTAATTAAAGCAGAAGACTAAACAAAACGAAATATATTTCACAGTGATCTGTCTATAGAAAGTACAAAAAGATAAAGATAAAGGATAGATCTCATCCATCTCCTAACCATTGTAACCTAATCAGATACTGGGTGGATGTTTGATCTCCTAACAGCAGGACACAGGTGGTGAAGGAGACACTGTGGACGTACGATGAAACAGGGGAGCTCCCAGCTTCAGAAATGAAAAGTCAAGCAAAAGTTGCTTGACTTGTACAAAAATTGTAAGAGGCAGTGAGATGTCTTTGTTTATGGAAAACTGTAAACAAAGACATCCTACTGTCTCTTACAAGACATCTATAACACTACAAGTAATAATGACATGGAAGGGATTAATAAATCAAGACAATCTAATAAAGAAAAACTACATATTGTTCTGTTTGCCATCTTTTATTGGCCAGAAAGAGTACTGTACTATCATCCCATACAGCTTCTCTAATCCTGTTAAAAGCAAGCAGTAACACAGCAATTGTAGTTTACTTGGTGTAGTGTGCACTGATTCGCTCTTCCTGCCTGCAAGACCTACCTACAACTATGCAATAATTATGTCTGAAAGGATACAGTGACATCTGCTCTTTGACACACAGGTCATACAAGCATAAGGCAAGCAGGCTATTCAGACAATAATTACATGTTACAGACAAAATGAAACATCACTAAACATCAAACCTGAAATAGGAATCCCAATAAGAGCTGCTTAATAAGTATGTTAGGGCTTAATAAGGATTGCTACAATAATTATGCTCTGTTTAATGTGACATTTAGCTTAATTGCAACCATTTCACCATCTGAGAATTCATTCAACAATAAGCATCTTCCACAATTATTCTGTGCCTGTAGCTATGTACTAATTTGCAAACTTAGGACAAGATCAGCAATCAGTTAAATAGAGTATTGTGTTAGGAATTTATTTCAAACAGGTAATAGGTATGCTCCAAGTCACATCTGATACATAAAACAGTGAAGGAGCACTGAAAAAATTAACGGACAATCACTGGAATAGTCGTCCTATTTTCTACACTTTTTTATTTTGTCTTTCAGTTTAAGTATCAAATTTAGGAGCAATTGTTCTAGACCTTAACAATTTGTTTTTAAACAGAATCTCCTAATTCTTAGACAAAGATCCCCAAATATCATAACAGAGACATACGACTTCATTAATTCCTGGCTGAGGAATAACTCTACCAGACGTGATTGTAACTCCAGAAGATCACTGCAGTGTCCGCTTTAATTGAATGCTTCTGCTTGAAATGTCACATAACCACTCTGGATGTCATTCTAGCATTCTTCCACCAGAGCATGTTTATATGAAATGAAAGTTCCAAGTCATTCTGCGATTTCTGAGAACGGGTAACAACTGAGTCAGACATTACAACCAATTAATCTTAACTATTAGTAACAGCGGCAAAATGTAAGTTCCACTGAATTGGTTTCCTCAGAATTGGTTATTTTATGAGAAGTTTTTATGAGATTTATGTAATTTTATGTGATTTTATGAGACTTGGACATATATTTATTATGAACCAAACTGTCAAAAGATCGTATGAACTACCACTATTGGTTTTTTTTGGCACGATGCAAAGACATTCCATATTATGCCAAGAAAAATATTTGTAATGATTCGGACAAAGACCTTACTATGCTGATGAAAGCCGTACTATTTGCCCATCATGCTCTCTCCATGTCAGTGTACACAGTCCAGTCACATCTTTTCTTGCAGACTAAACAGACTAAAATCTTTGGGACCAGCTCCATAGAGAGTCTAGGATACCAGATCTGATAGGTTTAGGTATTTTATATTACAAAGTAGTATTAGTATAGCTGTTGTTCGCGTAACTACCCGCTCCCCTGCTTTATGGAAGAGCCCTCCTGTATGCCTGCCCTGCACCTACTGCCACATCTCAGCCAAAATACAGCTTTTCTTCCTTGCCTGTACTTAACTATCTCAATTATTTTGCTATTTATTATTAACAGCAATTCAGTAAAACACTTTCTACTATAATCTGTCTGAAAGATGCTATACAAAATAAAAGACTATTGTACTATTTGCAATGTGTCACGCAGGCCATATAAAATTCCTCTGATTCCTGGGATTAATTTTAAATACCTGCAGCACTTTTTTAAACTTTCATGACCTACACAAATGAGTAATTCAGCAACTTAGTTATTCATCTTATTTTAGATCTGAATAAAAGTGAAGTTTAGTGACTTATAGCCATGCAGCAGTTTGTTCCAATTTTACATTTCAGGTTTTTCCCTTATTATCCACATGCAGTAACACTCAAGACACTCTCCAGCAAGAAAGACATTCTGCAGCAAAATGTAATGAACACTGCTGTTTATGAAAATTCAGTGATTTACTAACCCCTTGGCATTTGAAGGCAGGACTTCTCAATATTAAGCACTGATGTAAACTGCATTAGCTGAGCTACTCAATCATGTGCCCACACCCCAGAGATGGCCCAAGGAAAAATATTCTTTTCAACTCTCAGTTAAAAAAATAAAAAAACCCAACCCACATATTCCAAAACATTTCTGCAATACTCATCCGACACAATTTGAGGGTTCGTGAGAACAGATTTCTTGCCTTGATAGCAGCTGACATTAGGAGATGAGGCCATAACAGATATAAATTTATGTATACTATAAAAACAAAAAGTATAAATAGATGTTATCAGTAGATTACAACTATGAGTAGTTTACTGCATATGAGATTAAAAACATCTCAGTACTGGATTATAGATAGTTATAATCAAACTCTGACCTTTTTAAAATTCCAAACATCTATGAAAACCAATTCCTTTTAAAACATAACAGCCTTTATAAGTTGTTTGTAAATGTAACTTTAATAGAAAAAGCAGCTGAGAAATGTTTCTTCGGTCACTCCACCTTGACTTTGGGGCTTATATTCCCCAACGGGAACTGTTATTTCCCTGTGAAAAACATCCAGAATCAATACAACACCAGTTACGCAGCATCTCCTGCAACACAAACCGCCCAGCTTACCAGTGGGGAACCAGAGAGAATACGTGGGCATTGCTGGACACCCAACTTAACGATACCTTCTTCTGATCCCGAGCCTCCTCTCTAGTTATGTTTAAATCTTCTCCCCAGCCCATAGGAAAGCTCAGACCCCTTCAAGCACAACCAGGTAAGAAGTCAAGGAGGTCCATTCTGATATTTGCAGGGAAGCGGAAGGGAGCTTGATATATTTGTGACTGGGATTATTTCATATTTGCCTGTAGGAACTGGGTGATTCAGAAGGCCCACTCCAGTTTTATACAGGTCCTTACACTGCCGGTTTAACACCAGCAAGCTTTGCACAAGGCTTTTTCTGCTTTGCCGTACGCCGGCTCCCCCTCGCCGCCCTTTACGCAGGCAGTCGCTCCGAGTCATTTCTCCAGCGTGCAAAGCCCAGGTTTCACTCCAGGTCCACCTTCTTGCTAGTAGCCCAGCAACGGGTAGGATCCCTGCAGAGGCGATACACTCGGCTTTGGAAGAGACCGCCTCGTCCGCATCTCCGCAAGGAACCTTACCAAACAACGTCAAGATGGGCACTAACGGACCCCTAAAGGAACCGCACCAGGACGCTCGCTGGCAAAGGTTCGCTGCTCCGAGATGGGGACTCGGTGGTGGGCCAGCTCGGGGCCAAGCACTGCCAGCGCTTCGACGTCTGCTTGGTATTCGAGCTCCGAGACACAAAGAGAATTCTCGTATTAGCTCTGCAGTAATTCGTTCCCTGGAGAACACCAGAGATACTGCCATCCCTTCTTCCAAATTGTGACAACTGCGGTTTCTAATTTTCTTACTCTTTCATGAAGCTTAAATTATATTTGTTCATTGAAATAATAGCAACGTTCTGTTTTTCAAAACTAAAAATTTAAATAATTTTTTTCACAAAAAAAATTGTTTCACAGAAGAAGTTGTGAAATAATACTGCAATCGGCACACCTGCAAAACCTTTCTGAAGTGTCAGAATTTACTTCACAGGCACATAATCACAGAAACGTGCACATCCCTCTCCAGACATCATTTTAAGGGAGAACTACATTTTTCCTGCTCAGCTTCATGCTATTCCCAACTTACATATTTTATAACCCACTACAGCACAGAAGCCAGCATACTTTTTCAGATACTACAGCAATCAATACACCATGGTAAAAGAATCGAAATCCAGAACAGCACACCGAGGTGCTACCAAGTCCGGCTGGGGTTAAATGGTGGAACTGCATTAAATCTCCCTCCGTCTCCTGCAGAGCTGGTGTGTACACACCTACAGATGTGTTACAGATGTGTTAGTGGGGGATATTCTCCAGATGGGACCTGTGATGAGCCTCAGCTGGGGCAGCCCCTCTGCCCATGGGTACTCCCCGTGCTCCGGAGCAAAAGTGGGGCTGCCCAAAGCTCTTGGAACACAAAAGGCAGATGGTAAAATATAGACACCGTGTTCTTGTACAGAAATACCTTCTCAATCGTATGGGCCAGACAGTCATTATTCTTAATAAGCATTATAGAAGAGCTATACAATGGGCAGGATTTCCCATGGTGCCCGAACTGCTGCTAATTAGTATTTCTGCATAGATGGAGAACACAGATGATAACAATTCCCTGGCAACAGATAGCATAATTAATTCATGTGAAAAGTACTATTTTTAAATATGTGCACAATCAATTTTATAAAAACCGGACAGAGGTTATTGTAGAACTATACAACCTGCTTTTACTGGGCTTTTTTTTTTTTTTTTATTTACAGTCCATATTTAATTATCCACTTCTAATTATTTATAATTACATTACCACTTGCTCTAGGCACTCTTCTTAAATGCGCCAGATTCTAGAGGCAAAGTATTTAGGAAAAGTACAATTCTCTGCAATACTTGGAATAAACAATACGAGCACCTATGCCAAAGTTTGGAATGATAAGTGTTCTCCAGCAGTACATCAATCTGCTTGTCTCGCAGACGCTGTGAGCACAGGCTGCTGACAGGAGGAATGGCTGAGTGTTGAGCAGCGTCTAATCAATCTAAGAGGGCCAAAGAGTTTAAGTTTCCAGACAGTGTAAATCAGGATGAAGGACTTTAAGATGCAAGTGGTTTTCACTTCAGGGAGAATGACAGGCATACAGCAAATACTAAAAAAACCCACCCCACACCAAACAAAAACAACTGGAAAAAAACCAAACAAACAAACCAAAACCACCCCAAAGAAACTAAATAACTAAATTCAATTCACAAAAATTCATGGGGAGGGCAGGAAATGTAAAAGGAAGGCAATGACAAAGACATTAATTTCCAAATTGAAATAATCTCCCATCACATCATAAATTCAGCTTCTTGATTGCAAGGTCCACAAGAACAGAATAACTAAAATACTTGAGTTTGCACTCAAAGAACATGATCACATTACCTCGTTCAGATTTGCAGGTGTTAAGATTAGAAAAATCTTGAGAATCTTGTGACGAGAATTACAAAATATAAGTAAGCATAGCATACCTAGATAGGTATGTGAAGAAAGAAAAATCTCCATCCCATCTGGAGGCATATTTTGCCAGGCATCGTTCCAGATGACTACAAATGCAGGTGGGTGAAAGCAAAATATTGTCAGATTAAGATCTGTACATCAGGCCAGGCTGAGATACAGGAATCTTATGAACAGGTTGTACTATCCTGTGATGCTTTTGAACTTTTCTTTTTTTTTTTTTTTTTTAAACTAGCACATTAGACATATTTAGTTGCTGGAGCGCAGAACATGGCATTCAACTACACCCCCTCCAGAGAAACAGCCCCTCTGCTGCAGTGCTTCTCTGCAAACCTGCCTCCCAAATGAGAAGCAGCAAAACCTAGAACCAGGGCAATAAAGCATCATAACTTAAAGAGCAATTTTCTACTTATTTTATTTTTTAATTTAGTTTTTTCCTTTTCCAGCTGACTTAGATTCCTTGGAGCAAAAGCCAGTAACGCTCTAAGGATAAACAGAGAAGAGAGGTAGTCTTGCCCATGAATGCGTGTCAGTACATTAACACGAGCCCAAGCGTTTCACGTCCTGCAGCGGGCAGAGCCCTAACCCACGGTCCCTGGGTGGGAACAAGCACGTCGGGAAGGGGCAGAGTTTGGCGTTGGTTTTTTTTCTTTTCAATATCTACACTGCTGAAATAAAGACAACTGAAAATAGAACATCAGTTCCAATAATTTAAAGATGGAAGTGTTCGAACATCAAATCGCGTCCTAAAATTATTCAGAGGTCAGCCTTACAATACTGGTAGATCTTCGCTTCCTTTTTGGCAGATGGTTTGCTCACGTTATTCTGAATTTACAGTGGTTACATATTTCTGAATAGTCTACAGCTATCACTGAAATCCTAACAGGCGTGCACCTTTACATACATTTTCACAAGCTTCAGCACAAAGGATAAAACCATGTCCTTGGAGATGTTTAAACAGCTGAGAATATATATCCTGAAGATGAGTTTGCTAGCATAGACCCACATTTCTTTTGAAAACCACTAAGAGATGTGGCAGGGTGCAGGGAGCATTCAGGTCCTGCTGGGGCTGTTTGCTGAGCAGACATGAACAATTCTGAACTTGGAAATCTGGTCACTGTTGCCATAAAAGATATCACGCTATGATTTTTTGAAGTAAAAGAATGGTAACATGGAAAAATATCAGTTACAGATGCACATATGCTGTACACGTATTTTACATCCAAACGTAAGCACCTGCGTTTATGATGTTAGCCCACGCTTTGCAACTGAAGTTTTTTAGAAACAAACGTTCTTATACATAAGTAATCATTTAACAAGGCCTCAGAAAATGCAGCCCTTAATAGATTTAATTAACAGGTTAATGATGTGCATAGCATGCATGCTCTCAAAAGCAAAGATTTTCACATTAAGCTTGTTTCTGTTTCACAGAAGCAGCTTTCTGTAGAATATCTGTGCTAATGTAATTACACATCTGGTACTTCTGCTGCTTTCAATTGCAGAGATATTTATAAACAGTGCTACTAATTTACACAAGAGTACCTAGCTGTTCTAATGTTTTACACTACAAATAAAGATATTTGCATGAAAATTCAACTGGAAAGAGTTCTCTTTTGTAGCCCTGAGTTGTTAGAGTGAATATATAAAATTATCATTTAGCTTGCAAAATAAATCTAACACTTACACTATTGTCATGAATGCCTGGGAAACCTACACAAACTAAGCATGCCTCAAGTTCACCTTGATATAAAGGGGTTAAGCACAAATTTTTAGACAGTTTTTAGACAGCACGGGTAATCATCTTTGTTCCACTGTGTCACCAACATGGCAAAACTAATGTTTTAAATACCATTTCTTGGCAATGTTCATTCATCATCCTCACTGTAACTGGGAAAAGCTCAAAAACCAGGCCAGAATAATGGAAATCCCACATTATCTCTACCAGTATTGTCAAGAAAATGCAGTGGTTATTAATTTAAATATGCTTCAAAGAACAAACGATCACAACTTCAAACACGATTCAAAAAGATAAAAAGCCATTCCTGCCTCAAGCTGCTTTCAGTTCAATTTAGGTCACATTTAGGTTCATCATGATAGCACCTGAAATCCCACAACTTACTAAATATTGACAGAAGATGCTGCTGCCCTAAGTGTTTCATCAAAGGAGCAGATGAGCCCCAAGTCCTGATGGGGCATTACTGAAAGGCGATGCTATCAAAGTAACCTTTCAACACTTGTGTGCTCAAGCTCAGGAATGCCTGCATGGGAGAAAAGATAAGCCAGGACAATGGACTCCTTTCTGCTTCATATTTTAAGGCACATCCAATTAAGAAAAATCATAAATTATTTAATAAAAGGAAAAGAATATATGTGTGAATGTGTGTAACTTTGCTGTCAAATATATCTATATACACACATACATACATGCTATGAGATACTATATTCAAATTATCCCATTTTGCTCATATTTTGGACTCAATGAGTGTTTTTGCACTCAGTCTGTACCCAATGCAAGAGAAGTGTATGTAAAATGTCATGATTGCCGTATCGTGGCTTCTGCAATACTGGAGCCAGATCCTCATCCTTCTCTGAGGAAACACTTCCAGTGTCTTGGAGGTCACAATGGAGGCTGTGGATACTTTTGAAAATGACATGATGACAGGCGCTGGACAAAACACTGAAATCTGTTCATCCAATTACTCCAAACTCCCTGACAGTAATCTGGACAGGCAGAACGATGAGTGATTTTGGGGGACAGGGGAATAAAAACACTTAGCTAATACTCCTGAACCACAGATTTCAAAAGGCTTTTAGTTTTGCCTCTTTTATACAAGTAAGCTGTTTCCATATGAACCAGCTCATTAGTATGTCCTAGCTGTTCATTAACCAGTACATAGAGATTCAGTATCACCATAAGAAAACAACAAACTGTTACAGAAAGAGCTTTCTTGAGAAACGGAGTGGGCTACCTGGCCTCTTCCAGAAGAAAATCCACCTCTCAGTCTTCTCCCCAGGCAGGTTTAAAGAATTACAAAGTTCACAGCAAAGTTGGCGTATCCATCCACAAACTACAGCATTAATAAATCTGTCTACACCCTCAACTGATGGACAACACTCAGCTGTAGATAAATCAGACTGGTAGTTCTGTGAAATAAGATAAATCGGTTCTTCCACTAAGGATACTGAAATAACTGTTCTTAATTGAGTTTTAATTGCACTGGGCATTCTTTAATTCAATCAGGCCACTTGGAAATAGTCTTCTATTAGAAATGTCTATTCCCTTCTTAGGATTCCCATAATAAACATTATTCAGAATATTCCGAAGTAAATAAAGCCAATTTGATTTGAGATCCTTTTAACAGTAAGCCACATATTTTATACCTACAAATAGAAATGACTGGTCGAATGGCAGAAATCAATGCAGAAAAGGGAGCTAAGAAAATGTAATCCATATTAATTACATGTTAAAAATATTTACAGTCTGTCCTATCTGAAGTTTAGAAATTCAAGATATTCCTCATCTTTGAAAATTGACCTTAAATGACTCAAATTCTTTCTCAGATGATGAAGAAAGATTTTTAGTTTACATCAAATCTCTATATTACTGCAGATGTAGAAAGTTGGTTCCAAAAAGTATAGACAGAACACAGGTATATGGCTACTGATGTCCATTATCTTCAGGTGTTTTTAAAACAAACAAACAAAATTTAGATTTCTTTAAAGAATATTTACTGTTCCCAAGACGCGTTTTTTAAAAATTCTTTCTTACACTAAAACCGGTATGCTAAATTTAAACTGCTTCTACTTTAGTCCCTTAAGAATAAAGGAGAGGCAAATATCTCCTGGACCTCTGAGCTTAGTCACTACGAAGGTAATGTAGGCAGGTTTGTCATCGATTCTTGTACTTAAAGATCTCAAACAGCTCCGTCAGTTAGACCAGTTAGGTTTATTGCCCCATCACTCTTCCCAAACCATTTCACTGCACCATCTTCCTACTCTCCCAAGTATTCTAACTTAAACCAATAAAACAATCTTGACAGGCAAACTAAGCAACTCAGTACTTTCCTACATTAATTTTTACACATGCAAATAAACATTATTAATGATTACTCAGGCAACATTTCCATTCATCTAAGTTTGTCTGGTTACAACAGTTGCTGCCCAAAGAATTTTCCCTTGATAATGACAGATGTGTGATCACACACCATATCCATGTGATAGCCTTATTTATTTCCACACGCAATCAGTTTCCACCAGACTAAGAAAGCAGAAGCTTCCCACTATGCATGAGACAGCATCGCATCAAACTCTGCAATAAAGCAAGAGAATAAGACAGTGTATGTAGTCCTAAACTAAGTTTCTCCAACAGCATCATTTTCAGGACCTTTTTCTGGATCACATTTCCCTGTACCTTCTTTGCTGTTCAGGACAACTTCCCACAGGATCCTACCTCCCTGGGCAAGTTAAAGTCCATGCTTCCAAGATGAAGGAAGGACCTTTAATCCACTACTTTCCTTCCTCACTCCCCTCAGGATCTTACACTCCACCATCTCATGGTTACTGTGGCCAAGGCTATTGACTACCACATTCCTGAACAGTTCCTCTTTAACTGCAAATAGTCCACCTAGCAGATCATCACCATAGTTGGCTTGTCCAGCACCTGCATACAAAGGACGTCATGTAGAGGAGTAGAGGCAGGGAATGATACACGATGGGGTGCAGGCTGGCACTGGGGACCTCACCACTACTGCTAACTCACTAGTGGTCAGTTAGAGAAATGTACACCTGGAGCTCGACAAAACTGTTTAGGGGAGTTAAAAAAAATAAAAATTAAAAACAAAAACAAAAACAAAAACAAAAAACAAAACAACAAAACACACATGGTAACATGGACCAGTGAAGACAGAGAAAGGAAATTAATATGACCCCCTGTGGATCCTACAGTGAGGAAGAAGAAACCATCAACATGAACATCTTGTTCCTCCTGGGAAAAGACTCCAGATGCTGACAACCCACCACCACCAGGATGAAACCATGAACTTTAGGACGCACAGCAGCGAGGCAAAAGTAACACCAGGAAAGGTGCAGAAACTGAGAAATGTGTGTATAACAACTTTAACTGAATTACTCTTCTTGCTTTTTCTGTAACAATTAGATCTGGACTAATAATGATTAGACTCTTAGGATCTCAGCTATAATAACAATACTTAATTGGCTATATTTATAGCTAAGGTGTGGTGAGAAAAATTTACCTTGAAACAGACACACTTCAACTTCTATGAGATGGACTCTCTTTCTCGGCCCATGCAGATCTGTGGATTTTCATTCCTGCAACCGCAGTCCCAAGCGCTAGCACTACCGCAAATAAACAAGACGAAGAATCACATTCTCCCAAACCAGACCGAGCAGAGCACTCTGCCAGAACGCTGGTAAAAACACAAATGCCTGCTGTAATGCAACATATTCAAATACCTTAGTCTCGGGAATAAATCAGCTTCAGACATTTGTGTAAGTAGAAATAAAGATGTTTTGCATCAGCCCTCTTAGAAAGATCCTTCCCATTTATTAGGTGCTGCAATGCCTTAGAAAAACAAATTCACTACGGCTCTCTGACTGCAAAGTTCAGAATCTCAGGTATTGCAACAGACCTTAATCTTTTCAAATAATTAATTTCATTTCATATGTAATAACTGAAGAACACTACGCATGACAAAGATACTTATGATAGAAGCTGACTTTAATTTTTTTTAAATACCAACTGATCAGAGCATTTTATAAACTCTTCCTTAGATTACGAAGGCTGTACTAAAGCCCTTCTCAAGTTTCACATGTGAATAAACCCATCCATAACAACAAGTCTGTAGGGTTTTTTACATTCATAATTTATGGGCAAACAGATTTTCCCCATCGAAACTTCAGCAAGGCTCAGAAATACCTCTTTATGGCCACCTTAAACCCCTAAATCATGCAATTATAATGAAATTGCTTATGTAAGCTACATTAAAATATTAATTCAGCATCAAGTATATACGTAAACAGCACACAGCAGTAAGAACAGCATATGTCATCTGACCCACAAGGATTACAGCATTCAACAGCTGGACCGTTAGAACAAGTCACCGGGTGCCAATCACATTGATAAAAGATAGGGGGTTTACTGATCACAATGCACATTCTTTGCCCCAGGGAAGAAGAAGAACAGCTGCTACTTCCTGTAAAATCCTTCATATTTCCTCCCTTTAGGGAATTCAAGCCCCAGACATATGAAACATTTGGGCAGGCAGGAGAAATCATTAATTTCTTCCAGTCTACTTTTATGTATGCATTTGCTAGCTCAAGGAGAAAAATGTTTTTACAAGAAGACCAAATAACTTCCCCTACTACATCCACCTTCTCCACTCAGGCGGTTACGAGTGTCAGGACCTGCAGTCACTCGGCAGAAGTACCCATGGCATCATCTTCCAAAGGAGAAGACAGAGGGCCAAATCCTGGTCTCCATTAAGCCAGCACCAATTCAAGATGAGCAGACTGAGTCCACATTCCTACTCTGTTCCTCATTTGTCTCTGTCCTACATTTTGGATGTCAAGCCAATTGCTAAGTTTCATCGATGAACCTCAGTTTGCCAAGAAACATTTTAAGCAATGTCTTTGAATTTCCAAATGGATATCAGACTGTTAAACAATTTCTTTTAAGATGTCACAGGAAAGAAGGCAGTATTGACTCGGACTCGCTTCCAACTGATGCCTAATCCATATTACAATAATAACGTAAATTATCACTAAGGAGTGGTTAGCCATTGTGGTCAGATCACATTGCAGGCAGGCAAGCTCAACCAATAAGTAAACTGTGAGGGAGAATGGTAAATGTGCTGATTATGTAAATGTAACTGTTTGAAGTCAGAGATGTGGGCCTGTATTTCACTGATAAAATGAGTAAAATAGAAAGAGACACTGTGTAAGCAATTAAATTTAACTTTTTAATCAATAAAAGGAAAACTGGGACCTAAATCCACTTTATAGGATTTAGGAATCAAAGTCTTCCTGCAACTCAAAGACAGCTGTGATGCCCGTTTAACTAGAGGGGAACTTATCATAAGACAAAAATGTCACATTCTATCTTGATACCACACACAAGAGAGTCATCTATCATTAGATCAAGATAATTTGCTGGTAATGATGCTCCCGATCTTTAGTTCTGGTTGGCATTCTTTGTAAATAAAGCTGTGCTTGCAACACTTTTGATGGCAGCATCTCACAAGACTTTGATGGACGAGCCCACCTGTCCTTGTTAACGTTTTGGATTTGCTTTTTTAGGTCCACTATTTCTCCAAGGACTCCAGAAATAGGAAGCATATTGTGCCTTTAAACTTGCACTTCACTGCAAGAACCCAAGGTTGGCAGAACCAAACCAAGGTTGGTACCAAGGTGTCCACAGCTGCAAAGCATCAATTCTTCCACGTTGTCCTATGAGGAGGCAACCCAAGCTATCAAACACAGTGGTCCAACACAGAGTCAGAGAGTCGTTTTGATTTCACTACTGTCTGCCAAATACAGTCGGGTTAATTTTTCGTTCTCTCCTCATTGATTCATTTCCCTGTGTTGCCACTCAAACATGGCACAATCCACCACCAAACATCAACTCCTTCTCTTCATAAAACTCAAAAAAGTCAGCAGTTTCTACAGACACTACTTATGCCAAACTTCTTCCATTGCCCTTATACACAACTGTATGTGAACTGCTGCTCAGTATTTTACCTTTCAAGGACCACAGCCACATCCATTTATCTGTTTTGTGAAGTATTGCACAGTGTTACAGTCTTATTAAAAGAACCAAATACCTTTACTGATGATATTTCCACATACGAGAAGCAACTGAGAATATGTACGTCGCAGATAGGATATGTACATAAACGCACATTCAGACGTATTTCCTGACGCAAGAGTAACTGAAAAATAAATCTACTACACAGTCAAGGCTGCAACAGTCAGGCTTCATTCTAAAAAGCACAAAACGACTACCATCTGCAATGCCTTTGATAGTTCACTAATTAATGATCAAGAATGTATTTGCTTCAGCATAATTTTATGCTTTTATATGGATATCTTATTTGATTATAATTATCACAGACTGTAGAAGTTTATTAGGGCCAATCATTTCTTAATGCAATTAAAATCCCAAGGGAACAATATGAAGTAATTTTTATTGGTTAAAACGATGAGAGCTTATAACCAAAAGGGAGCCTACTAGTCTATGCAATTATTCTAAAATATAAAATTAAAACAAACTGCATGAATTTTTCAACAGATTTTCGTGAATACCTGAGTTAAAACAATGAGCAGGTGTTAGAAGTTGCAGAATGAGCTGATCTTCAGGCTCCTTCTACCTCCTGCAGCATTCACCAACTCCTCCAGCATTCACCTCTTTGGGGAAGGGATGATGCAGCCTTTTTCTCCTCCTGGATGAAATCACCCACTCTCAAAATAGCTCTCTGGGCTATTGCCTCTGTTTCCCAACCCTGTTAACACAACACCTCTAATTCCTTCTCTTTCACAATGCTGTGACACTTCCTATTAAAATGAGTCTAAACACCATTTCTCCACAACACAAATAATTATTTGTTCTTTCACCCAAAGGTATTAACATAAAGATTGGAGGGTAAAAACAATAAGTCTCTATGAGTGGATTCTATGTACATACATCTTATCCTGCTCTTTTATACAATTTTAGCATACCTCCACCTCGGAGCTGGTAAAACAAATTATCCTCTTTCCCATCCTGTCATTCTCTCTCTATTGTCATCCTAAAGGTGTTCCTTTTCTTTCTCTGCCCAGACAAAAGCCTTTCTGGTTTTAGTATGCTCTTTACCCCAAGACCTGCTTAAGAAAAGTAATACATAGCATGCTGATGGGTGCCAGAATGTGATTTATTTCCCATTTCACAGTTTCCCCACAGTTTCCCCTGAGAACCCGAGTAATCACTGCGAGAACATCTCATCACTGCCACTGTTTTAGTCCCATTTGCTCCCCCTTAAGAGTGCCTTTTGATTTAACATCTTGCATTTAACCAAGATAATATTACAGTGTTCTAAAAAATGTTGGTCTTTCAGAAATAAATCTTTAGCAAGTCAATCTACATTGGATGGCTGCTTACACAGCTGTTTCCAAACAATATAGGCAAAGTTCCACTATTCCTTACACCATTTTCTCATCTATTTAAGCATTTGGTAGTTCCATTGAATGAGACCCAGTATCTGATATGCCAGACAAAACCTGGAGAGAAACTAACTTAAAAAAACTAGTTCTAAAGAAGATACCTTACATTTTCTTAACTAACAGAGACCTAAGAAAATTGTCTGTAGAGGAAGAAAAGGCAGATCAGGAAAACACCAGCCAGCACTATCTGAAGCGAATAGCCTCTTTCTCCAGACATCTACACCGAGCGTAGAAAGCAGCATGCTTCTGCTGGGATATTTACACCAGGGAAGACTTTACACCAGTGGTTCAGGACAGCAGGTACGGGCAGCAGGCGCTCGGAACCAGGACACCCTCGCTGCCGTCAGCTGTCAAATGGGAACCAAGGAGGAGAATCACTGGACAGGCAGAGAGCAAAAAGGTTGACTTCAATATAAATTGGCTTCCTCTGATTGTTCCTATGAATTACAGAAGAGAAATAGCATAACAGGAGACTGTGACTGGCAGTGAACTATTTTCCTAAGTATGCTTAATAGCACAGAATATATGCATTTCTTCTTGTGTCAATATTCCACTGCGATAGCTTTTCTCCGGAGGCTTAGAGAAATCCTTCCTCCTCTAATCCTGTTTTCCAGTGACAACTTAAGAACTGAAATGGCAATAATTTCCCATTTCCAGCGCTAATTCACAGATTGCCAAGATTTTTTTTCCCCACTGTTCCACCCGTTCAGCAGCGCTCAGTATCTTTCCAGAGCACGACTTTGAACTGTTCAGCCCGGTGGCTCCTCAAGGGGTAGCAAGGATGGGTAGAGAAGGATGGGGAACAACTTCTTTGTAAATTACATGTTTGCTGATTTTTATTTCTCTTCTTTGAAAAGAATATTAGAGTCATGTTAGCTCAAGGCAGTGACACTTAATCTCTCCAGCCCCGCTGGACACCCGAGACCAGGCACCTTAGTTTTACACCTTAGAACAGCAGTTTACTGTAGTTTGCAGTATACAGAATAGCTATTAATTTCAAATCCTTCTGCTTGTCTGGAAGAAAAAAACACTAAGCAAAGACTTCCAGTAATAAATCAGCATTGCCTGTGTTTGTCAATTTATTCACGACAGCTAGTAAGCCCAACGAGCCCATGCATTGGCAACAGCATCTGGAGCAGCCACTGTTGTGTTGTTAATTACAACACTTGCCAATTATGAACTGCAACAAATTATAATGCTATTTAATGATTAAATATTTCAGCACTAATAAATTAGCAGAATATATATATACGAAGAGATCTAGGAACATGATATACACTCGCTTCAGACTTCATGCATCAGGTAATTTTGTATGGCAGACATTTTAATGGCAGGTAATGTGTCGTGTGTGTCCCCCCCCCCCCCCCCCCCCTTTTTTTTTTAAATGACTAGTGTCAGTTCCAAACCAGAATACTATTTCATCCCAAAATGGAATACTCTACAGCCTGAGTCAATGCCTGTGAAAGTCACTGGAACGCTTAGATATATTTGTTCTGTATTTTTAGGATAAAAAAAAGAAAAGAAAATTCTATGCCAGCAGTATGACTCAATGCCAATTAAACATTAACACCTCAGGCATTTTCCTTCTGGTTTGATACTCAGTTCCATAAATGTAAGTTCAAAGGGAAGAGTTTTTTCAAGCCCACATTTGGGCATATAACATGTTCCCTATGAAATGGAAATCACTTGATCACTTTGTATTAGTGGCTAGTGTAGAAACCAAAATAAACTAGTGTTTTCAAAAGGCAAAATATTATGTTTAAATGTCCCACATAGATATTCAAGAATTTGCATCCTACTATTGCCCTGCAATTTCACAGTACTTATTTTACACATTTTCTGTGAACTGGCTCACATAAGAGAGCAGAGATGTATGGAGGAGGAATCGCACATAACTAATTTTTATTGGCTAGGTGTCAGGGCCTAAAGACAAGCCTATAACAGATACTTGTGATATTTCTGTAAGAGCAAAACACTACTGCTAAGAGGATGGGGAGGGTACTCACATGCACTGACTGGTCATGAAAGGCCCTAAAGCGAAGAGCCCTCCCTCATTAATGGAGAGCAATAGGTTTCTCCAGCAGCAAACTGAGAGCACCCAGGTCATGCCTACATGTGGACCTTCTCCCCAGAGAAGCTCCCTTCACCAATATGGACATAGGTGAGGTTAAAGCTAGTCTTTCTATATACCCCTGAATTTTCCAGCTGTTTCCGTAGGAATCTGTACCTTTAAGTCACTCCTAATTTAGGGCAGAATTTTAAAAACTGTTTTGTAGGCATTAAGCATATAAATCCTTACTTTTAAGGAGGCATATCCCATTAATTACCTGAAATGTTTTTAAGCCTCTAGCTATCCCTGAGAAGTAGATGCTGAAATGGTCTACTGAGCCACAAAATGCTGAAAACTGGGAAGGTTCATGGGGATAGACGGGAAAAGACTTAATTCAGTACAAGATGGTAAATCACGTTGAAAAGGAAAAGCACGCACATGCCTTCCATCGTGTATAGCTTTCTCAGCAGAAACCCAACTATTAGATCACCTTGAATCTGGGTTTCAAATGAGATTTTCACCTCTGCAATCTCTCCGCTATCCATCCACACCCAATAATAAACTTCTAATTAAATAGCACAGATTTCATCCATAGTCCTGCCCTGGCAGTGCTATTCTCAGTCTCTCTTCGCTCCTCAAAAAAAGTGCACTAAAATTCAAGTTTTTCTAAATACTACTGTCCCAATCTTGCAAGAAATATTATAACAAGAGAAATCAACTGGGTGCACCAGAATAGCAAAATCCTTGACTCGCCGGCTTAAATTGATTCTTTTCTCCTTCATACACATAATCTCTTAAGCTCTACATTCAATATTTTTGCACACCCTATAATGTGTTCATAAGACAAACACAGCAACTCCTAACTCATTCCCTGCTCTTTGCCATGAAGTACGATTCAGTACAGAGTAAAAAATACCTCATTTTAACCGAAGACCGAGGGAAAAGGGTCCTGCATGGCCATGGCTCTGCCTGAAACTGAAGACCTCCCTGCCTGCCTCAACAAAAACATCAGCCATCCACATCTTTCACTTTTCCTGTGCCCACTTCCCTTAGCTGAAAAGAAGTATGTAACATGCTTTCCAGCTTGAATGTATTTCCCCTTTCCCATTACCAACACCGTGCATACTCTTGGTTTCCTCTGAGTAAGTGACTGCTATACACACAGTAACACTCTCAAGTTTCTCCCTGGCTTTGGTGGAAGTCAACATAAGCAAAGGTCCTCTCCTCTCCCACTCAGGTGAAGGACAGAGGCGTGAGAGGCTCTCCTTTCCCTACCAAGGGAACAAATTCCTAAGGGAAAAAAATTTGCTCTTGGCTATGGGGGATGCAATTCCTAAAAGAATAAACTCGGACTGAATTTACAACATACACCGGTCATCTAACTTGAGAAAGAAATTCCTTGCAAATTTTTATGGCAAAGTAATAGTTGGGTTCTTCAACTAAATTTATGATTGTAATAAAATCAATAGATCAGAAAATATTTAGTGACTACCTTATTTTGATTGCTGTTGAAACTTTTCTGAATGCAAGAAAGGATGACCAAAGCCCCTTTTAACCAAAAAAAAGTAATAAAACTAACACCACACAGCAGGAAATAAGTCCACCTCCAAAAAGGGTTGATAAGCTTTTTTATGTTCATTTTCCTCCTATTTCACTCAATTCCAAATTCTCTTGCAATGACAGGTGTCACAAGAGGAAACTGGAACTTTTCTTTTTCTAATTGATCCTCTCATCCTAGAAACAATTTTCAAAGTGTGGTGAGTTTTGTCAGACAGCATTTTTATGTATTGTACTTTCATCATTTAAGAAGGTCTTGAATGTCATGAGGATCATTATTACACGACGAAGAGTGTTAGCCAAAGCTTTTTATCTTGGTTGCTATTAAATGTCCTTTCATTGCTATATCAATCAACTAAATGATTTCCAAAGTCGGGTGTAAAATAGCACGTTGGTAGAGTGGGCAAAGCTGACAGTGGGTAAAAACGTAATCTGTTTACATCTTTGGACTTGATGGCTTATCTTGCTGGTGAGGCATTTTCTAAAGCTCTCATTATTGTAGTGATTGGAAGGCAAAATGAAAATGAGTAAGAGATCACCTGGTGTGTATATGACTCCTTGAATATTTTGAAAACCAAACTGCTACAGTGCAAAAAGGGGGGCGCATAAAAACGGTGCTAAAGAACTTTTAGGTATTTTAACTGTAGATATGGAGAAGAGAGATAGACCAGAATAATTTGGGAACTAAACAGAGCAAAATTATGATGATGCTGATGGGAGGGAACCAAAAAGAAGATGGAAGGAGGACAGAAGAGTAAGATTGTTTTAGAAAATTAGGTGAGAAAACCTGGATTTTGAGTTAAAGACATCAGACTTCAAATTCAACAAACATAACTATGGCTTTTTCAAACTAATACCATGGGCCAACACTGCTTCCCCCTTCAAGCACTTAGGCACTCTATCATTGACTTGAAGCTGAAGCACAATCAGTTTCTTTTATTAGACATGGTTGCCTTCTTTCCCAAAACCTGAATGTTCAGCAAAAAGTAACCAAACGCCATTTATTAAAACACTCCATGAAACATTTCGGTGCAGAGGAAAAAAAAAAAACAAACAGTCAGGTGCATTTCTTTAACAAACTGCATTATGCAAAACACTGAATTTATAAATGCGCAAGCAAAGCAGCAATTTGAAACAGATGGGTCACTGTTTATAAAAGTTTGCTACAGATGGAAAATTAGTACAAATACTTTGCCACATCACACTTTGATCAAAACTTTGCATAAAATACAAATCATTTTCTCGTGCTATATTGCTCCATTCTTAATAAAGACATTTTTGCAATTATTTTGCAATGGCAGAGAACTTTAATCCTCTAAAGAAATGCCCTGCACATACTAAAAAACCCACCTCTCCTCAAAGCTTCCCTTTCCATGAAGGGAAGAACCTCCAGGACCTTCCATACTCTGCCCACTGTGTCCAGATATATAAGGTGACATACCTGCCACCATACCTGTATGAGCACAAGCCCTCCCACACAGCAAGGGTTTGCAGTAGCTTAAACCAGCTGCTACAGCACAAATAATAATAGTCTCCCGCTCTTGCAGGACCTCCCTGGTCCTACAACCCATACTCCACGGGCAGCTACTCACTCCACAGCAGCAGCGTGTAGACCTGGTGATGTCTGTGAAGGGTGCACCATCAGTCCCATGGCTGGAAGAAGGTCTTTGTTGTGGGATAAGTGCATCTCAGAATGGGGGACCGGCCTTAGGATATCTACATTATGGAGCTGGATCTCCTCAAAAACCATTCTTTTGATCTACAGATCAGAGTAAGGTGATTAGGAGCCCTGAAGCGTGCAAAGCCCAGCTGTTCCTCACAATGCAGAAAAAGCCCTCTTTAGACTATTTTACAAGCTATTATTTTTTTATCTCTTTCCCTCATATATATCTCAGACTACATGTTGCTTTTCATCAAGTGCTTTTTGTTAAGCCTACCACCACTTTTGTCAGTAAATTTTACTGGATATAAAAGTTTCCTGTACTTCACTGTATAGTTATTTTCTATTAGATTTTATCTTTGACTAGGTAGAAATTTTCAGATAGGACACCTGCTTTATAAATGAATTAACAAATAGCAATAGCTTTGGAAGATCACAGGTAAAACAGTAAAACATGAGACTCAGAAATCCACAGTTATTTTACTCCTCCTAAAGGCAACTCAAACTCTTCAGGCAGTGGTTCAACAGACTGCTCATACATCTCTGAAGTATGGAGGCCTAAATGCCTGCCTTTATTTCCTGGGTTTAAATGTCATGGGAACAGAGACAGAAATGATGGCAGGTGCTTTCATTATAAAATTCCTGCAAAATTACTGACCTACAGGTTATATCAAAACAAACTGCACCCCAGCAGGCAGCATCCTGCTGTGGCCATTTCCATCGCTTTCTCACACTCATGATAAAACAATTTTACAAGAGTTTGTAACACAATGATATTTGTATTAAAACACCTCACTACTACACAGAAGCACACACTACTCTCCTGAAAGTCAAAAACTCAAGGCCAAATTTTACTATCCATTAACTCCAAATTATTCCGCCAGCTGAAAGAGCGTATAGCATGAGTACATTCAGATTTACTGAGAGATTCAGTAGAAGTATTAAAGATGTGAAAAAAGTGAGCAATATTTCCACATCAGTATCACTTGGGAGGTATCAGTCAAGTTTCACAGACTGGTTCATGGGGCAGATATGACAACACAGTGAGACAGGGTGATTTTATTAAGTTCTCCAGGAGCAGAGGCTCCTCTCCTACAGCACGTCCAAAGGCACGTGAGAGATGGACATCTCCACCCAACCGCCCTACCACAAGCCCAAGAGCACAGGGAGGTGTGCTGGTACCAGAGGTGGGTACATACACAGAGGTCCTCTCTCCCTCATTCCTCCCAACTGAAAAAAACAAACAAACAAAAAAACCAACTCCCAGAGGCTGGGAATAACGTTAACCTCCTGAAGCACGCGGCACCGCAGCGGGGACAAGCAGACCCCAAAATACCCTGGCACCCACCCCCCGCAAGGCAGAAGGGGTGATGCGCTCCCACACTAAGAAGAAAGGCCCACGCGATATGCATGAGAAAATTATTTTTTCACTGTAATGTATGAATATATAATACTAACAGCAGTAAATCAGTAAACATTATTTAGATTGCTAAGCTCCAACAACCTTCATCCCCTAAAAACGTACTTCAAAGCCATGTTTGCACAAATTAACAAGGGCAAGGGTACGACGATGCATCGGTGAACCTGCACTGGGATGACTAAACATGGTAATAGAGTCTAAATTTGAAAATACTTTCCATAACACTGTTTGAATTACAGTGCAATTAGGATTGTGGGTGGGTTTTTTAATACATCTTATCAAACTTTTGGCTCAGGTTAACATATAACTGTGGTCTTGGTAAAAATAATTCATTCACCACACACTTCAGTTTCGAATGAGGAGGAGTCTGTAAAGTTTCAGCCTAATAACTGATTTGCAATTTTTGTATATTGCATATGTAATGTCAATATTTTAGCACTTTTACCATTGGGAAACTGAAAACACGATTAATTTGAAGTTACGAAAGGAATGATACGAGTCACACTATGGCTGGCACCTTGGATCTACCCTTAGAAACCATTTCATTTGCAGATAGGGCTATCGAGACCTGTTGGAGTAAAATGCTTACAGACTGGATTTTGCAGCCTGCCTTCTACTCGCATAGCTGCATGAAACAACTGGTGAGCCTCTTAAAAATTCATTTGTGAGACGGGGCTGTCACAACACCAGGATTTTAATAAAATATTCTTAAAGTCGCTGCGCGTTAAGCATAAATGTTTGTTTTACGGAATAAAGGAAGCACAAATATTTTGAAATACGTAACCGCACAGCTTTCAATTCCAAGGTAGTGAAATGCTTTGGGTCATAAAAGGCACTTTTGGAAAATGCTAGTGAAGGCTTCCCCAAGACAACATTTTTAGCACACACTGGGCATCTTGCTCTGCCTGACCAGGGAAGCTTCGAGTACAAAACTGCTAACAGATGGCAATGTTTTACTTTGTAAGATTGATTTCAGAAATAAAGAACGTAAATTTTGCCTCTTCATTTCTGCTGATGCAAATCCATTAGAAACTCTGATATAAAGAAGCAGCCCACTTCTTGTAACAATTTAAGCGTGACCACTCAAAATTTGACAGAAAGAGAACAAGTGTTATCTGGGCTTCATCTAACCTCAATCAGATTTGCTCAAAGATTTAGCAATACTTGAAATCACATTGCTAACTCTCCTTTAAATAAAAACATGAGAGATTCAGGAAAAGAGAAAGTTTGTATTACACCATTGTATATTATTCTCCATGAAGAATGTATGAACTGCTCTAAGGGTGTAAGATGTATAGTTAACCAGCACACACGTGTGAGCATAGTATCATACTGTTTTTTTAAATCTATGTGCTTTAAATGGTAACTTTACATTTATGTGTGTATTCTGTGATATATGATACACAGAAGAGAGATTTTCTTTATTACAATAGTGCTACACATCAGTCAAAATTTATTAACTAGTATTTTCTGACAATTTAGTCAGTTTCAATTATTTATTATTCAGCATAAGACAGATGCTTTTCACTTTTTTCTAAGATCGTATTTTTTCCTGTCTTGTCAATAGGAAATCACATTCGCTATTTAATTTACATAACGTGTAGGCTCTCCTGAATCATCAAAATAAGCTGAAGTAGTAGGGAAGTGACTTACATGTATATCAACGACTCCTATTTTTCACTTTGGGTGACATCCATACAGAAGCCAAAGTATACCCAAAGAGTTGAAAAATAATACCAAAAAGGACAGGCAAAGAAAGGCAAGAGGGCAGACAGTGTGATAGCAGAAACATCGGGTAGTCAGCAAAACAGGGCAAGAAAACAATAACTAATACAAGGGGGGATTTTCCTTGGAGCACACACATGGGTACGTGCTCACCGGTACTGTATCCAGCCAGAGAGTTTCCTAAAGACAATTTAATTTGGACCAGAGCACAGCTCTGGTGATCACCAAAGGAACCATATCCCAGGTCTAAACAGCTGTAAAGAAGAACAGACGGCCACAGCCACAGTGCCAGAAAATAAAACTAAATAGTTTAAAACCCAGCTTGCCAAAGCATTGGGTATGCAATAGCTGAAACAGATGACTCCGCCCAAAGAGGTGTCCCTTCAATCATCACCAACACCCTGCTAAAATAATGCCGGTGACCACCATATTAAAAGCCGAGGAAGTAAAAGTTACTTTTTCAACCACTTCTCTGAATGATATGCTGAACCTCATCATTCCTGCCCCAAATTTTTGTTATAAGAAATATATTTGGGCACAGAAAAGTCAAGTTAAATCTTTCTGGTAAGAAAAAAAAAAAAAATTATGTTTCTCCAAATTTATCAGGAAATAATTTCTTTACATAATGATAAAAAAAAGCAGTTATCCGTCCTTAAGTGTAAAACAATACCAGACATAAACACATCTTCACTGGCACAGAGAGTGTGTTCCACTTTTCTGCACAACTCATTACTGACAATACCCAGTGATAGTCTTTATAATGTTCTGTTTCTCATTTCATGAATTTTTACAGCTAATGTGTTCTCAGTCAAGAATAATGTAGTGATTAGAACAGAGCGCAGTAAGAATATCTGGCAATGTAATACCTATAGAATTTAATGAATTTCTCTCCAACTAGAAGAAAATTATTGATCACCAATTTTTTTTTCAAGCTTTAGATCAATTTTTACATCATTTAGCATAAAGTTTCTAGAATTAATTCATGAGAAGGTACAGATAACAAGCTTTGAAGGTAACAAGATATTGATTTGTGCAACTTTCTATGCTAATTTTAGGATTTGATCACAGCTAATTTAATTTGACTAGTGCTTTTTTATTTTTAGATATCTACAAAATAACTTGAAGATGAAGATTCCCTTTGACAGTAACTTCAGAAGACTTCATCAGAAAATAAAATGGGGAAAACTTGTGGGTTTCTGTACTCACTTGTGCACACACACTTACGCATGAATACGCACACCAGCTTGTCTAGTGCCAAAATATTACCTGGAATAATCTGACAAGAAAGGAAGCAAGAAAGGTCTCAGTGTGTAGCTACCTTTCAATTAAGAGTCTCCACTTAAAGTATGATTTTAAAAAACTCAACGGTAAAAGATGCAATTCTGCTTTGGTAGTGTTTAACATTATCTCACGTCGAATCATTTTGTATGTTAAGCATTTTGTGCCAAATTAATGCAATTTCCACATTTAAATAGGCTGAGCCATGATTTTACACATTTGAGCTTTCACATGCCTTGGCACTACGTCTCTGTTTCCTGGGACACCACAGTACTGGACAAGACTCTCGGACAGGGATTTGTTAAAAGCACAATTCCTGATCTAGGATAGCAAGTGTTTGGCAGCCAAATTAAATAAAATCTAGAAACCATCTGTTTTAGAAACTTTAATGATTAATTTTAGGAAGATGTTCTAAAAATGAGGTTATTTTTGGCATAGCATTTATTTATAAGACGTATCACTAGCAATCCAGCATTTTTCATACCAGGCTTATAACTACATTTTCCAGTTATCCATCTGGGCCCTTTTCAATTCAGTGGTTTAATTAAAACTCAATGGTATTATCAATCTGTTGCATTTTTCATTTTGATGGTTATTACATTTACAGTACAGCAGGAGTACAAATTAGAGTAAGAAGATAAATCTCATCTTAAAATTTCATTTCTGTATCTTTAGTAACTTTCGTTGTCATAATATTTTCTAGCTCATTCACGTTTATAAAACAGTTTTAATGATCTATTTTTTATGATTACAATAAAGGGAAACAGGAAAAAATTATTTTTCAATAGCTTTACACATCTCACAGGGTATCTCTCATCATTCATTCCATCAGTGTGGTCAACAGATGGGCATTACACAGCAAGGTTGGGAAAAGGTCTATGACGGAGTTGATGTTAAGAGTTTTCTTTTCACCTCTTAAACGTGTAATTTGGCAGTAAGTAGCCAAGTACGTATCTAAGAGACAGAACCAGAGAGAGACATGTAGGAAGAAAATAACAGATTCCCCAAAGAAGAGAATGGTGAAATGAAAATTGCAATGTTGCAAGTTACAAGTAGTTTCAATTAATATTAAGGAAGAGCATAGCTGTGCCTTCAAACTACCTAAACAGCCCTGGAGGACTCCAGCTTTAGGTTGCAGTATCCAAACAAGTCTTAAATTTCAGGTCACCATTTCATTTTAGGTCTTTACTAGTAGAGATTATTTCAGATTATTTTTTTAGTGGCACAACAACAAAAACAGTACATCCTCAATTTGCTTACAATTGAAAAGTTAATTAGAGCAAGTTTTATATGGTCAAAAGGAGGAGAGGAAAAAAAAAATCACATAGCTCTCAAGTAAACTTCCTAGAAAAGTGGAAACAACAGCCTCAGCTACTGTTTTAACTCTCCTTATCACTACTGCAGAAACAGAGACAGGTATAATTGACCTGGACTACACAGTTGCCCATGTATGCTACTATCCAGGTCTTCAAAGCTTTGCACGGCTTACAGCACTTCAAGAAACACAAAAGCCGATTTGACACTGGTATTTTCTGTTTTTCCAGCAGTTTCTTCTTTCATCTTTTTACAGCAGTAAAGTGCCTAAAATTCTAATTACAATCAAGAGAAGACATCCCTGTAGATGTCACAAATTAAAGAGACACATCAGGGCCCCTGGCCTGTGACCAAGACATTAAGGAGTCTATTTACCATCACCTTTCCCTGGGCTTTGGGCAGCATTCCCAGCACGCTCACCATTTCCCCGGGGAGACGATTACCCTTTTCATTTCCCAGCTCCAAGTCTTGCAGCAGAGCTTCTACCATGCTAGAGCTGCTTGCCTGGCTCTGAAAACGGCAGAGCGTTTGGAGCAACACCATTAAAGACTTGTTAAACCAAGTTTGCGAGCTGGTTTTGCTGCTTTTGATTGCAAACTCAGCTAAACGAAAGGGGGAAAAAAATGGCTCTGGGTCACACATTCAGTACCACTGAATGTTTTCAGGTTTTCAGGAAGAAACATTTCAAATACTCGCTACAGGAATAGCAAAACAAGGCTAACTCCAGCAGACATTAACAAAAGTACAGGAAAAACCTTAGTAATTTTTATTAAATGGTAAGCAGAACTGTTTGCAAACAATGTTACTCTCTTTCAAAATCAGAAAAAAAGATATTCAATAGCAGTGAGCACAGCAGAAGTGAATGGATGTGCAATGCCAGCTCCCTGTAGAAGGTTTGTTAGGGTGCACTGTATGGGAATAAAGAGTGTTACAGGCTTGTGCTGTCTCAAAGCCGACACACACTCGCCTACCTGCTCCTCTCCCTTTTCTTCCTCTCTCCTCGTCGCTTGATTTGAGGAAATAAGGCTTGAGGAAATCCATTAGCTACGTGTACAACCTTCCACGTTCATCTTCGGTTCATTGCAAAGGCAGGAGAACCATAACTTAATCAAGTATTTAAACTGGTAGAAGCTATAAAATCAATGGAATAACTAGACACATATAACTATAACGGGGAAGGGTCAACACAGGTTTTATACAAAAAAGCCACAGTTCAAAAATAAGAGCCTTTGGAGGAACCAGGAAGCCCATAAATAAAAATGTAGCTTTTGACTACATGAAGCAGGACATTACCAAATTCCCTGGCTCAGGTTTGCACCCAGCAGCAGCCTAATTCCTCTAACCAGAGAAGACACAACCTTAACTATACACAACCAGCAACGTGCTCCATAACTAGTAACATTTCGGAAAGAGATCTTGCAGTCATTTGAAGAGTAGTATAAAAACACAGAACATTCAGTTCTGATGAGAGAGACACCAGAACATCAGGAAATACTGGAGCCCAAAGCATCCCTGGGCAGGGTATGGTACACGGGATAGCACACTCCCATTTGGAAGACTGCATGTAGTCCTATTCCCCATTTCAGAAAAGGATAGTAAAATCAGGGAAAGTCCAGAGAAGGGTAACAAGGATTATTAAGGCTTTCTTGTAAAAGGGGGATTACATGGACAGACTCATCGAACTGAAAAGAAAAAAATAAAAAAAGATTAACGTGCATACGTGAAATGTATGCAATATGAAAATCAGCAAGAGGAAAGGAAAAAGGGAAAAGAATATTCACCACTCCTTATACTGTTGGCTGATAGGCAGCAGTCTTAAAACTTAACAAAAGTAAAAGGCATAATTCAGTTAGAAAACAAAAACTACAAGGAAAAGGAATACGATTTATTAGACCAAAGGATATAGTTAGCAAAACCAAACATGCTTTCAGCACACACCATAGCAGGTTCATGAAGAATTTTGGACTTTGTTGTTCTAGGATGTTTGGATGCCAGAAGTACAAATTGTTTGAAGAAGTAATTTAGACAGATTCATGGCAAAAAGTCCATCAGGGCAGTTAAGGTTATTATCCCTAAGGTGTAGGCACCATCTCCAGCTCAGGGCTTCCTAAAGCTTCAGGCTGTCAGAAGTGGAAGGAGATGCAAAAAAAGCCTCTGTATTTGCCCTTTTCTTACACAATTTCCCCAGGCAGCCAGGATGGCCAGTGCTGGAGACGAGGACAGCCTCGGTGGGACCGTGGGGTTGCTCACTGTTGCTGCTTTCTTGGTCTTACTTGAAGAACGGGGAAATCAAGGTTTGCAGAAGGTCAGTAAGAAAGAGACATTTATTTTCACACACATCATCTTCTGGCTTTACACCAAAGAAGACGTTACTAAGAAGCATTTATCTGACTAACGTTTTCCAACAATCAACCTGTCCATCGGGACATCATTCATTAGAAGTTGTGTCTGGATTTGTGGTGTTCATCGTTTTTTTTCAGCAGACCTCACACAAAGTCAGTGGAAATTCCTGCCGACTCAAACGTTGGATCAGAGCCAGCGTTTCCACAAAAAGAAGTGGTTGTACAGCTTAAGAGAGGAAAAATTATTTAACTGCTTGGTCAAATGAGATTGCAGCTTGGGTGCTGATCTTGATTACTGAAGAAGAACAAAGAACAAGACAGTAAACCCTGATAGGCATCAGGAAGAAAATCCAGAGAAGTCCAAAAAATAGTCTGTATCATAACAAGCAATGTCATCTATAATAGCTTTATGCCTAAGGCTGGATGTCTGGCTTTTCCTTTTACTGTCAGCAGAGGGTTCCTTTGGCTAAACGATTATAACAACACTATTTAAAAAAAAAAAAAAAAAAAGCTTAGATAGCACTCTTTTTAAAAAAATGCGCAAATACTAATTTTGCAGCTGATCAGTTTTGACACACCTGGCTATCAAAATGTTAAGCCTTCTATGAAAAGACTGTAGTTAGCTAAAAGGAGCCTACCAGAAGTACCTCTTCAAGTTGACATTCACAATGACAATTTTAAAAGTACCTAGGCCGTATTTATTGTACCCATCACCCCCAGCCAACACCTATGAGAGACACATCTTAACTCCACACACACAGAAGTGGCACTCAATTCAGCCAACTCACATACATTTAACTTTAAAAAATACTAAAAAACCAAAATAGAAATTAGTATTAAATGTGCACATAACTGTTACGGGGTCTTATAGTGGGAATACTAACTAGTTATCTTTCTGAACGAGATATTTGGAGGCACGAAAAGGGCTTGGCACTCAACTTGCATTAACTTCTTATATGAGTCAGACACCCAATTATCCTGTGCTGTTGAAAAATCCACCCTCATCTCCAATTCTTATATTTCCTAAGAGTTGACATCTATTAAAGCATCATTAGGTATGCAGTCAAAACAACATAACAGTTCAAAAAATTACTGGTAGTCATAGTTAATTGTCTGTAAAATATTTCTTTAAAAACTCAATAATTGGAGTCAATATTTCAGATATCTCTTCCATATATTTGGGGGTTGGACGTTTACTGGGACAGCATCAGCTACCGGTATTTGCATCAGAAAGAATAAAAGGAAACTACAACACAGTAGTAGCCTGTGTTTTACAAGTAGTTCTGACTTAATTGAAAAATTGAAATTAAAAGGACTGAAGTACCTACCAATTCAACATATATTTCCTCTGTTCTTTAAAAGGGTGATGCCTATACTCTTGAGACAATTTTAAGCCCAAATCAAATAGAAGAAAGTTTGTACAAGAGATGTAAGTGATCGCTGCAAAGTACTTAAGGAAAAAGCTAGAAAGAAGCAGAAGCTTGTTTAAAAAAAAAAAAAAAATCACAGAAATCCAAAAATGCAAAATATAAAATGATAAAAAAAATTACAATGAATACAGATTAGCCTCTAGAATTTATTACAAAATGTAAAGAAAAAGATGTGAAAGCTGGTTAGCAGGAGTACTAAGAATAATATGAAGTTTCAAGAACAGTAGGAGCTAAAAGAATCATGCCAACAATACGATTGACTGCCACATGGGTCCTACTGAAGTCTTCATTAGATAACCTTATCCCATCCCTCTCAGACATTGAGCGATACGTTCCTTAACCTGAATTGAATGCTTTAGTTTTACCGCACACCTGAAGGACACCCGTGCAGCCAGCACAGACACAGAAATAAAAGTACATCTCACAAGTACCTGGTTTTCTGCCCATGCTCCAGAGAAGGCACACACACATGTTTCTTGCTGGGAAACCCCAGACAGCCCTACAGCAAATGCTTTTTTAAAGCATGTTTTTCTCCACCCTCATTTCTGATGTGGTCGTGTTTCACACATCTTGTCAATGCACAATGTGCAGCATTGGCAAAATACTCTGAGAATTTAGGTACTGTGCTTCCTTCCCATCAGCAATGACTCTGAACACAGAAACGTGCTGCATCTTGAAAATGGAGGATAAAAGGAAAAAAAATGGTGAATTGGCAACAGATCCATAATCTGTGAAGAAAAGATCTGTTTCTTTAATATGCTAGAAATAGAAACTGATATCCAGAATAATATTTTGTCTTGAAACTGAATGAGAGATTGGAGATGCAGCCTGTCAGATTCTGCCGATTGAACCAAACAAAACACCAAAAATTTATCTGCATATCTATCACCCTGAAATTACTGCAGGCAGGCAAACTGACTATTTACCCAGAGGAAACCGGCTACGGACATGAATTAATACTTCTTCTTTGTTAACACGAAAAGGGTATTTCCTCTTAAGGTGAGGTATAATAAAGCAAAAACTGCAAGTGTTTTCTCGTCTGGACCTATTGGAGTGAGTCCAGAGGAGGACCACGGAGATGATCAGAGGGCTGGAGCACCTCTCCTGTGAAGACAGGCTGAGACAGTTGGGGTTGTTCAGCCTGGAGAAGAGAAAGCTCTGGGCAGACCTTACAGCAGCCTGCCAGCACCTGAAGGGGGCCTACAGGAAAACTGGAGAGGGACTTTTTACAAGGGCATGTAGTGATAGGACAAGGTATAATGGCTTTGAACTGAAAGAGGGCAGATTTAGGTTAGATGTAAGGAAGAGGTTCTTCACTGTGAAGGTGGCGAGGCACTGGAACAGGTTGCCCAGAGAGGCTGTGGATGCCCCATCCCTGGCAGTGTTCCAGGCCAGGTTGGATGGGGCTTTGAGCAACCCGGACTAGTGGAAGGTGTCCCTGCCCATGCCAGGGGGCTTGGAACTAGATGATCTTTAAGGTCCCTTCCAACCCAAACCATTCTATGATTCTATGATCTATTCCTCTATCCCTTTTCAAATGGGAAGGCCATTTAGCAAATAAGACAAATGGATGCAGCTGCAAAGTGAATGGAGGTAAGCGGGGAGATGTGCAGTCATGGCTGTATCACGCTGCTTGATACATTAAGCTATGAGTAAGACTAAGTCTGTTACCCCAAGGTAATCCCATGTCTGGGATTTAAATATCACCTCCAGAAAAAGCAGTTCCAAGAACCACTCCTAGATGTAGTTTATCAGAGTTTTGTACGGTAGTGGGGGCACCCAAAACTGCCGCAGATGGTGCCTGCCCAAAATTAGTCCATTCCAAGGAGGATGACCACGAGCCATCAGCCAGATTACATAGTGACCAGGGAACTACACGGAGACTTTTGAAACAAAGAAAGAAATCAGCTTGAAAAATATAAAAAGCAAGATTATTTTTTTTTATAGCAGAGGGGAGAAAGCAGTGGGAAGAGAGGAGCGGCGTGGATCTCCCCCCAGGGAGGCAGATCTCACAAGGCAGGTGGGTGCAGACAGGCATAGCACCCATGTCTCCCCTAGGAGGGGGAGGAACCTGCACGACTGGGTATGGGGGGATACAACTTCAGAGGGGGGGGCTTTTTTGTGGTGGAGGGGATGATTAGAAAGTTCCTGAGTCATTATAGAAAGGTGTTTATAAATTTATACTAAGCGTCTTGTACCGTAGCTCATCTGGTGCACTGCTGATATTGGTCTTGAATGTATAGTTCACTGATTGCTGGTTAATTACATCCCATTAATAAATCAATGAAGCACTTCGATCTCGATTTGATTTATATTAGATAATTTGAGCAGCTTCTCCCTGCAGCAAGCAGGTATCACAGCTTTCCCTGCCCATCTTTCTGAAAAATTAAGAGAGAAACTTAACACAGTCAACAAAATTTCCCTCTCAAATATTTTATCACTAACTCGGCCACTTGAAGGAAATTAATGATGGGTGTTCAAGAACTGACCAGGAGAAAAGGATCTCCCATGATTTTAGAGGGAGTAAAACACCTTTGCTTGAGAAAAATAATGCCATGTTGACTTTAAGCAAGCCTGACCACTCTAAAAATGCATAAAAGGCCACTATGATTTTGGGCAGTTAATGAGTTTTAATAGAAAGTTTATTATTTCTTCAGTTAAAAAGCTTATATTAGAATGAACATCAGAGGCCTGACAAAACTATTAAACCAGAGATATTCTCCACTGTCCTGGTCTGTTCATTCAACCATTTTTTCCCAAAGTAGACAGGTACTCACAACAGCACAGAAAACAACCGGCAGGCCACGGAGCAGGAGCACGCTTGCTACAACAGCAGTGGTTAGCATCTCACAATTTGTCACATTGGATTTGATTGTTATTTTTCTGCTGCAAATTCTGTTTTTCTGCAATTACCCTAAGCTTAGGTAAACTACATATCAGGTACCAGAGTTTAACTCTCTGCTGACTGCTCCCCACAACAGCATTTGTTGCCAAAGCTATGAATTTAGAGAGATGGGAAAAAACCCAATCTAAAGAAAGTATTGTAAAAGAAGAGTGACAATTACATTCCTTTTTATTGATGACCCTGAGCATGGTAACGTGCTGACAAACATGCTTCTTCCCACGCTATCACAGCCCTCAGCACAGTATGTCCTACATGACCACTAACCTTCCTTTGCAGTTTTTCTTCTTTTCCCAACTGATGTAAATCTTCACAGGGATGGGGGGAGGATCCAGGCAAGAGGAGGTAGGAAATGGGGCTTGGGTTAGCAGTGCAGGGGCAAAAGACAGAAAAGAGGTCACAGCTCTTAGAAACCCTCACTCTTTTACTTTCTTGAAAAGTACCAAAAAACTAGGTGGTTTAATTAAAATTAGGAAAAATTAGGATGGCCACCTGCCCTCACTAGTTAGCGGTACCCTTAGGAGGAGCCTCTAAAGTCATTTGGGAGCAATTTCTTTCCAGAAACAAGATTTACAGAGGAGTGTGTATGCTTGAGACGGTGGAGGCTGATCTGAACGGAGACAAGTCTACTGGCAAAAGATATTCCCTGGAAGGTAAATGTATTTATTCATTCTATGGCCTTTCTGCCTTATGTTAAATTTATGAGCTTTTATGTTCTGTTATATTTTCAGCTTTCAGCTCAGAAAACCACAGTCGTGGCACCGAACGAAAAAATCCCATAAAGTCAAAAAGCATAAAAAGAGATTTAACTGTCTCCTCTTAATTTCTTTCTTCTCTCTGGGATAAATCTTTGATTCAGGCTGAACGGCTCAGCTACTCTTTGGTAGGGGCAGGGGAAATGCACACCTCCTAAAACTGCTGCACAGCTCCTGGGCTGTCACCATAGCCCAAACCAAGCACATCCCAAGCCCAGGGCTCAGAGACAGGGATGGTGTCTTCTCCCTGCCCAACCCACCATTGCCTCTGCAGGCAACAGAGAAAAGGGTTTCTCCAGAGCCTCTACACTGCCTGTGCTGCTGCCGTCCATAAATGCCCACCTGAGTTCAGTACCAAAAACACATCAGCTCCGCCCGATCCGTCTTCAATAGTTGCGAAGTGCTGAGCCCGAATATACGACAGTGTGCTGGTCAAAATTATTCCACTTTCGAGCTATCACGCACATGTAAAAAAAAAGTTTTTGATGAGGCCAAGCAGGTCTGCCAAACCATATCTCTGTCTAAAAATCTTCTGAAATTAAAAAAAAAAAAAAAACAACACCCTCTACTTTATTTAGCTTCAGTTGCTCTCTCCAAAAGCTGTGAGCTATAAATCTCTCCAGAACAGAGCCCATTAACGCAATCTCTAACAACCTGTAACACCAGCGGTACCAGCCAGCTGTCACCACCGCACCTATTCAGGCTTTATATATTGTTCTTGGAAAAAAGCAGGCACACAGTACCTCGGTTTTTGTATTAGAAGAATGCAAGGCTAGAACATAATTATTAGGTTTAGAAAAATGATACAAGAGCTACACAGTAGATATTTTATCTATCACCCTGCCTGGTTTCTCACTGGAGGGAAATCAGCCAGCCTTAAGAAAAAGAGTCCAAAATGGGAGCTAGAATAAACTGAACAGGAGAAAATGAAGCTCTGAAAATTAAGCTTTAGAAGTTTGCCATCTTCATCTATGAGACTGAACTTCATCCTTCCTTTCTCTCACAACATTATTATAAGCAGCTGTGATGTTCAGAGCAACTCCTTAAACCTGAAGCCATGCAAATTTTAGGAAAACACATTTCTCTTTCTTCTATATACGTAGAACACAGCACATAGAAAATATATATTTTACTTGGGTTTGAGAGGAAAACAGAAGACAGTGTGAATATTTAATTTTAATGTCACAAAGCAAAACTCTCTTTCAGAGAGCTTTTTAGAAACTCAACTCCTGCTTTTCGAGAGGAGGAGCTTGTCGGCATCAAAACTTGGAAAAAGAGTTTCAACTTCCAAAACGCCATTCTTATTCTCATCACCTGCACATGGAATAATTTCATTTGGTTTTGTTCTACAAAAAATGCTGTGGCCCTAATTTCTGAATAGAATCACTAAAATACTGATTTTTAATAGTAAGACTTCTAATTGAAAACATGATTTAAACAAGACTGAGTATGTACAACAGGAACCCAAAAGACTGGATTTCTTTTTTTTCCTATTTAGTTTTTTTGTCTTTTCCTCCTATTGCACAAAGACCTCTCAGATCATGTATGTCTTTTCTCAGTGCTGTACACAGTCCAGCCCAGCTTTTGTCAGAAGATGCTAACTCTGGTGCCGAAGGTGCACTTGGCAGCACGGACCAAGTGACTGAAGTTGGGCCAAGAGCATTTCAGGCATACGGTGCTAATGCGGTGAGGTCTTCACTACTGCGAAGCAAATACGAAGCAACGGTTCAGGGCACGTTTGAACGTTCCTGACTCGTATGATGTCATCCAGCAACACAGGCAATGCCATGAAATGCGCATTCCTCGAGGTTGACAGAACAGATGGAGCCTTAACCTTTACTGGAGACTCCGGTTACACAGCTTCTGCATCTTAAATAATTTATACAATCTGATCATATGGGAGCTTCAGCTGTGGAAACAGATGATGCTGAAACAAGATCTGATCCAATCTGTTCACTTGCCACTGTTCAAAACCTAGGAAAGGTGAACAGGTCACCCGGCAGCCCACAGTGCTTAGAAGCGTGGGACTTTCAGCCCCAAACACTTCTTTATTACTGCTTATTGCATTTAACACAATCAGCGTAGGTTTGTGGTGCACCACATCTGCCACAGCTAATCAACTTTAACCCAATTTTGCTCTAAAACCAAGCAAAAGATTTCCCCAAATTACAGTTTGGGTGCTCTGCAGATGAAGATATAAGTTAGGCAATCTCTTTATACATTATCACGCAAATAACTAAGAAACAAATAGTAGCTTGCTCTTAAGAGAAATTATTTACAAATGGGCAACAGCGCTTTTGCAGGACTGGAGTGGTAAAAAGGCCCCCAATTTTAAATACTCTGAGAAGAAACTTTGGGCTCAGAGCAGCATTTGTGCTGACTCTCAGGACGGGCGATGCTGCACAGAGAAGCGTGGGACAGGGACGCTCAGGGCTGTGGACGCCGTTAACCTCAACGCTGAAGCAGAGCAACCACGTAACGGTGCACGTTCGCATTTACACAGGGCAGCGGAATAAGAAGATGCAAGCGAGGAAGGAGCAGGAGTACATTACCTAAGTCAGCCTCAGAAATACAAATAACATCCCATTTTTAGCATGCTTTTTTAGACAGCTGGGGCAGTCTGAAAGCTCCCCCAAAACCATTTAGGAGAAGCCTATTAAAGTAAACCAGCCCCAGTTCAGCTTACTTTAATATTCCAGACTAAAACCTGTTTGATAAAAGCTGATTCACGAACAGACCAAATATTGCCGTTCTGGGATGCACAAACAAAGAGCAGGGCAGATGGTCAGGGGTGGCAGCAGCTTCGCTCATCTGATTTTAATCCATCACCACAACTCTGTCAGAGCCCTCAGTCACGTGCATTTCACTTACTCACTTGTTCGGTTCATGCAAGGCATCCAGAAAAAGCCCACTGAACAAGATGTACAGCTCATATTTACTATTCAACCCTGCCAGCATTCCTGGTTTTTTCAACAAGCTTGGAGAAATAAATTTGCTCTTGGCTGAGAGGACCTCTGCCAGGTTTTCCATCCTAAGTGTGTTTTAATCGGATCACCGCTAAAACTTTTCAAAAAACACTATTTAATGAAAACAAACAGATGTATAACTGCCGAATATCACCGTAAGACTGTTAACATGTGTCATCACCAAGTTTTAATAGAAAAACTAAAAAAAAAAAAAATTGAGAGTTATGACAGGGAAATACTGTTGCTATAGAAGTCCAGCTTCCACAAACACAAGCCTCCCACCGGAGAGGAGCTCCTACGCACAGACCGAGCGGGCGCCCGTGTCAGCGTCTGCGTGCACGCTCACCCACACAGCTCCCACGCGTGGGCTGGCCTCGTCCCCCTGCCCCTACCCCCCCCGCGGCGTCCTCCTGCCCTCCCGCTGCTCAGCCTCACCGCAGCTGCCGCAGGGCCGATCACTTCTCAGACAGCTGATTCAGCAGAAAAGCCTTAAAAATAGAGAGAGAAAAATATATATATATATGGTTTCCATCGCATCAGCTATCTGAAACAAGCCATCCAGCGCAGTCACCCAACCTGACCCGCTGAGGAGCGCGGCCACGGGTGGAAACCCCTGCGCGGGGGAGGACACGGCTCCCTTTGGCAGCAGCTCTGCAAGCCCACGCTGTAACCTCTTGCATAAACACACCCACTTAAACAAGTTCTGTGTTATCAGCCGAGGCAGCTTCTCCGGAGGATGATGCCACTTACAGCAGGTACCGCTCATACAGATGAAAAGAGCTGAAGGAGGAGAATTTGGAAAGATACATTGGGGATACAGGCAAAGAGATCACCAGACCCTTTCACCCAGCCACATTGATGCTTCGAGATACCCGCATCAACATTACGACTCCTATTTCTAAGAATAAAACTGAATAAAATGGTTTCTCCCTCTACTTTCCATAGGAAAGGAAAGCAAAGCAAAGAGCCTGTCTAAACTTTTCTTCCTTAATGAAACTCTTATTGATTTTTCATCCTTGTGAATCACTGCCTTGGAGCAATTTCTTTTGGCCGCAGGTTCTCACATTTAATTTGTATGTATGCTTAAGGGAAAGTTTATCAATAGAGTCTCCAGAGAGATACTAAAAGGGGTTTATGAGAAAGTTATGAAATTTTACATATGGCATTTACCAGCCTAGTTAAAAAAAAAAAAGCAAGCCTAGAATAATGCATGACATTAACAATCAGCAGTTTCATGTACCATCCTATGCCACCTCCGTGCAGCTGTCAGTGCATAAAGGCAACAGAAGTCAGACTGAATGGATTTATGTTGATAAAGAGTAAAAATAAAAAAAACACCACAACAGAAATTCATTCAGATATATGGATCTTCCACATGTTAATAGCTACCCGAAGACAAGCAGAGCAGAACACGTGTATCTGTCCATAGGATACAAGGACAGTTAAAGGCCCTAAAATGTATATTCAGGCCAGGCATGAAGAAATGGTTAGGATTTTAAAAAAAAATTAAAAATCCATCAGCAGTATATTAACAGACAGCTTTGTCGATACCATCAAAGACAGAAAAAGAAACAAATCTCTGATAATTTATTCTTGAGCTAAAACTTCCCAGCTGCTTCAATTGCTATTCACATGGGAAAAAAAACATGCCATGGACCTTTTAGTTCTCATTCATGCAAAATATGCTCATTTTACTAGTCAAGAGAAGAAGTAAATTTATGGGCCAACGGGCATCATCCATGATACAGTAATTCAACTGTTAGCCAGGTTCATATCTAAGAAAAGGGGATATTCTTTTGCTAAAAAAAAAAAAAAAAATTTTAAAAAAATCAGTATTTTGCATTGTAATGAATATTATCTAAATGACACTGTCCACAAGTAAAAAGGTGTGCTGGTTTTGGCTGGGGTAGAGTTAATTTTCTTCATAGTAGCTAGTATGGGGCTATGGTTTGGATTTGTGCTGGAAACAGTGTTGATAATTCAGGGATGTTTTCGTTACTGCTGAGCAGTGCTTACCCAGAGCCAAGGGCTTTTCTGCTTCTCCCCCCACCCCACCAGCGAGGAGCCGGGGGGGGCACAAGGAGTTGGGAGGGGACACAGCCGGGACAGCTGACCCCAACTGACCCAAGGGATATCCCAGACCATAGGACGTCATGCTCAGCACATAAAGCCGGGGGAAGAAGGAGGAAGGGGGGACGTTCGGAGTGATGGCGTTTGTCTTCCCAAGTCACCGTTTCATGTGATGGAGCCCTGCCGTCCTGGAGATGGCTGAACACCTGCCTGCCCATGGGAAGTGCTGAACGAATTCCTGGTTTTGCTTTGCTTGTGTGCGCAGCTTTTGCTTTGCCTATTAAACTGTCTTTATCTCAACCCACGAGTTTTCTCACTTTTAATCTTCCAATTCTCTCCCCCATCCCACTGTGAGGCGAATGAGCGAGCAGCCGCGTGGTGCTTGGTTGCCGGCTGGGGTTAAACCACGACAAAAGCATTGGCTGGAATTGGTTCCAGGAGACCTGAAAACAAGGATCTTTCACAAAGTATCTAGGCTTCTGGGAGGGGCTGGAAATCAGGTCCTGTAAAACTTGTATTTTTAGAAAAAAAGTTGAATCGAGTCTGTCGCTTTATCAGTCAACCACCCAGTATACCTGTTGTCCTTGAGAGGTGAAGCAGGAAGAAAGCCTGACGGAAATCATCTTTTTCCCGTCTTCTCATGTGTCTGTCTTTCGTTAAAGTATCAACTTACTAGTACTACCCTAATGGTGATAATACGATTGTCCTTAACCACTTCCCAAATTACCTGATGAAGGAAGTAATTAAATAGGGTTACCTAGCTAGTACCAATTAATATCCACCAGCAGTGATCTATAACAGAGCCTGCAGCACGCTGCCCACACAGCTGCGAACAAAGCAGAGGAGAGAAACCACTGTTGGTCACGGGGATTAGACTGAAGAACAGACTCTGTGAGAAGGTCAGACTCACAATCTGAAGTGTGCCAAAGGAAGAAAAGTCCTTGAACTGCACAGGAACAAGCGCTGGGTGAAGCTGAATGAGATTACTGAGGTAGGATGCTTATTCCACCACAAAGAAAAGTGTCAACACCAGCACAAGGAGCAAAAAGGAGATTTTTCCAGAGATAAACAGATTAAAAAAATTCATCCGTTGCTTGTGACAATTAGGTCTTCTACTCCAAAAATGTTTAAGAACTGTAAGAAGTGATATTGGGATGAGAAAAGGTTAGGGAAATTTTTAAACTCTCACAGAAATAGCCAATACCAAAATACTGAGATTAAAAGAAAGAACATTTATAAAATCCTACATGAAGGAAACATGAAAAGGTTGCTCAGTTGCAAGATAACTGAGTAATGTAACCTTTCAAAGCCGCAACAAAAAGCGATTAGACCATCCCTTGGATTGAAAATGATTGATTATTACTGCTAATATTGGAATTGAAGCTGACTGTAATGCTTTTTATGTAATTGCTTTACTGAATGCTGCATAGCTTTATTTGGTAATATATTCAGAACATTGCAAGTTTACCATTTCTTTACCTCCTGATACACTAAGACACACAGACATATAGTTACAATATATTTATCCCAGTCATATTGTATTAAATGGCATCTACTAAGGTTAGCTCCTGACCTTTCAGTTAAGGTCGATGGGGAATCTTCTGCCTGCAGAATCATCTAGTAGATTTGAGTACCAGCAACTTTCAATCCTCTGCATCTGTTCACCAGTTTATTCCATAAACTGTATCAAAATACCTTAAATGTGATTTGGGACCCTGTGCGCTGTAATAATTAAATCATTTTGAGGACTTTGAAAGCTGGTTCATCTATTTTAAAAAATCAATCAAGGACAAGTAAATCACAGTGGAGAAGATGAATAAGTAAAACTTTTTTGGTCTTTATATCAGAGTACATTAAAATTTTAAAATATCTCTAAGCAAAGCAGGGATTTTTTTTTTTTTCACCTTTGTTTTCATGCAAAAAAGCAGCCTTCGATATTTAAATGTAACTGCACATAATTACATTTTCTCCCCTGCTTTTCAATTTATTTGATTTGTTATCCCCTGGTGTCACTCCTTGCTCTTTTGGAGACAGTCCTAGCAAAGGTCAGTAGTCAATTAGCCATCAATAAACACCTAACATGAGAGTGAAAATTTTGGGCTGCCTGAGCTCCCATTACTAAACCAAGCAACATGTTTGAAAGCTCGTAACAAAAAGCATGAAGTACTTTAGAGTGCACCAAACATAAATATAATGTTACCTTCAAAGCAGTAAGTATGAAAAATATCAAAAAAAGTGTGTAATACCAAGCTTTATCATCTATTGCACACGTATATTGACTTAACTGAGACACGCTCACTTATCTACAAAGCAAAAATTCAGTTTTAAGTACTGTACTTTGCAAGACCCTTAGGGCACAATAACATTACTGTCATCATTTACTCTGAATTCCCTGTCTCTCATTTGATCCTTCTCCAGTCTTTTCAAAATGTTGCAGCTATGTTTCTATTTCTGCCATTACACCAGTGTCCTTGGCTAGATGGCAACACAGTTATACATGGTTGACCTATAAATACATGCAAAAAATAATGCATAAACATACACACACACACACATAGACACTAACACGTAAGTGACGTATTTAACACTCAGACACACACCGTAACTTTCATCTCAGTGCTACGCTACCCAAGGATATACTTGGGTTGTTCAGGGGTTTTTTGCACACTTTTTCATGTTTGGAAGTAAGGTTTTCTTGGCACTTTGCAGAAGAATGCAGAAGATAAGATAAATGACTGATATTTCCTTAAGAGAAAAGTATGATCAATAATAGTTAAACTTTGGATAAACCCTCATTATCGGATTTCTACAACTTCAAAACGAATACATGTCAGCTACCTGTTAAGCACAGATACAACTTCACACCTTATGAGCTCACCACTGACAGTGAATAAAGCTAAATTTGGGAATACACATCTGCAGAATCACAAATTTTCATGGTAACAATGGTTTAAATCAAGATACAACTATACTTGGGTTATGAAAAATAGATGTACTGAATTAGTTTAACCGAAAATACTGAAAGCTTAGATAAGTTACTTATTCTAGTCATATAGCATACACATGTAACACACAGAGTTGCAAACAGTGTATTGAAACTCATTTTTACTTCTGCTTGAATACAGCATCACTTTATTAACACAAGCAAGAATATTAAGGGAACGACAATAAAAACTTTACACGAGTGCTACCTTATGTGCACCACATTTAATAAAAGAACTTCCAAAAAGTTCCTGGTGTTTTATCATTACAGCCTCCTTTTCATCCTTGTCTGTAAAAACTCCAATTCTGTACTCCATCCAGGCAAGCTGTTTCAAAACTATGCAGTTAATACACATCAGAATTTATTGAACATATAGAAATAATTTTTCTATATCCAGTGTCTCCACTGTGAAAATTTTCAATAGCTAGAAGAAAAGTGCTTATTTTGCTTAAAAGCAACCGGGTGACATAAATCAATTTAACTAATGGGTCAAAAGATCTTAAAGATGTCACAAGTGCTGAATTTATTTTTGTCTTCAGCAGCTTCAAACTTGTGAAATTTATGGTTATAAATGTCATACTGTAGAGAAGTAAAACATGCCTCACACATAGGTGGATATTTTAAACTATTGATATTTGAAGGTCTTGAGATCTCAGGGGTGATAAGAATAAACCCCAGAGGACACCAATCAGTGAAGAAGTTCAGATGGTAACACAATAAACACCAGATATCCCCTCGCCCTGTATTTAATCACGTGGCTGGCACTACCAGCCACGTTTCATACTTCTGTTGACCTATTCAATGGGTCAATAAAGTCCTAACAAAGACTTACTGAAGTACCTACCTTACACATTTAATTTTTTAAGTATATTGAAAATGTAATACTTTAAATGTCAGGATTTTTCAGCAAGTCATATGGTGTGAACTATTATTGCAAATAAAGCGTAGGAACACTTTTAAAGTCGCTGTTGACTACGCCAGGGAATACAAATCCTTTCATTACCAGTCCATTCTGTGCAGGGTATAAACATAACTCTGAACTTGTTCGCAGTTACTTGGGCTGCACTGGTGGCATCAGCCCCTTCTCAAAGTCTTCTGCTGAAAGTTTGACAGCACTGCTTTATAAAGAGACACAAAGAGCTTTTAAAACCAGATCCTGTGAAATACAGTGAGGGGGGGGGGGGGGGGAACAAACAACATACATCAATGAGTGGGCAAAACCAAGCAGCAAATATATTGGCTTAAGATAAATAACATAGGTTTACTGGTACTTTCCCCTGGAACAGTTGGGTACCAAGGCGTGCAAGCTGCGGCGCGGCAGCGACGTGGGCTGCGCGTTCGAGGCGTTGGGCTGGCTCCTCTTTGAACATATGCCCTTTCAAGTGAAATTAATCACTCTCTTTATCACTCCTGCAGCATCTGGAGCCATAATCATTACCCAACTGCTGAGAAAGAAATGAAACCACTAATCGCACGGGGAGTAGGGCTTAGCGTTCAGAGCAGGAAAGTTTTTATTAAGTTCTCATTTGAAAAGTGATTTTTCATGGCTAGCCTACCAGGACATGGCACACAAAAGCTGGGTGTACTGCAGCAACTGTCCACAACTCATCCCTCAGCATATAGAACCAATATTATTTAGAACTGCTATAATGAGGTTTTAACGTGCTTTTCCAAATTTAGCTCTATAATCCTAAATCACTGTTATACGCAAGTATGACACGGAGATACATTTAACCATGAACTTTAAAAGGTCTCTGGAAGAAGGAACTGCAGAAGTCTACAAAGTGGTAGACACCAGGCAGCGTAATCAACAGTAAGGACTGCCTCTGGATTCACACACCGCGCTCCTACTGATCTCAGCGGGAATTCCCTATGCAAACTGAAGCTCACATATTCAAAACTACTATATTAAGTAGGCATTTCATCATATCTATCCACTAGCTGAGAGTGATTAAAATAAACCATATGCACACTATGTCAATAATCTGGATTACCATGCAATATCCCCTATCCCTTCTAACGTCTTCATTTCATTTTTCTGGCTTTTACCATTCACATTTTTTGAAAAGAAGATGAAGAAATTCTTTTTTCTTTTTGAAGAGAAGAAAAAATAAGTTGATTACAACAGGACTATTCTCATATATACCAGAGGAAAAAAAAAAAAACTAGGGAAATATGGGTATCAGTGGGCAGACTACCCAAAACTCATGTCCCTAGAAAGAATCAGCTGCATTATCTGCATACTGAGAACAACAATAGGCATCTTAGCGATTTCTAATACAATTTTGTGTATTTTCACCCATAATAATTGTGCTCTACACAAGAACTGAATGAGAAAGTGCGTTCAATTAAGTGGCAAAGTGAAACTCTTATTCTAACTAACTTAAGATATAATTATTAAAAAAAAAAAAAAAAAACAACCTGCAGGGTTCTGAACAAGGGCAGCAGAATAATTAAATCTAGTACTCTGCTGAAACAGGCTGAAAATATGATCATCCATTTTTAATGCTCCGCCTATACGTAACAACAGAAATCTTTCCAACAGCTGCATTCAATTAAAAAAATATTAACCCCAAGGAAAAAGTACAAAAACATCCCCATCTGTTTTTCTTGCCACTCACTGTGCTTCTTTTGTGAGTGAAATATGTACAACAATACAATCCAACAAAGTTGAATGAAAAGTACCACAATTCCAATAATAAGCTATCTTTTTTTTTTTTTTAAATGAACAATTTAAAAGAAACCACTTTTGCAGATTTTCCCCTGTGACCCGCAGCTCTGTTCCCATAGTAACAATTGAGGAAAGAAAAGGATAAGACGCCTAACTTACACTTTTCCCAATACCAACAAAAACCAGAAAAAAAACACCTTATTCTCAAAAACTACTATTCTCAGGAAGGGAAGAGGGACATTAAAAGATTAGCGTGAATCTCCTGTGTAATCTAGTTTAAACCACCACCTACCAAACATTTCATGTCGGCTAGACAAAGATATTTGTTAAAGCACGTAGTCTTTGTGTAAAAGAACTATTGAAATAGTTTTGCAAGCCCGACAATAACAAAATTACCAGGCACATGCTGTAAAAGCTTACATCTGAACTCAGCAAACACTGCCATCAGCCTACAGCTATGCTGCTGCACAGTACTCATCTCCGCTGAGGAACAAGTGCACTGCCTATTATCGTCAACCATATAAAGCGTTAATGTTAAAATATATTTCAGCGTCATTTCAGTTCCTCCTTTGCTTGCCTTTTAATTTGACTGATACTCTCTGCTCCCCGTATTGGTTGCTGTAGTGTGTTTTTTAGGAAAAAATACAGAAGCCAGCGATTCTTTCTTCAAGCAGTGCCACCAGGAACGTTTCCCTGGTGTCTTCGAGTCCCTACAGGAAACTCGAACTAATAAGAACGTACCAAGTTTTACGGACAAGGAAAAACGGCACCAGCTTAAGCATTTCTGCATCTCTGATTACACTTCCCAAACTCCTCGAGGGACAATTCCGCTGTCTCTGACACCGGATGGCATGCTCTGTGCCGACAGGGCAGGTTCTTCAGCCGTGTCCCAAACGCTGAGCTTTTAGCCCTGTGGGTTAAGGATAAATCCAGAAGCTACGGTGGACAGGCCCCAGGTGGGTATGCAAGGGGCTGCTGTGGCACGTTTATCCAACACAGCAGCAGACCTCAAGCACCTGGAGGAAAAACCAGGCTGGAAGATGAGCTTCCAGCACAGGAAAGGTTCTTCAGGAGAGAGACGAAGCTCTTCTCACGTACGTTTGCCCAGTTCTCTGACAAACTCACCAGTATTTACTGCCTGAGGACACAAGGTCTCCACCACCTTTGAAATGTCTCACCCACCTAAATATTATTTGCACAACCACTGCAAAGGGTTATAAAGTAAGGCAACAGATGCATCTCCACAACTCCAAGACAAGCTGGATTCAGCTGGTGAGAAAATAAGACCAGATGAGGATACCATACCAGAACTGGAATGATAAGGGTGAGGTGAAGTAGCAGAACCATATGTAATAAAATTAAGAGGTGTGTGGAACAGAAAGGTGAAAATGTGGATAGGAAAGGCAAAGGAATAATGAGGAGAGAAAACCAAATATTTAGCAATCTGAGACAACTGCGCTCCTGTCTAAGGAAATATGACATTATCTTTGAGGCCACTCTTACATCTTCTCAAATATCAGTGACTGATAGCAGGCAGCACATTAAGTTTTGCTGCTAATGAAATTTTGCAAAACAACTTTCTTTAAAGCTTCAAGTATTATTGGTTTTTTTAAAAAGTTTCGCAGAAATAAAAGCATAATTGATATTGTGCCATACAACATTCTTTGTAAAGAATTATTTTAGACAAATTTGGAACTAAAGTACTATTTTTTATATTTTAAGTCACTTTTTTTAATGGCTACTTAATGGAACTATACCAGCAGATTAAAAACAACTAACCTACTTCAAATTAAAACTGTTTACTACAAAATATTCAAAAAGAGCACCACCTATATGATTCTGAGATATTTTAAGCCAGGCACTTCTAATTAAAATGGTAAAATATCAGTGGGTGGAGTCTCATCTGGGATTTGATATAATTCTGAGGAGCAATGCTAAGAAAAGTTTTAATTTGACAAACCAGGTCAAAGAGAATATGTTTACTAACAGGGGTCCAGAATAGCTTGGTATCCTTAATTTGCAAATACATTAGGAGCAACTACCAAAAAAGAGTTACTTAAATTATAGACTGGCTTAAGTACAAAGGCATAAACTGGTCATTAATAAAGTTAAAGGTAAAAACAAGGCTTACCATTTTAGAACGACTTTTCAATCATCAAGTTTATGGCAACAATCTGACTAGTTTTAGAACGGAACTTAATAGGTTTTTTAAAAATTATTTATTAATTGTTGCTGCTGTCGATATGACAAGATTGCAATCTATAACCCAAGAGAATCACTGCAGTCCTAAACTCTTAGTATAGTGAAGAACCTTAGGATCATTCAAAGTTTGATTAAATCAAGGTTAAATTTCCACTTTAGAGTTTAAATATTTAAAATTCCATCCACCAGGACAACATAAGAATAACCTACAGTTAGAACATTTGCCACAAAATGAGAAGCATGGAAGCCATCAGACAGTCAGAAATATCATGAAAACTTCCAGATGCCACACAAAGATCACTATAAAGACATTTGCACTTCATTCACGAATTGTTGTCCTATCAAATAAAAAAACCACTTAATCTAGTATAGATTATCATTCTTCATCTTGTAGGGCTTTTGGAAAAATATCACTTGTTGCAGAGCTATCTCTGAATCTCTTTTCTGTAGGTTTGAGCTCTACTGTCCTTTGAAGATCTGGACTCCTTTTAACATCTGGTGTACGTAGGTAAAAGTTTGTCTTTTAAGACGTAAGGTCAAAGGCACTTCCAAACCAGCACTTGGCCTTCCTGAAATTACGATCTTGAGAAAGGGCATTTTATGGCAGTATTATCTGAGAACAGAGAACAAAAGATCTTTTTCATCTTAGCCATAACTGGCTCACCCACATTCACGAGTAGTTCAAAGGTTCCTCCACGTTAGAACTTGTTCTCTGAAAAGTTCATTTCGTACCCTTTCCCTTATGGATTGTTTCTGAAGAAAGACTAACGATCAAAATCCACTTGCTAACCCTACTTTAAGAAGGACTTTCAAATACGGGTAATAACTCTGAACTAAAGTTTTTTTGTGTTCACCTGGGGCAAGAGAACTTAGGGCTCACCACACCTAGCTCCCAAAAGCCGACAAACACCAGAAGATTAATGGTTTCTTCCTCAGGTAAAAATCTCTCTACTGTGATCAACTGTATTACAAATCCATTTCCCAGTCTGCTATCTCACTTGCAGTGCTCTTCCATTTGTAACAGGGAGCATGTCCCTGCTGGGCTAAATCGCCATCCCAATTCATTTGTTTGAGAGAATTACAGATGGAGAACTCACTGGGACACCACATATGGGTTTCTGATAGTCCCCTTTCTCCCTTCCGTAGTAGACATGGTATTATTTCCATGTTAAATAGCATTTTCCACAATTAGAGAGCTATTTTCCTAAAAATTGGAACATTTTCATCCTACAAAAACATGCTTACAATATTCCCCTTATTTAAAAAAAAAGCCACATCACTGTTTCAGCTCTGAGAACCACCTTTATGGGGTATGTCCCTTATCCCTTTCATTCTGTTAGTATTTTGGGGGAAATAGCACATGCATGGTTACTGAAGCGTAGTTCATGGAGGAGCTGAAGACACCAGCAGTGATGGTGAGACTGCAACCTGCCCATGCAGCAACTGCAAGTGTCTCTGGGAAGGGCTGATCTTCAGCATTTTTTAATCCTAATTACCAGCCTCCCTCCTGCAAAACACCCAGAATATTTCCTGTGTTGCACATATTTTAGATTTAATTTAGACTTTAGAACGAAATTTTAGAGTTTCACCAAAACATAAACCAACAAGAATCATGCTGTGGATTCATGCGTGTATCAGTATTCTATATACAGTTTTAAAAGCTTGAATGGCCATCACTAAAACATAGACATATTGGCATTACAGAAATTCCAGGCACTTTTAGGACCATTCAAGAGCTGAAGAAAGTCAACATGGTGAAATATGCAAATTGCTAATTGGCTATTGCATTAAACAATATTAATTTACAAGGATTTAGATCCAATTAAGTTTTCTCAAGATTTTATCACTAAAACTGCTTTGTTAGTTAGCAAGTGTCAGAAAATTATTCAGCTACTTGAGGCTGCTGAGTAATTTAATTGATGTAATTATTGCTCTCATGTTCAGGCTGGTGGTCACAAAATACATATCTGACAAGAAATGTCTTGAAACCAAAAGATACAGTGTACAGATATTTAGACATTAATATATCATCTCTAGAAACCAAAAGCTAAAAATAAACGGTTTTAAGACAGGCCACAAATAAGCAAAATGCACGTGATAGCCCTTTGAATAGCTGAAGGAAGAATATGTATAATCTACCTCACACTGCCAAGTTCTTACATGTTAGAAATATAGCGCCTGGGTTTTTTGTAGATGCAGTGATTTCAATACAACTGCTTTCACCTAGACCAAGACCACCAAGCCCAGCATGAAAATATATGAGTCTTCATTAGATAAAGCCAAGGATTCAGCTGAAAAAAAGCCTGCTTTATGATCTTCAGTGCTGATATAATGCCCTTTTTTTTTTTTTTTTTTTTTTTTTAGTTCCCCCATCCAAATTAAGTATGCATCTCTGGACTTCTATGTGCTAGGAGAATTTACTTTAGTACACATAAATTCATTCTCTTAAAAGTCAGAGCTTTCAGTAGCATAATCTTATTTAATTATAAGGCATGACATTTCAATAAGAAGTTGAATTTCTCTAGAGCAGGTAAGTAACCTGCCATGCTTGCAACAGACAATTGAAGATTTAAAAACAAAACAGATCATCTCCTTTCCCATTAGGGATTGCTCATTTCTCATTAGATTGTTTCATTAAAAAAATGACAACAGCTGCAGGTTTTCTTTCTATCAGAATGGATCTGCTCAGTTCTGACATTAAACGCTACTTCATTTTAAGGTTCACTGTGCTGTGCTTTTATTTAACTTTTATTTTCGTGTATTGGGCACAGAAGTCCTCAAACTATGGTTTTGAGGTGTTTTTTTATTATTATACAAGCGACAGATCTCATCAGGTCAGGACTTCCATGATCTACTTCCCAAAGGTATCTTATGATTAATATCCTGCCCCAACAGGTTACGTTAACCCTTCTACCTCTCCAGACCCACCTGCTCCATTCAAGTTACCAACCCTCTCTTCCCAAAACATTTCCCTGTCATCTTTTGAAAGAAAGATACACCTTTGTGATTAACCGTACCTGAAAAACCATTTCACGCAAAGTAAAAAAATGCATAGAAAAGCAAGCCACATATGCCACCCTGACAGCAGACTGCCATTTACACTCTTTTGTAACTAATTTCAAGGTCACTGCAATTTTACTTTGATATACATGCTTCCAAAGGCCTCGGAAATTAAATCTGCAACACATGCAGCAGAACTACCGAAAGCAAGCCATTAGTTTATTACATATGCCCTGACACTGCAAAATATACCTAGCTCCTTTTAACCAAGATTTTTCCCAAATAAGTATCCATTCAGCCTATTGTGAGAAACTTCAGCCCGTTGTGTTATTTCTTAGGATGATTGTAAAAGACTGAGATTCAGGACTTAGAAATGCTGCTGCTTCACTGCTACTGCAGAGAAAGAGGCTTAACAAATAATACTTTGTTTCTTAGCAAAACAAAGTGTTTTGGGTGAACATACTATTCATTTCAACCCAGAACTAAACATTTTGGGTTTAGATATAACTTTTACCTAATTTTCAAGAAAATACTCCAGTGAAAAATGAAAATTTTCTTTAAAAATATAAAAATATTTAACTGGAGAGGAGAAAAAAAATCTTTCCTTTTGCCAAACAGGACAATGAATCTGGCTCAAGCTCACAAGTTATTTTCATTTGGAAAACATTTCACTCAAAGTTGTTTTCTACCTCTCATCACTACATAAGCAGAGAAGGTGCATCAAAATACTGTTAGGATTTAAGGTTTTTAAAATTACTCTTGAGAGCTCAGATAGTTCTAATTCACTGTGGGAGTCACAAGAACTAACAATTTTCTTCTGCACCTGGAAGACAGACCTTTACAACGAGCTCATCACGGGGCTTTCAGAGCATGGTAACCCCATTCACGCAAACCTGTGCACCACCTTTTCTTAGTTCTAAATACATCTGCCTCAGGTGCCTTTGAAGCATCAATCTCTCTTTATTGTCAGCTGGAATCATCAAGTCAAATTACAATTTTATGACTTCCAATCCACACCTCTAAGGACCGATGGTAGAATACACTTCAGAACTGAAGAGAAGACAGACAGCATTGAAGGGTCTCAAGAAAACAACTCTACCTTTCAAAGCTTGTTCAAAAATCACATAAATAACAGTGAATTAGAGAAAGACAGTTTATGCTGTTGTTTATTTCCTCTTCATTTTACATGCAAGACATTGTAAAAAAAAGTTCTTTAGAAATATAGTATTAGATTGTATTTAACCAGCACTTCACCAGCACTCAGCCTCCCATCCCAGGGGCCAGGGTGAGAAGCTTGCATTGATCCTACCACAACAACAGGAGACCTCCCAGAGTAATTGTTTCATTATTCAGCTAATTCAGTCTCTTACCTTCTACAGAACTACAATTAAAAAACAAATAACCAAAACAGCAAAGAACCTCTCCAAAAAAAGGAGGGAAATTATTCTTCCATCAAATTTAATCGCCCTGTTGCTCAGTCGTAAAAAGCCAAACCTCAAAGGGATCCTGGGCAATGAAACCTCTGGTTCAGCTGCATATTTATGATGAAGTACTTTGAGTAAACATTTCCCAAATTTGCCAATATTTCCATTTCATTGAACATTCTTTGTTGTTGTGTTGTGCTACAAAATAAGCATCCAATGTGTCATGCTTAGTTTTATCTGTACCACGCCATCTCCTATGTACCTCCTCCCTGTCACTAGGAATCACAGTGCTATCAACGTGTCTTCATAAAAGTTTCCAAACATTGTGCGTGCCCGATTTTGAACATTCAAACACTGCATGTGTCCAATCTGACTGACGGACAGAAATAATTCACTAAATGTACCAATGAAATTATAAATAGATCAACCAAGAGTATGGACTTCTGGCTCAGTTAATCCAGAAAGATGCTGGTGTGCCCTTTTCATTCAAACATGCAAAGAAAATTATTAAATATTTCAAAGGAAGCAACATTAGGATGATGATATCAGGATGCAGTAAAAATTTTACTCTTGGATTAAAAGCATTAAGGAGTCCAGAATTATACTCTAGAGTCACTCTGGTGCACAACTGCAACAGACATGAAGATTACTAATTTAAAATAGAGATTAAACCCCTCTATTCTTCAGTTACCAAAAAAAAAAAAAAAAAAATCAGAACAGAAGACACTATCAGGCTTTTTTAATTTATTATTGAGCTAAAGCAGAATGGAGCAAGGGCAATCACTCCATCCTCAAATACAGGGATTATCTAGTAGATAAACCAACATATCTTTTTCCTACCTGTTTTCCAGACAAACTGATGACCTCTCCTGGCTTCCAGATCAGCTGTTTGTAACATTAAGAAAACAAACAAAAGGAAGGACTTCCCCAGGCTCTGCCATGCCCAGTAAGGAGAAACCCAGTTCTGTTGTAGAAGCATAATTCAGATAATTCAGTATCTTGTCGTCTTTGGTCCTAGAATTAAAAGAAAAAGAAAAAGCTTGCTAAAAGACTTGAAACACCAAGGCAACAGGCTCAGCCTAAGGGTAACCTGGCGGTCACTGTGCATTTCATAGTCCCTGTGTGCCGGATTCATTGAGGACAAGTCTGTTATAGAGGCTTCACTTGAAGAGAAAGAGACGGGGGAAAAGGGCAGGGGGGAGAGAGAGGAGAGAGCCAGCTCCCAAAGGACCTGCAGTCCCATCCTACAAAGCCAGCCATCGTAAATGCTTTTAGCAGGTTCTTAAGAAGAAATCTACCAGTGCAAATAAATGGCAAGGAATCTGATAACAGTCTGTGATGTGTCCCTTCTTTTTTCTATTTAATTTCTCTTCAGCATGAATATTATCATGCTACAGGCAGACTAAACCAAAGCTGAGAATGGATTCCAGGTGCAAAATTCAGCTCTGAACGCAGACCCCATGTCCAACATTTTAAGATCCCTGACAACTGGAATACCAAACCTGGAATTGTTTTAGCTCCATACCATGTGTGAACGTGGGATATGCAAAAACAACATGAGAAATGCCGGAGGAAAAGCAGGGAAGCAGGAGTTGCTTATCAGTACACGATGAACGAGCCTGAAAGGGCAAACTAGACATTACTCGGGCATTTCTCTGGAATCTGGGATTCGCGTTTAAGTCCCTGATCTTTGAGCTCAACCAGCAACCGGTTACTCCAGAGAGGTCTCTCTGACTAAGATATTTCAATTAAGCTCTCCAACACTTCAGACGAATACCAGAGCCACGTTGTGATCAAGATAGGAATGTATCAAGCCCTGTTGCTGGAGCAGTATTACACCATACAACTCATTAAAATAATCACTGTGCAGCACCAGAAGCAAAGAGGAATGTCTCTCTGGGTCTCCCATACGAAGCAGGAGCCCAACTCCTAAATGCCTGCTCCAGCGAACATCCACATTGCTTATATACCATGGAAAAGCTTCCAAAACAAGAGAGATTAAGAAAGGCATACAACATAATAAAATCTTAAAAATTCTGATTCAGCCCAGTAATTCAAGTCTCTGTTTCTCCCATCCCAGAAGATGACCAACCAGCCACTTACTTAGGCAGACTTTACATGAGTTTCAAGTTATTTTGGATTCATCCACATTCAAGTGGGAACAGATTTGAAATCTCAAAAAATGTTCATTTGATGTGGCACATACCATGAGACAGTTTCTGATGTAAATTTACATATTAATTTTTTCTTATGTAGTAACTTTTGTATTTATACCATGTTTAAATTCTCAACGTAGCTCTACTTATTAGTGATTAATCCTACTTTTATAGGTAAAAAAATGTCACATCCGTATTAGCGTAAGGACAGCGATAACACCTGTCTTCCAGATTTGTCTTCATTGGCATAATCTTGGTGATTTTCATTAAAATTATCAGTTATTAGAAGTTTAGTCCAGAAAATTCCATTACATTCCTAACCTTATGAAAAGCAACATTGTCAGAATACATAATACACAGCATCATTCTTGATAAGAAACTGGAGATAAACCTGAAAATAGTACATATTGAATATACAGTAAAACTTTTAATTTCAAGCTGTATTTAAATTACTTTGAAACAGTTTCTATCATGATAAATTCATGCAATTATATTTAATCAGATATTGACTAACTACGGTGGAAGATACAATGTTATATCTGTTATCTGGTTTAGTTCATTCTTGTGTTTCAGATGAACAGCATTTCAGGTAAGACCTGAAAAACCATCAAGCTGACCAAATACAGTAATGCAGGCAAGGGAACAGATTTATTGCTTTGCTCAGGTCTTCTGGGTTAATTTAGTTCAAAATTCACATTTAATTCAGAATGCAACCTGCTGAGTCCCAACACATCGACAATGTAACGCAGACCACAAGTGGCCTCATAGGAAGCACAAGTGAAGCTCAGAAATCTTGAGCATCCTTCAGAAATGCGATGCAGCAGGGACGTCCTCGGGGTGGGGGGAAGAAGGGCCCTCAAACATCCTGCAGTGAAGGTTTTTTTGCCCATCTGGATGGCTGCTCACCTCACACAGAAGAGCTGAGGAGGAGCGACTCGCCCAGTGTCTTCAGCATTGCAGTTACCATCTGTGACGGTCAGAAAACAGAGTCACTGACTTTCTGTCAAGGGAAAGAGAAAGAATTAGCGACACTGGCTCCAACACTGTTCACACCCAAAAATGCAAAACAAGGAAGGAAATTATTCAGATGCTGAGATTTAAGTATTGGAGGGAAGCCAGCGTGCCCAGCCCTGCACAGACAGCGCTGAGCTGAATTGCAGGACAGCTCTCCAGGTCCAGAAGAATGCCATAAAAACAACATGACTTAAAACAGGTGGGGGCATGAAATGGGCAAATCCAAGGAAACCTCAGATAACAGCTGATAAAGACACCGAGATTTTTTTAATGAAGCACCAGTAGCACTCATCAGCTGCTTTCTCAACACACTGCCTTCATCTCAGCATTCAAAGGGTCAGTAAACAGCAGTAAATCCCTGGGAGTAGCAGCCTCCTGCCCAAAACAAGGGGTTTCACATATGTTCATTCTTTGGGCAGGACTACAAAGATAACTGGCTGCTGCTCCCCATGGAGCAAGAACAGAGATTACATTAAGTCAGAAAAAATAGAAATAAATTAGACACCATGAGACTGATTCTAATCTCACCCACCCCAGCAGAGCTCAATAGAGTCCACTGATTTACACCACAGCAAAGCACAATAAAAATTTGTCTGTATATCTAGGTTTGTATAACACAATTTGGAACACTAGCTGTTCTGTCCTGATATGATAAAAAATTATTGCACAGGCAACATATGCTATCTACAGAAACATGAATAAATTACATTATGAAGGCCACCAACACTTCACATCAAATTTAGTTGCAGTATATCTCAGCTCCCAAATGTGTCAGTGTGGCTAGCTGTAAATTGGCAAATACAGAGAAAAATGGAGGGAAAAAAAAAAATGAAATTTACATTTTAAAAATTGACTTCACCAAGACGAGTCATGATTAAATTCATGCGATTGCTTAAATATGTTCAAGATATGTGTTTTACTCTGAAAAATGTCTTGCTTTTCCAAAACTGATTATCTGCATTTATTCAATATCCTTTATAATACAGGCCTAGCCAATGAATAGTCTGCACTAATAGATTCTCATGAAATTAAATAACGAGGTGTTGTTTTCATATATTTGAAGGATTAGTCACAAGCATCCTTTTAATTTTGTTCGGTTTGTATGGAATCTTGTTCAGAAAAACAAGGATATCATATATTAGCTGTAATGGCTGGGAATACATAGGCACTCTTGAAAAAGCCACTTGCAAGTTTTCTAATGATCTTAACAATGCATTTACATTATCTAATCCACTGCTAATTCTCTTAATGACAGGATTGAATAAAACTAGTTTTAAATAACAGACTTCCATCTAGAAACCTACATTTCTACTGAAAACAAGGCATTCAAGTATAGTGTCAAAATGGTATAAATAAATAAATACACATACAGCTGACAAATAAATATCTTATTTCTGAAGTGTTCAAAATTTAATTTAATTTTCAACATCAATGAGATAACCAGCAGCCAAATCCAGGTCTAATCTTTGCTTAGCCAGGGAAAGGAAAAAGCCTCTGGGAAACTTGTCCCATTTTCCAGACACTGCTCGGATAACCACAAGCTACAGATGTGCACTCCGAGGCAGATGTTTCCAAGTGACAGGCACTGTGCTAGTCCAAGGCAAATCAGAGTCCTCAAAAGCATCCAACACTGAAGGACAAAAGATTGATGGTCCAATTTTTACTCCCTACTCTACACGTATTGCACCGGTAGAGAAGGGACCAGTTGCTCTTTCTGCAAGTTTCTATGGGACAAGGGGTTTCTTCAGTCGTTCTGCACCATTTCTGTGGTTTAGGTTTAAGTTCAGTCTGGCTCTGCTCCAACACGGAATTATACAGTATTTATTACAGAACTTAGAAAAAAGATCAACTTAAACTGATCTAAACCTGAGACATGATTTCAACCTTGTCATACATCAATTAAATTCCCCCTGAGTTCACCAGGAGTTGTGACCTTCCCTGTCACAGGTAAATCTGACCTACTTTTCTTGTGCGAGAAGGGAATGCTGACAAGGACACCTGGGTAGCACCCTCCATTTAAAATGCATGATGCAATTAGAATAATCCCAAACACTTTAAATAGCAACAAAAAAAAAGCAATTGCAGATCACATGCGTGGCCATAAATCGTTTGGCAGGTGTCTAGCACAAAGATAAGCATCATTAATCGTGAATAAATTTTCTTAACACAAACGTAAGCAGTAATTATGCAACTGTTTGCCTACTACACACTGCACAAACCCACTGCTTGTGATATTCCAAGATAATCTGGATGTTTATAGCATACTCTTTATCCTCACCAGTAAAATCTGCCTTGCCTTCTCAGAAAGCTGTTATCGAAAAACCTAATTCTATTCTGTCCTAAAGCAGCAGAGTGCCTGGCCTGTAACAGCAAAGGCTGATCACCACAGACATGTGCTGCAGACCACCCCTGGGGGAGATATTTCAGAAAAAACACTAATGCTAGTGCTACAGGTAGTGAGTTTAATAAAATGAAAGTGTTTGCACGGTCACATACATCAAACTAAGAACAGACCTTCAGATATAAGTGCCCATGACACAGGTTTATGTGCATACTGCCCAATTTTTTATTTAATGATGAACATAGTTACACTAAATTGTCTTTACTTCCATATGGAAAACAAACACCATACATTCTTCCACTTAGACATTTGGAGAGAAAGAGTCTTCTGTTTAAAGTAGGGGCACCATAAATTCATTCTACTTCCAACTGTGTCAGAAACCTCCTGTGCAAAAAGTCACTTAAGGTCACGCTCCGATACTAATACTTGATTCTGCAAGCACTCCCCTTGATTTCAGCAGAGTGACTTTGCATATATGAGAACAGTAGCTTGATTTTCTCTACCTCTACTTCTTCATCTTCAAACGTTAATTGAGAATATTTACTCTTTTTCCAGGAGCATTTTAGAAAATCCTGGATAAAAACACACAGCGTGAATGAGCTACATTTATATATCAGGTTGACAATTGCCTGACACTGTTTTTGTCCTAAGTGGTCACTCACCAGGAATCAAAACATTAAGCTCCACAATTCTTTGGTAATTTGCTACAATAACTGTAAGGATAAATAATGCCTGAAAGAACATCTGGTGTTAACACATCTGCATATGGAAGATAACTCCAAACAACCAGCAGACAGTCTAAACCAGCCTGCTTTGGGCTGGGAGTAAGCCTGCATGACCTCCAGATCAACAAAGCTGAACATAAATTCACCTTGGTCTATTTTCATGTACAAACCTGAAACAACCTTCCTCACCACTGAGTTGCTGCAAAGCTCAGTAGTTAGTCACCATCTTTACCAGTTATATTTGAAAGTTCAGGTATTTTGGTGATGTCTATAGTCAAATAATAAGAATCTGTTCATTATTTCATCTTTTTTTCTTCTATTCAATCATATCTGCTTTGCATCCCAAAGCTATGGAAGATTCTGGTGATTAAAAGCAAGAATGTGAAATCATTGTACTGCCAATGAATTGCCTCTTAACTTACATCGATTTGTTTGGGGTAAAAACCATGAATCCTAAGTTTTCCTGCTTCAGTTTTCATGCATCTTAAAAACATAACAAAAGCAGTTTTGAATTTAGAAGTTTATAATTAAACTTAGCTAAGTGGATTATAATGAAAGATGTTCCAGCAAGGGAGCTCAAACTGATGCATTATGACTACATTAAAGAAAACACCAGAGAGTAGACTTTCCATCAGTAGAACGACTTTAATTAAAACAGTGATAGAGCAGAACTGTTCTGTGAAACGATGCTGCTGTTACATCTCCTTCACTCTAAGTACTTCCAATGGACTCTATGGGAACACACTTGACTTGCAATAATAAAATGTATATGTGATTTCAGACTTTTCTGAGGAACCCAGTTCAGAAGATCAGTTAAATGTAGTTGAAGCAAAACTTGGTTCATTTGTACACAAACATGTATGGCGTACACTGCCAGCAGAGCTGGAAGATTTCAAAGTTAAGGATTCAAGAGTTTGTGAACGGCACCATCCTGATACTCCTCAGCTGCGCGATCACACAGCCACCTACAGCCTCTGTGCCCATTGAGAGCAGAATGAACGATGCTCACAATCAAGCAGCACTCTGACATTTCCTTCTACAAAAATCATTCAGTGTGACCCAGTATGCAAGTGCCCAAGTGTTATCCAAGCCTTGGACTTCTCAATGGTATTTAACAGCCATGGACCTTTTGGTGCTTTTGGTGTTGTATCTTATCACTCAAAGTAGGCTAATTTACCTTCACAAATGTTGTTCAAGCTATTATCATACTCCTCGCAGCAGGAACAAGTACAGAGCAATTAAGATCAAAATGCTCAAGACTGTCAATAGGTTTCTCTTGTGAACTCAGGCATTGATTTTTTTCTGAGCAGCAGAACATGGAAAGTGTCCAATAACTTTTAAGTAACCTTTTCACACTGCTTGTGCACTTTCGTATATTTAACTAAATACAAGAAGGTTGTACCAGCTCAAACCAAACATCTGCAAAGTCCCAGATCCTGCCTCCGACAGGAGAACTATGCCAAATGCCCAGAGTGCAGTATAAGAACAAAGCATGTATAAGTAATACTTCTCCCTATACCTTCCCAGCCTCCAACAGATTGTGGCTTCCACGCCTCCCGAGTCAGAAGATCTTTGTATCTGACAGTCCTCTTATAAACTTATGGTGTCACATCCTGAACCTATATAAGTTTGGGTTTTGGTTTGGTTTGGTTTGGGTTTTTTATATAGGTTATGTATAGAGCCTACATACGCCTAAACCTGGAGTCCTCCTCATGGCAGGCTTGTAAACCAGCACAGCAGAACGCAGCCCAGAATAAGCTCGGTGATGTCTTCATGCTATAGCACATCCTTTCTGTAACAACAAAACTTTACAGCTTTGAGGGAAAAAAAGTTCCTTTTTGTTTATTTCTCAATGGATAGAGAAAAGTTTGAGTCTATTATCAATATACTGTTCTGCTGTAGCTTATCATTGGCACTGGAAGAACTAAAGGTCCTTTCAAATTCAGCTATATTTAAGAACTGCTGTCACAGTTGCATAGATCCTGGATTACTGTTAAATTGCAATTAAGCAGACAAAGAGAAAGGGAGCTGGCACCACTTCCAATGCCATTTCAGTAAATGCTATTGCAAGTTGTTGTTCAAAGAGGATTACTCTCACTTCACTGGCAAAACACTGCATATAACGCACATTCAGCAGTATAATACCATTTGAAAACTAGTATTTGACATTATTTTCCTTTAAGAGGTAAACCTGGAAATCAGACTGAGTAGAGAGCAAACTCCCTACTGTAGCAGCATGACCATTCACACTGAAAACAACAGAAAGCTTCAAAGTCACCAATTACAAGGCAGCAGAGTTTAAAAAAAAAAAAGAAAAAAAAAAAAGAAAAACACCTCATAACCTCTGCTGCAGGAACAACAGCAGATTTTCCTAGCATTCCCATTAAAGTGCTTTCAGTTCACAGAAATTAAATTGCTTTACTGCAGTGATTTTCTTCTGCATTCCGATATTACTTTATATTATTTGACATTAATACAGCATTGCAGGCTGTAGGTCAGGGTTTTTTTTCTCCTCACTGGAACATGGCCACCACGCAGAGTTTATCAATCTTAAACACAAGGTCAAAATAATACAATCAAGTACCACCAAGCATATGAGCTCAACAACGACTTAGGCTCTGCTTAGCAGGGGAAGGACCATCTGCTTCCGTGCCACAGGACTGGCATATCTGAAGCTTATCTCCAGTTCAAATTGTTATATTCTACCCTTGTATGGAACAACCAGAGCAACCAAGGAAGGGCATGCACACACCCAAGCATCTGACCAAACAAATTAGCTACAGATAGGCAGGAAAATGTTACAGTTTTAACTTGTTATTCAGTTCTAGGGAGAATATGTGGGGTTCAGTTTTGAACCTCTAAATATTGGTGACTGTGGCTAAAATAACACTGCTCCTGTACACAGAAATATGCAGAGGCCAACTTCAATACTTCTTCAATGTATAAAGTTTTTCTTCTGCTGTAACACTTACATTAAGAGTAATTTCTTTTCCACAGTATTCGTACCTCTATTTGTATGTAGTCATTACTACTTTGCCATTTGCACTACCTAGCTCTAGCCTATACCCAAATGAGCTAATATGAAGAGGCACACACACATCCACAAGATAAATTCCATTTCAAAAAACTCATTTCCAAAGTGCTGAAATAAACATTTATTCCAATGCATCCTCTGTCATCAGCTCTTTATTTCAGTGCACCAAAGTACAAACTCATAGGAAAGGAGAAAATATGGAGCACAATGCAATGCAAACACTATACCACTCCAGAAACATGCAGGCTCTACAGAGGAGCACAGTTAATCAGACACCGACACTGTAGTTCTTAATTTTCTATCAAACATCACCAGTGAAGTCTTGTGATGAAGTCTCCTACAACCAAGGCTTCATCACTTCTACAGAATAAAAACCTGCATAAATCAGGTCCCACAAAAGAATACATTCTTGAAATAATTATAGCTAGAGCTGTCAAAATAAATTAATCAATTTTGTGATGCCTTACTATTGATTCATTCATTTTCTTTCCATTCACTTTGCAACAGATGTCCCAGTCATTGGTGCCAACTGGCCCAGGCAGACAGTGTAATAAAAGGGTTAAGAAAAAAATGATAGTGCTTTAAAAAAAACAAAAAAAACCAAAAAAAAACCCCAAAAAAGACACAGTGAAGGCTGAACACACATGGAAAAAAAGAGTGACACTGGGATAAAGATAAAGAAAACGCACAGATGCCAGCGTGCACACGCTGCGCTCTGAATCCAGCTTTTGCTAACTGCCGTACAGACTTACTCCAACACACCAAGAGTAACACAGTATAATAATACACAGCTTGTACTGAAAAGAAGCATTTGTTTTTTAGGTGGAATTTATTTTCAGAAATGCACAAGCTACTGCTTATACCAAACTTCCTCACAGGACCACGCGAGGGTCTTCAGGGAAGGCTTCACAGACCTCATTCCCCCCCTGCAGCGGTAGTACACCTGGCAAAAACGTGCCTCCGCAGAAGATGCACGCAGCAGCCAAGAGCTCGTATCATCACATCACATCGCCTCCCCCGGAGTGGAAGAAACACCAGGCACACGCTCCGGCTCAAAACCTGGCAGTAGGATGCATGCCTGAAACTCAGGCATTCCCAGGCACTTTACAAGAGCTGCAGAACTAGGTGTAGGAATATGTTTTTCATAGCATAAACCATTAATAACATCTGCACATTTATTTACAAGTGGACTTGCTTTCACCCCAAGATTAACTATGCACGACAAGAACAAAAACACCAAATTGCCATAAGGGCAGTTAGAAAGAATGATACTACCCTTTAAAGCAGTTGGAGCAACCAGTTGAGTGAAGCTATATATCTATTTAAAAATTTTGTCATTGTTACCTTTTTCATTCCCATTTCTTTTCCCCTGTAGCTGGTTATAGTCACTCACTGTATTTTATCACATTGGAAAGTCTAATCTCTTTAGGGTGAAAAACACATTTGCCCTGAACACAATATGATACGATTCACACAGGGGTCCCTGACACTATTGCAGTATTGATACGGAAAAATAATCATAATGATATCAACCGATAAAAGCCCTCAGTGTAATATTATTTAAGCAAGGTCAATTGCCCATGCAGGTTGTTCTTACCAGAGTTCACGTTACATCACTGGTCCCATCATCTTGACCTTCCCTGCTGTCATCCCCATTACAGTTCAATTAACAGAGGAGTCCTGCAGTGGCTTGATGAGCATCTGCTGCCTCTACCCGGCAGTAATTCAATAAGGATACGCCATAGGAAGAGATAATGAGAAGTCAGCCCAGTTGTTCTATCTCCCCCCGGGAGAGGAGATGAGTTTTGTTTATGGGAAAGAGCGTGACCTATGAAAATTATCAGTTAATTTCATATTTCAGTGCTTCAACGCACTAGTGGTAACTTCAAGTGTTCTCTGGTTTCTCTGATGGTGCAGCCCACAAGGATCCAGAATCGGTTTTTCTGGTGGGTCCCTGATTAACAACCCTTCCCACACTGAAAGGATACATCTTCCTCAAAGCATTTTCTCTTTGCCAGTTCTACCAAAGGAACAGTTTCTACTCGTGCATTCAGCAGTGGTAGGTCTGAATTAAAAAATTAAACACCTGAGCATAGAAAATGGGCCAAAACTACTACCAAAGTAATTCAGAGAGAATGAAATTCACATCAAACCTGGGTGAAACACTTTCACAAAACCAGAATCTCCTAGGTTCTGTTACGCTGCAGGTAGTATCAGCCTGGGTTTTCTCTCCCTGCCCCACAGAACCCAGTTATCAATATTATCAAAATTATCCATGTAAAGTGAAGTGACCACCTCCTCCTCACCGGCACCCAAATTCCGGTGCTTCCTCCATTTCCTTCTGCACCTTTCCTGCAGAGTCCCCCCCTCCCTTAACTCCCACCTACCCTCTCTAACTCTCCTGTTGCTCTAGGAACAACTATTCCATCACTAAAAACCCAGAGCCACCTACAGTCCCTTCATCTCCTACTCCACCACGACTTGTCGCAGTGACTATTTGAGGGACGTGGCTCTGTATTGTCTCCTGTAGAGCTATGGATCAAACAGTGCTGGAAATGTTGAACTTCTCTGCCTCCACTCTTGAGATTTCAAATTTCTTCTACTACTTCCCACATTTCTCCTCTTCTGAGTACTGAGGACAACTACATGCTTCTTTCTACACAGCTTCCATTGATGTTCAAACTTTGAACAGCTCCTCTGTCACCCAGTTTCCTTTGGCTTACTCCTCCTAAACCCCACGTTTATTCTCACCGACCACAGCTTCCTGGGTAGGACGTATTTTGCCTTGTGATTGTAGTGTCCTCATCAGTTTTGCAGCCTTATTTCAACAATCTTATTCACTGAAACAGGCATTTTCAAGTTGATTTCAAAAACAATTTTCTATTTTATGCCTCCTTAGTATCATTAAGGTACAGATTTACTGAAGAAAAGGATGGGCAAGAGAGGAGAAAAAAAAGAAGATACATTTCCTCCCCAAGCTCTGCTTCTGTAATGTGGTCAGTGAACCACAGTGAATTTACATGGCTGCACAGTCCCACACCTCCACATACACGGCTTAGTTTCTCTCAAGATCACCTTCATTTGAGACACATCCTTTCCCATCACACAATTATTTGCACTGCACTGAGGACTGCTCACCTGCTCTGACCGCTCTCGTCTATGAGTACAGTCAACAGGTCTGCTCATTCTTCATTCATAGGCCAATCCAGGCTGGCAGGTCCCTACCTCAGGAGGTCTCTAGTCCAGCCTTCTGCTCAAAGTAGGATCAGACAGCTACGAATCATGTAAGATATTCTACATTGTCTCCAACATTTTTATTTTGCTTCTACTTCCCACCAGAAAACTTAGTCTACCAAGCTTACGCCAACTGACATCAGAACTCAAGTTGTGGTTCACCTCTTGCAAGTCCTACAACCAGGCAGCTTTTCCCCCATTTAGTATAATTCTCTTCTCTTTACTCAGTTCTGCCATCTCTTTCTGCTCTTCAGTTTAATCACCTGCTGCACATCTACTCCTGGCTACCTTTTCCTTAATCCTCAAACCCTTTCCACCCTCTGCCTCTAATTCTTTCCCGTAATAAACTAGCTGATTTCTCCCAAAAGATAACAGATATAATTTTATTACATTTACCACCTTTTCTCAGCTTGGTTTCTTACCCCTTTTCTCAACCTACAATATTTTGTTCCTTCTCCTAAATAGCCCTTTGTTCACTTGCATCTCCCCTCTCCTGTTTTCTGATTCCCTTGGGTCATTTTCATGCCTCCCACACTTTCTCCTCTATTGTTTTCTGGTTTGGGTTTTTTTTTTTCCTCTGGAAAAGCTTAGAGAGGAAACACTACAGACATGCTACATTATATCCAAAATAGGACACTATAACAATTTTAGAGTTGCATATAATAAGCATTTAAGAAATGCTAGAATTAAAGTCGCCTTGCAGGAATGTATTAAGATAGTCAGGTTTCATGATTACATCTATTTTTATCATATTACTAAAGCCTATATTAAAAAGCAATTTAAATCTATCTTTGACTGCTTTTATCTATTCATCACACTTGCTTTCAACCCTCTCTTAAAGCCTTACTCATACTCCTTTCTGAAACAACCAGAAAGTACCTGTAAATATCCAACAACTGCAACTACAGGAAATGTTATTTACTTCACTCTTAATAGCTATGTGTACCATTAAAAAAAAAAACAAAACAGATTTGTATTTATCTATATGAGGTTAAATAACTTAAAATTTGGTAAACACACTATGGACTAGTTTCCATCTGGTTAAAGATGGAAGATAGACAGATAGAAAGATAGACAGATCCTGTACAACAAATGCTACCAAATAAGTTAATGATGTTCACTGGCTACTTATGTTTTAATTTGATTAAAAATATTATTTTATTATTAATAGCAAAGTAAACATATATAGTTTAGTCATACTGGGCACAACTGTAAGCTGCAAGCAAGGAATATAAAAAACTTTCAGGGGAAGGACCGAGAACAACTCGCACGGTCCCAAGACGGGGCCAACAGGAGTATTTTAAGAACATAATAGTCAACAGGAGACTGCCCAAAGTTCTCAATTCCAATTGCCCATACTGGACTTGCATTTTGTCCACTGGAGTTTGTGACGGCTACAGTATGCTAGAACATCATCTTTTTAAAAAGACACAGAAAAACACATTTTTCATACCAATCAAGGTAAACTCATCAGACTTTTGCAGGTTAATATAATTTACGGCCTACTTTTTCCCCCTCCACCTACTTCACTTTTCCAAATTAGGTGAATTAATAAGTCGACTAATGCATAAAAGCTTTTGTAATAGCATACACAGATAGATGTTTACCAGACTTTAGCCTTCATTTTCCGTGTGTTTCAGAATTTAAATAAAAATTGAGTCAACCTTCAGGACAAACCAGTGCTGGCAGAAGTCCTCTTTGTAGATTTACACTTACAGAGATTAACAGCTTCTGCAGCGAAATGGCTGTACTTTAAACTAAATAAAAATCTCCGTTGATAGCTTCCCAAGTCTCATACATTCTTGCTCACTGAAAGTATTTGAGACTGCTACTATAAACACTTTCAATATTAACATCTGCATCCATTCCCAGGCTGGTATTCCACATTATCTGAATTATTTTACCCTACTGTAGCATTTTCTTCCTTCAGAAAGATGGGAATTTGAACTAAATACAGGACTTGATAGTAGCAGTAACCCAATATATCTGATTACACAAACAAATCTAAAATAAAATTATAATTTAAATGGCAGAAGTAAACATATTGCAAGCCCTGGGCATTACTTTAAAAATTGGTCTACCAGGCAATATTTGGCAGAGGCAGCACAAGAGCTGGGTCATAATTTTGCGTATATTATTTTTTTTCCTTATGTGGTAAAACTAGCAAGAAATGGGGTTACTACTAGAGTTAGAACTCCATTTACTATGTAATTTTTCTTCAGTACATGAGTCTTTTTTTAAAGGACAGCAATTGCTTTGAGTTATACAAAAAGATTGGTCTGTAGAAAGTGGAAAATGTCTCCTGTCCTACTTTCAAGATTGGGATTTTGTCATGCCAGCAATTGTTTTGTAGGATCATTCCATCTCTAAGATAAAGGAAAAAAAACCCAGAATTTCTTGTCCCACTCTTGTGGGAAGAGTTTCCCCTGACTTACGGGAAAATGCACATTTGCAAATATAAATAAGCTTAAAATCACGGGCTCTACTTTTCCTCTACTTGTTACTTTTCCTGCTAGACAAAATTAGCAGTGATTTGGACTCAGTGTCAATGAATGCTGAAAGCAACTTGGCATTCTCTTGCCAAGGACCTCCATAAACTGCGGTTCAGCAAAATAAGACAATATTCTTATTGTGTGTAAGAGCTCAATTAAATCATCATTTTAACATAATCCTATTTAGTAGCTCTCACATTTCCTGTTCTGATGTTAGTGATGTTAATGTCTTAAAAAAACAAGGAAGTAAAAATACAGAGGTGGAAGGGAAGGATAGGAGACAGGAAAATGCAACTTCTGTTTCACTGAAGATCATTTGATGGAGGAAAAAAAAAAAAAAAAAGAAAGAAAAGAAAACCACCAAAAAAACCCAAAGAACCCAAAACCCAGAAGCATGGAAACAGCTTACAGTAGAACATAAAACCCAAACAGAATAGATTGGGGTCCAGAAAAACTAACAAACACGATAAGAATTGTGAATTGAGAAAGACCACTCTAACCAAAGGCTTTCAAGCCATTTTCAAAAGTTTGCCTGCTTCCAACTGCAATACTTACTTAGGGGTAAACACCTTGCTAAAGAAATCAATGATTATTATGACAAACATTCAAAAAACCACACAAGAGGGCTATAGGAACACCCCTAAAATGCACGCAGTTCTTTATACAGGAGCGACTGATCTCCCAAAGTACTATGTAAATTGGCTAAGCTTAAAAGTTGCATTTAAAATTATCCTCAATATCCATTACAAAAGAAAGGCACCTACTCACTGATAAAACTACCCACTGATAAATTAGCAATTGTAATAAGGGACTGTGAAAGCTAAGGTAAATTGATTGTTGTTCCTAATTTTCTCTTTATTTTAATCCAAAACTCTACAAATTTCAAGAAATAAAAGTACAGGCAAGAGGGTGAGCAAAAAGCTTGACTGCCATATAAAACATCTAAAAATAGTGTTTCAGTATATTTCCATATGCTGGAAGTAGCAAAGAATATCATCTATATAAATCTATTCCTAGCAGAGGTTTTCAGCAGCATCCAAGACTTGAGAATCAATTGTAAATTTGTATTTTAGAATAATCAATAAGAAAAAGTACAAGTCACACTTACACAATATGCAGCATTTAGCAGGAAGATACAGCCATGCATCATCTAATACAAAATATATAGAGACATTATTATAAGCAATATATTTTTAATCTTATGGAATTTACTTGGGAAGAACATAAAAAACTGCTTTTTAGAATATCGCTTTATTTTAACAGTTTTGTTAGCAATGTAAGACATTGCCAAGGCTGTGGGTCCAGAATACATACGACTGATCTGGCTGGTCCCGATGCCCCCGTGGGCACAGACGGCACCTATCACACAAAAGGGAGCGTTTACTGGGCAGATCACTGTGACGTCCAAACACCTTCAGCAGATGAAAAGCAGTATCGAAATATCAATGCATAACCTATTTTCAGATGAACGAGCTGTCAGTACGAGCGAAAAAGGCAGGTTCATAGCTACACTAGAGTACACAGGAAAAGCTGGAGACTCCTTTGCCAAGACCACCTTGGGAGAAGGTCGTCTCACCAAAGCCACGAGGACCCTCCAAACTCAGATCAATGTTGTCAGTTCTCACTGAAGTGGCTGCCACTTTCAACACTTGATAGTCCCTGGACCCCATGGGAATAAGTGACAGATGTCACATCTCCCAAGAGTGAAGAGATGATAGCGTACACTCGGGAAGGGAGGAACTGATGGCCAACTCAGAAGTGTTTCCCTTGCTTGCTAGCTAAATCGATACCTGGTGTATGAACTGGAAAAAAGCATTTAAACCACGAGGGAATGTTATGCAGACACTGATTTACTATCTTATACGAAGAAAAGAAGAAGAAAAAAATTTTTTTTAAAAAAAAAGGAGTTCTCTATTTCTGGTTTAGGCCAGTTACTGTCAGATATTTGAGTGATGATCCTGGGAAATGACTGCATCTCTAACAAAACTCGTAATGGCATCAGAACTAGATTGAGCGAAATTGTCTTATTCTAATGCCAGTTTGTCTTCCAGGTAATCAAAGCAGCACTGCATTCAGCCAGCAACTTGTCTAAACAATTCCCACTGCAAACCGGCGCACTGAGGAAGGCTACGAGACCCAAATTACTGCACAGCCACAAAGGTGAATATGATACAAAATATAAGCAGGGACCTGCAACAAGAGGACACAGACAATTATTTAAAGAAAGTGCCTATCCATGAAGCTCACCACGGAGAGTCTATGTAATATTGGACCACAACCAATGAGGCACAGAACAGAACCTGGTTAAATAAGAAGGGAAAGAATAATTAGGAGTTGTTGAAGTAGTACCTCGGGCTACAGACAAAAAAAAAAAAAAAAAAAAAAAAAAAAAAACCAACTTTTTTTTTTTAGTAAGACAACAGAAGAGCCTCCGTGCCTTAAGCAAGCCCCTTGCTGGAGGGGTGATGCTCGGTGGGTGCAGTGGCAGAGCCCACCCTTGCACACCAGGAAAGGGAACCACTAAGACCCCAAAACGCGACAGCGCTCCAGGCAAAGGAAGATCTTCAGATTAGAGGCAGCAGGACTCTGACCCTCTACAAGTGTAAGGTGCAGAACTTGAGAAGAAACCTCACAAGGCCTCTCAGGCATGAATGTGCCAGGTAAATAGCCACGTACCAGCTCCAGTGAATCTACTCAACATTTACCTGTGTAGATGTTTCATTTCTTAGCACCTTAACGCATGCTAGACATACCATGCACACTGCACTGCAAAACGGTGAACCTTAACATTCTCAGTGATTTTGTACAGAACAAAGGCTTCAATTATAGTGGTATTTCAGTGGATGCTTCATGCACTCAAAATGATATATAGACACTGAAACACAGGAAGAACACTGTTCATTTTCCTCACTTTACTTATTTGTTGTATTAAATATCATTGCTTATTAAAGCAAAACAACCTGTAGAGGGAAATAAGTCAAAAATACTGACTTTCCCTTTTTTCTCCTCCCATGAGCTGCCAGCTTTTTTCTCTCACATACCATTTCTCACCAGAGAAGAATCAGGAGTTGCTCTCAGAGCTAAAAATAAACATATTATTCTATGAACACAGGTTCATTAGGAATGAAGTTACAGTACAGCGATATAATTCTTTCTGCTTTTGTACATCTATACTTTTCTAAGTGTACCCTCACCCAAGTCTATACCTTAACATCTCTTCAAACAAACCCACCAGAAGCTGCTTACCATGTTTCCATTTCAACACAGAAAAGTTTCTGTAAATTCAAAATCCTTTCAAAAATTGTTTACTACTGTTTTATTAATTTCTGAACAAATGAACAGATACCTGTTTTCCTGCAAACTTTTAAAATTTTGTTTTCTCTAATAAATACTGACACCATTTAAGTAGGTCCCGATGCACATCCTGTCTAATTTCCTGCATTAAACAGGCCAAAGAACCCTCCTGAAAATAATCTGCATCCAGGCTGTAACTTCTACTAAAGCTATGATACGTACTTTAAATATGGATATGACCTTGCTTTGAAAGTGTCAAGAGCTGGGGAAAAAAAAAAAGTTTTCTATCTACATAAGTTGCACTTGTAGTTAACCATCACTTAAAGCTATAAATTTGAATCTTAAAGTACTAAACAAACAAAAATATATGCAAGCAGTGAACCCCGTCCCTTCGCTACCTTTCCATTCCAATATAGCAGTATAAGTCTGACTGCTGAACAAAATCACTGTAAAAAAAAAAAAAAAAAAAAAAAAATCACTGCAACCTTTTTAGCCATACTCTCAAATGTGAGCCGTGATTTCAGATGCCCCTTACAGGACACAGTAAATGGGCTGGGATTGCAGAAAGCAGGTGATGAGAATCTCCAGAAGCCAGCTTCTTTTACAGGCATCTCAGAGAAATGAAAAAGAAATGTATCCAAAATTATTCACATTACATATACTATTGCAAGTTCTCTTCTGATTGCCTTAGGGGGGTTAAAACAGCAGCCTGTGAAAAATAAGTGTCCATCAGGCTCGTTGTGATTTCCAGACACACTCAAAAAAAAAAAAAAAGGTTATGCTTATATATAATCCTGACATGTCAAGTGTTATTTGGGGATATAAAAAGACAATGTAAGTATCTTAATAAAAGCTATTATGTATTGCTATAGGATATGAAAAATATTAAGATAGATTAAAAATGTTAAAAAAAACCCGAGCTTGTGCAAGGGCCTAAGCTTCTGTGAGGAAGTGACTCCATTCTGAAAGGATCCAGTTCAAAAAGACTGTACTAGAGGAAAAAGAGGGCATGTTAATGGAGACAAACTGTACAAAAAAATTATGTCTAGATAAATCTGATGCATGCGCTTCTTAATTAGTGTAGTATATATGAATTTTTCATGATGAAAACTTCAATTTCTTTCAAAAAAGAAAATCAGTATGAATTAAAAGCTCTCCCTAAATCTTTCTTTGAAAGACTACAAGGAGCACTAGATAAACCCTGTATCAAAGGAATTTACTCCATTTGATACGAAATATTACAATAGTGGACCTGATTCTGCCGTCACTGAACTCAAATGACATTTGTTAGCATTTTAATCCACTTCAAAAACAAGTTCCTTGGTTAAAATTCTTTTTACTTTATTTCCAGAAAGAAAACTGCGTTTCTGGATAAAGCCCTGGAATATGTAATGGATGCAGATGAGCAGACCTATACATAAAATACACTCATTAATGTACTTATTAAATGTGTTCATTAATAACATTCCATCTCCCACAGCCTCTTAGAAATATCATAGCAAGAAAACATGTATATCTTGAACCAAAGTGCAAAGAAGAAAAAAAAAAAAAATCCAGCAGAAAACCTCCAAATCTATAACAGCAATTTTCTTCTGATTCTGAAAGAATTTAAGAATCTCAGGGAAACTAAAGGTTTTTCCAAGAACCGTAGCTGCAAAGAGCAATGAGCAGACACACACAAACCAACAGAGATAATAAATTTGGGTCTATCCTAAAACAGCATGAAGTCACCTTGCAGGAAATGAACTATAACCCATACCATAAAGATGTGTTTACTTTTTTAGACTCCAAATCACAGCAGGTTCCCATGCTCACACATGAATCAGCCTCATCTACAAAAAAAAAATAGCAACACATGAAGCACCTTGTCTTCACATACGCTCTCTTCTTAAATCAAGCAGCTCGGTTGCTTAACGTGACTCCTCATTGTCTCAGTGTCTTGAACAGAAAAGTGGCCTTTTATACCTCTGCAGTTGGGTTTCTAAGGTAAAATACAGTACTATGGAAATTATCAAAATGAAATCTACACAGCAGCTACCGATTCTCCTTGCTAAAAGTTATGGTCTCATTTTAAAAGCAATTAATTCAAATAAAATCCCATCAGAAAAAAACCTGCAAATTTTTATTTCATTTATGGTTTTACCTAATTAAGAAGGTGTCCCATGGAGGTACTGAAACCTGGATTTGTATGTATGCTCCCCAGATGGCCACGCCTCTTCCCTCCAGTTTCCGACACAATCTCAGCTGCCTCATCATCTCACCAGTGCCTCCAATCCCTTCCCATACCCCCTACTCTCCTTGTCCTTCCGTAGGTCCTGCAGCACCTCCAGCTTCAACCCCAACAACCAGCCGAGCAAGGTGCAGCATTTCCTGCAGCTGGCTCCACACCGTACACACAGGTATCAGCAACAGATGGGATGCTCACCACACACGCTGCAGCCTTCCCATCCGTAGGAGCACTCATTATTTCATTACATATACAGAAATATAATTGCCTTTGAGACATCCACCCGTCTATGAAATTTGGTTTAGACTGTGCGGCAGACTGAACAGGGGCACTCACAATCCAGGCTAAAAATAAAATTTAATAATACATTATACACAAGCTCATAATCAAATAGCATATATAATTCGACAACACATTCTATATTATTTGATACAAAATTGATTGTCTGCAACTGGCGTGGTACGAGATGTCCAACTAAAAATAAGCACCCTTGCTATAACAGGGGAAGAAAAATGCCTCCATAAATATTCCTCTTACAGTCCACCACTACTTTGTTTCTTTTCCTTAAGGACCAGATCTATACATCATGCTATTATATGAGAATCTCCTTTATCTCGGAAGAGGAAGTTTTCTGCCTTTCACGGTTGCAACACAAAAACTGCAAACGTCATCCTGAATGCATCCTAAGGGATGCTCAGAAATCCAACAGAAAATTAAAAGCACCTCAACATATCTTACTGCTTTAGATAGTACAACTGCGGGGCGGGGGGATGGGGGGGTGGCCCAATGTTTTCCCATTAAAATAGCCAGTACCAAATCGAAACACAGGACTATCGCAATGGGAACCGTTGAGCATCAAGGCCCCTTGGCAAGGACCAAGGCTTTGAAGCCCCACAGAGCCACGGGAGCATGGATGGTTTGAAGTAACATCCACTTCTTTATCTGTTGGTCCAGGTGAAGTACAACAGAGAAAAAAAAAAATCTAACAAATTGGGGTACTGCAGGGAGGCGGCAGCGAGCACCCCCTCCTCGGACGCCTGCCGTACCAGCATGGTGGAGCACCCCGAGCTGTCGTCTGCCTGCTCGAGAGCCACCTCGCTAACGGGACCGCACCGATCCTGCTGCCATCCCAGACCAGGAGCTCCGTGTCCGAGTGATCCCCAGGTTTTCTCGCTGCCAGCCCCGACTGGCACTCCCGGAGCGCCCGTGCGTACGACCTGCTCTGCAGCAGGTCTCCCCAGCAGCCTCGCAAAATCGCTTTTCCTTTCTCCTCACAGCAGTTAAGCAGCACACAGAAAATTGAATCATAAGAGTAGACAAATAATACATCACAGATCGTAGTGCTAGGAAATTTTCCTGTCTTTTGAAAGAAACTTACTGCTGAAGCCTTAATTTGTGGGAATTGAAAGCCTCATAACAATTTATGTTGGATTAGGGTTCCTGCCCAGTTAAATGCCAGTACTGACAGTTCTAGATGAGTTCCCATCTTATGAACTACTATCAGCCACATGCTTACAGGCAACATGCCAGAGCACACTGCACTTTATCTGCCTTCCCTCACTGCAGATTATGCTCCTCTGGGGATGCAAAATCTCACAATTCAACTGCATCAGCTGAGAACTATGCTAAAACTTCCAAGCGCCTCCAGCAGCTGATGGGCATCTCCACGCCTCTCAAAGCCTATGAGCACTCCAGTTTGTTCAGATTGTGAGTGACGTGCACAGAAAAAATTAGGAATTCTTTCCGTGGTTACTCTTGACATGGATGGCTAAGTCACTGGCCACCCTCCCACCACCCACCCCAATCAGTTGTTGGAAGGGTGCTGGCTCACGTCAGCTGGAGGAGGCATCCTTCAGTCTCATCCATCCCCCCAAGTTGGTAGAAAAAGATGTTCCATCTCATGAGAGGCCACAGCATGGTGTGAGACACAATTCTCTGTGAAGAAGCAGCCCCCCGCTCCCCGAGCGATAAGACATCCCTTCCTGCAGGATCAGCCCATCGTCACTCGATCTGCAGCCTCAGGCAGGGAAAGAAGTGTCAGGTTGACGCTAGCAAAGGTTACGTGTTTAATGGCCAGATTGGAAACACGTCACAAAGGAAAAATATGAAAGCGTACCTGAAATTTTAGTCCGTCTTTAGCTGCCGATTCCTTTCAGAGCATCTCCAAGCTACCCGCTGCAAAGATGAATTCAGCAGTGCTTCTGCCCTGTGGTGTTACGTTACCAGAATGACCCCTTCCCACCACCGTCTTGTCACGCACCGCTTCTGAGCTGGACACCAGGACGTCGGGTAGTGTCAGGGGCTGGGCAGCTAGCGCTCTTTCCTGGGGACGGAGCTGCTCAGAACAGTTTTGGCTTTTATCTCCTCTCAAAGAAAGGCTCTCTTAGTCCTCACCTGAGCCTGCTGCCGAGACAGCCGCACCGATTAGTAATTCCTCCTCTCCCCAGTTCTCAGAGCTGGATTACATGAATGCAAATGTAATACAAGGAACATCCTCTTCTCATGTACTCTTGCAAATATAGGTATCTCTCCTTTCCCTTATAGCCTTCTCAATTTCCATTTTATTTTTAATTTACATACTCCTTCCAGCCTAGCTGGTTTTAGCCCATTTACCACACTATAAAAGATTTATAAAGTTTAGCAGCAATCATGTATCATCTTCAACATACATATGTTTTACTAGACTCACAGCATATAGCTTGTTTTAGCTACTCAAAAACATTATTTGGTATATAACATAGATGATTCACTTGGTATCAGCGTTTCTGGCAATGTATTTTCTGCACTGAGAGCAAGGAACCACAACACAAATCTGTAGCAAGATTCAGAAGCTTTTGGTGATTATTCACTGCTTTGCATTCTTGCGGAAGTCCTGATTTATTCCGTGTCCAATCCCTGTGACATATCTCAGATACCCTGTCTGAGAAAGCCTTGATGGGCAGCGTCCTTAACCCGTGCTCAAGAGTCCTCACACCGTGTCCTCCTTGGTAGAAGGACTAAACAATACAGACCATCCAAGTGGACACGGCCAAACTATGACCTAAACTTGCCAACAATAATCGGTTAGTCCTTGAGGTGACTCAGGCTGCTCCCGGGATGGACGCAAGTCCGCTCCGAATATCAGCATTGCTGGGAAACAAATTCATTTGTCTAGGTTGTGCTACATCCTGAAACCTTAACATCTTTCATTTCAAGCTATCAGAGTCGTGGAGAGCTTACGAAACATCAAGAGCCATCACTTGTGCTATTGCAATCCACATGTGTTATCACCTATTACTCCACAGCATGGAGCAACAATCTCCGGTGACCTTGAAGTTACCTCTTTCTCATGAGAGACATACAGCATCATTTTCATAAAGTGGCAGCAACTTCTGGAACCCCAAATCATATTGATTTTCTCATTGTTTTGCCCTGTCTGTCTCTTTATACATCTGTAATCCCCAATGGCTCCAACATCAGTATCAGAGAGCATAAGCATTTGTCTTTCAGTTTTCTGTTGAGCAGAACACCAGCAGCTGACAACCCCTGCTTCACTGGCATCACTCTGCAATGTAACTTTACTAAACAGAATCTGAAGCTTTCTCAGTTGGCATTTTTTTATTTTGACACTTTTTTATTCAGTTTATTGGATTAAATACAATGGTGACTACCAATGACATGTCCAAACTTACACTTCTCTGCAAAGTCCTTAAGCTCATCTCTAAAACTGGGCCTTACTGCTAGATGCTACTATGTTGGCTACACAACCCAGAGATCAGATGCTTTTTTTTTCCAGACAATCCCGTTTAGCTACAGTATAACCAAACAGAGCTGTCTCAGGGAAATGAGTGGAATAGTACAAAACAAGTACAAAGCTTTCCCAGCCTTTTCATGACTAGTTTGCTCAAGAGTACCAATATCTCCAGTATCATTAACAGGGCTCTTGGCATTACCTGACCTGTATTTCTCACATCTCTAAAAGCACTGACAGCCTCTGCAGTGTCACTGAGCATCTGAGGCAGTATAAAATCTTTAAGCCTTTTACTTTTGCCGTTCTGGGCCCTTCAGTGACAATCCTGCCACGTACTATATATATACTGATAATAAGAACTTGGTACCTCTATGCTCTCCTATTTTTGGCAGAGTCTCTTTCTGAGCTATGGCTCTACCAGTCACCATTCCTTTCCCTGTCATGGCTCATACGTACTTTCTCCAAACTTTCTAAACTAAAAAATAAAACCCCATATTTAATACAAACTCAAGAACCGGCTGCTTGCACAGTCATGGACAGCAGCAGTTTGCATACCAGAGCTTGGGAATCACCTTTCGAGGAGACTCCATCTGCAGCACCTAACTCATCTAGAGCTCTAAAACAGCCTTTGCTTTTGCAGGAATGCAGCAAAGTGTTTGTAACAGACAGTCTGAAATTCAGCCTGACGGGCTTACTGCCAGTTTTTGCAAAACATGGGCATAACACACCACCGGTGGCCACGGTACAGTTTTAGGTGTATATCATCTCTGACTTACCAGGTATTACGTGGCTGTGTAACACCCAGTCACTCAGCCCAACCACACACAGCATCTCCACGCCAGGATGGAGGAGGAGGAGGACCTGGAGGAAAGACATACTTTTCTTCCCTCTTACTCAGCCCGCAGGCCAAAACTTTCCCTTCAGCAAAGTCAATTTTTTTTACATGGGTTTGACAGCAGCAGCCTGCAGGCAAGTAATCCAGAATCCACCATGCTCAGATACGTGTTTCAGCGCGCAGCCAACACACGGATCCACCCATCGTCTGGCCTTCCCATACTTACCACAAGTGCTGAGACACTGCTCAACGATTTCAAAGAGCTCACGTAAAAATTGATTAAGCAGAAGCATAGATATCTGTGTTTGTGCTGTCTGTAAAAGATAAGCTGAATGATTTTTGATGACCATCTGTTTAGCAATGGCTATTTAACATTCAACTTTTGATTGTTATTTCCGTCCATTATTTACCATACCCTGAACAATATTTGCCAATGGTTAGAAAAGAGGAGCCACACTATTTAAACTACAGTACAGCATTGTAGCAACCACATTACAAGGTGGTATTTTGTAATATGCGGGTTTGGTAGATGAAAACAAATTCAAGCTTAGAAACTATTTTGTACTAAGACAGCATTAAGCATCAGACTCGAGGAGCAGAGACTTCTAAGTACACGGATGAACAATCATTTCCAACAGGAGAATAAACTGACCAGTGTACAACCAGGACAGGGCAAAAGCATATTTTAAAAAAAAAAAAAAGACCACACAAATCCTTTTCTTTTTTTGTTCTCATTTGATGGCTCTCTTTTACTATTCCTCAAAATCCCATTCGTAAAGGTTTAAATTCTGCTGCACAGCTTCTTTTCTGTCTCAGTATATGTGTTATAGCTTATTCGTTATCTCCTACTCTCTTTCTTCCTAATTTCTTTGTAAAAATATTAGCAAATTTTCCAGGAAGAGGAATAACTGTCAGAACTGGAGTGTAAACCGACACATTCCCACCTATTAGAATTAAACTATGTTTGACCCTCATGTGATGGGGTTGATGTGGTTAAAATTAATGAGTCAATTATTTCTAGACGAGGTACAAGGCACCCAATTGTTTCACTATTTCAGTACTAACCACCATACTCCTTCTGCAGCGTTTGATACCCATAAAATAATTGTGAACAATTTTTCAGTAAGACATCATGAGTACCAAAAAATCACTGAGATGAAAAGGAAATAAGTGTACAGTTAGAGCAATCCTCCAAAGCCATTGGCCTTAAAGCTTTTCACCTGACAAATTTAAGTTCCCAGAAGATATTGTGCAATATAGCACAATTAATTGCTTGCCATTTAGCTGACCTCCCACGCGGACCTGAGCTTACAGCTCCAAACACCGTCACATTAAGGCACCAACAGTCCCCACAAACCCTGACAGGGAAGAGAAAATCTATATACATATGCACACTTTTACACAATGAAGTCTTCCAAGTTTTGTAGGTCTCTATTTCAACAGGCTTCTCATAGCGCAGCACAGTATTTCTTATTCTTTAGTGTAGACATCACTATTTTAGAGCAGGTGCAGCCTCACGGAAGTGTACAGTGAGAAATCAGGTGAGGCAATGGTAATGCTCTGATCCATCACTCCTGACAAATGCCTAACAACTGGTTAACAAGGTATGTATGTTCTGTAACACCTATACGCAGCAGAACAAGGAATGCAAAATTACTGACAGAGTCCAGCTATAGGAATTCACTCATTCCTTTTAGGTTAAACCACATTTTAAAAAACATTTCAAAGTGGAGACAGTGCCAAGTTTTTCTGAATAATGAGTGCCTAGGAAACTTCATGTGAAACCTTTCAATGTCTCAGGATGGAGAGAGGGTCTATATCACATAGTAACATTGCACCAACATCCTCCTTGGGAGTTGTTTAAGGGACAGGACTTCGGGCCTACAAAGACATCTGCAAGAATAAGGGGATATGGAGGGACACATTTTTGGTATCCCCACCTCCTGAAGACCCACAGTACAATCTCACTTTTAGAGCTGGCCCAAATTCATCCGGAAAAAAAAAAAATCTTTTAAATTCTCAATATATAAGCTTATATAAGCTGGGCTTTAAATCAGCAGCTTTTAAAATATGCACTTCAATACACCAGAGGAAATCAGAAGACATTTTTAACAAAGTTCATTATAAACCCTTTTAAATATGACCTACATTTGAACTTCCATATCTTATATGGCAAGGATTCGCTTCAATTATTGTCTTAATCCAAATAAAGAAAACGGATTGGTCATAAAGACCTCCAAAACAGGTAACCAGAGCGAGTGCCTTAAAATCAAGTAGACCCAGAGAAGTTAAACTCAAGGCTTTGCTCTGATTTGAGGAAGTTAGTTTTGCTGTCATTTTCAATTTTAACTGGAAACGTAAAAAGCAGAAGCATGGCTTGCTCTAGTTCTGGTCTCCAGCACCGGAGCTGGATGTTGTAGCTTCACCAGACCACCACGCTGATGGACATCACGGGCCCGGGAGCAGGACTCCCCCACCACGGGAGCACGTGCCTCCAGAGGAACGGGTCGTCCAACCTCCCCAGCCATGCCTGCTCTCACTTTCTGCTCGGCTCACTAATAAAAGCACTCGTGGGAGGTGCTACGCACGTACCACGAGACTCGTAGCAGAGGCGAACGATCAGCTCCCCCAGGCTGAGCCGGGCGACGAAGGTACAGCATCACCAGCTGCTGCTCTGGGACTCCCCCAGCGCACTTTTATTTTTATGGTAAGCGAAAAGCAGCTTGGTGCCCTACGAACCTCTGCCACGTTTGCCGGAGCAGAAGTGTAATAAAAATGACAGAGCTCCTCTCAGGGAAAAGGATTCAGAGAAGCTACATGCTGCTATGGACTTTTGGGCATTACTGTGCGGGAGAGGGAATAAAACTCAAATTCAATAGACCCAACCACCCCTCACAGTCATCTCCCCTGCTTTTGGGAGGGGATGCCTCAGTTCCCAATAAACCAGCAATCAAAGCAAATGTCACCTGCCGCAACTACAAAAACTGCTGTATCAGGATCAAGCCCATCAGGTGTTAACTCCCCGGTATATTGGTAACCACAAGGTGACATCTCCTATTTGAGGTTGCGCAAAGCATTTTCCAGTAATCAAACTGTGAAAGTGAATAAAAATACTTTTAAAAGTTCACAACTTTTTCTTTTTACATCAGTAGTCTTCAAAAACACTTTGATAATTTTTTTTAACATTAAAAGCCAATCAGATATTACAAGAAGAAAATATTTGGGGTTTCGTTATCAAATTTCCTTGATGGAAAGAGCTGGAGTTTTTAATATGAATTTATCTCTTGCTTTTAGCACTGAATTCAGGATTCAATCAAACAGAAAATAAAATGCAAGTTCCCCATTACTTCCATGGAGCCTTTAGTTAAAAGAAACAATCTTTAATATTTAACAGAATATAAAACTAGCCAAGCTAGATACAAGCACATCTTGCCAGTGCTTTAGCAAATGGTAGTTTCCTTCATTAAGCGCAGTAATGACATATTTGCCAGGTCTGTATGCCCACCACTGAGTATGTGGCAAGTTAATGAGATGCTTTGCCAAGGGTTCAGCCTGCATCTGCAGCACTGCCTCTGCATATGAAACGTGGCTGATGCCGATCTCGTCACCTTATCCATTTTTGCAGAAACATCTATCAGGAAAACAGAAGGGACAATGTATTAAAACATTCCACAGGCACCTTTACCTATCAGGACCAAGATAGGAGACAGTACCTCAGAGCCTGCAAATTTAATAACCTGTTCTGGAGCTAAGATATTTAATCAGTCAGAAAGTGATTGCATTTGGTGTGACTGGGAGACTGAAGCCTGTCTGTACAATGTTTTGTCAACAACAAGGAAGAGTCTTTAGGAAAGTTTCCTTAAATCCTACCCCCCCCCCCCCCCCCCGCTTAGAGTAACCAAAACTGTGCGTTTATACGTACTTTTGGATCAAAGGTAGAGCAGTAAGTGGAAGCAACCAGCAAAACACAAAACACAGCTAGCAAGGGCAGGATGGCACCGAGCGTGCAGGGACAGCAGCACGGCTTCAGGAGACGCTGCGTGATGCCGACGGGAACACAGACGCCGCGCGCCAAGCAGGCTCGTGGTCCTGGGCTCTAGGCAGTCACCCAGACAGCAAGCAACAAGTGCAATTAAGTTTTCCACATCAATGAAAATTTAAGCGTACTTGCATCCATTCATACCCGTTATCTGCAAAATCTACTGCTAGTGTTTAATTTACTGCCTGGTTTATATCACGTTTTAATTAGGCCCCACAGGTGACTTTTAACCTAATTTACACCAAATAAATCCTAAATCACCAGCACTCGCTCAGATTTACTCCAGTGTAAACAAGGTGAGAAGCTGCACAAAATGCCTAACACAAACATTTTTGTTTCCCGTGTTTCTAGTTGCCAAAATCTTCCACAAATTTCTTTCAAAAAGAGTTTTAAATAGCCTTTTCTCTACAGACTCTTGATTCACCGCTTTGCAGTGCAGTCTATAACCTGCTGGTTTAACCTAGAAAAACTGCAGGTACAGGGCACTGCTGCTCTACAATCACAGAACTACTGAAAAGAGGGAAAAATTAATCCATGCTGAGTGCCACACTGCTGCCGCCGGACTGCTAATGGTTTAAAGTTGGCTTAGTTTAAAGTTTGTGTAGTTGTTTCTGCGACTGAGCACAGGCAAACCAACGCCATCCCCAGGGCACCTCTGACACGGCCACCACTCCTGGCGTGCAGGGCAGGAGCTTCCTCTCCTCCTGGTAAGGGTTCATTCAAAAAATCAGTTCTTGCCTGATCGGAGCTCACTTTAGGAATGATTCCCAGCTGCGAGAGAGATTAGAGCCCTGGCTTCTCTCTATCTGCATTTTGCTTGGGGCAGATAAACACTGCCGCAAGGAACTCATAGGGATCCACCACCTCCCTTCATCCCTGATGCACTTCCCTGTAACGCGCCAGCAAAGCTACGGGTCTTCTCCGGTCCTGCTGCCAGCGACACTATCTATCGCCTGGAAAGACAAGAGAAGGTGTTTGACATGTTCTCTTCCTGCACCCGAGAGAAATGTATTATCTGCCCAATAAACCTGGTTATCTATCGAACAGACAAGACGGAGTCCTGCGAGCCTCCTCAAAATCAGGTTGGTTATGTACTGGCAATCACATTACACAACACTCCCCGATTTATCTTTTTATTCAAAACCACTCTTTACAGAAGACAAATGAAAAGCTCAAACAACAGAATCCCTCATTGCTTCCAGCATTCTTCATCACTAGCAAAACTTGTTCTAGTAACAGTGGAAGACAAATGACATTCTTTCAAGACTGCAGGCATAAATTATGAATATAAATGCTACAGAATACGTTACTTCACACTGCCCCTTCTCACATGTGGTCAGGGAAGCAAAATACGTGCATACAGGGAGACAAACACGAAAAAGCCGAACAGCATTTTAAGTCTTGCCCCTAGCAACTAACGCTTGGCATACATATATATAATTTTTTATTTATTTATTTTAAGATTGTGCGCAGCAAAATCTCTGCTTTCTGGTCAAATTTGTCCTCATTTCTCAACACCTGGCCAGTTAAAATTAAAGCAGGGGTTCACTTTACAGCACTGTAGCCCTGGAGTCCCCCATTTTTCAAAAAGTTTCCTTTGTAAAGCCTGAAACACACAGCTCTCTGAGGTTTTTTCCCATTATCATTTTTCAAAGCTTGCCTCTGGGTTTGGTTTGGGGGGGTTGGTTTGTCTCTAATTTCTATGCTAAAGTGCCGAGAGGTACAATAAGAATAAGTGCACGCTGTTAATACTGTGACTTCTCTGTGGATTTATTTGAAAAACACTAGAAAGGCTAAAATGAGTAAAGACTGTAGTTTTCCTCTTCATTAAACTTCTCATCCATGCATAAACACCTAATTCTCCACTGAGCTTCCCAGAGTATTAGTCATTTGAGAAAGAAATCCAGACAGCATCTTACTTTCATTTTGTTTTATAAAAACACAGTTACGTTTCTGCAGCAGGACAGCAGCAGCGATAGGAGCTGCCGTCACCCTGCTTGGAAAAGAAGGTTATTTGGCTGCAAACTAGGCAGAAGGTGTTCCAGCAGAGAAGCAAGACAACAGACAACCTTCTCCCATGCAATCCAACCATCACCCTTGCACCCACGCCAGGAAAAAACAGCAGGGCAAGGAAGTAAGTTAATGAACCCTCATTAGGATGGCCCGCACAACCCTTTTGTAGGGCAGCTTCTGAACACTGACTGCCACAGGAGAAGTTGGAGGAGGCACAAAAACACTCCAGTGAGTACAAGGACGCGCCGCTGAGCCAAAGCACCGGGGTAGAAAAGTACACAGCACTGAGGTTCTCCAGATATAATCCATGAACCTGTCCTGTGAGGCATCCTACTGCAGGAGGGGCTGGCTCCAAACTTAAGAGAAATTGTTTTATGAATGCCAGTGCTTAAGTATAAGCTGCTTTTTTTTTTTTTTTTTTTTAACTTCCAAATTGGTATTTTTGCTCCCCACAGACCTGCTGTCAAGTTTTCCTCTCTTTTACAGATGAACAGCAAAATCACAGAAGTTACAACTGTTGTTTTAAAGCTCACTTTGGAACCCACACGCTATTTCAATTCTGACAACCATGGTAAGTGCAACTTTCTGTATTTAAAATGTAGCCCTGGATTTAACATTATATTTAGCAAAATATAACAATAGCTTAGCATTAGCTGGCTGCACAAAGTAATGAACACATGGTTATGGAAAATACAATGCACTGAATGATTATGCATTGAAACCTGAAAAAAGTAGTACTTCCAATAAAATCTTATTTCTTAAAATCTTTCTATCAGTTGCATTGATTATACAATCACACAGCATTTTTTCCTATTTAAATATTAAAAATTGCATTAAAAAGTTAAAGCATTAGGTATAGATTTTGATTGCTTTGCTCTAATGTCAGCAACAACTGCCCTGTTAAGCATCTTCAGCCTAAGGGAACGTTCACCCATTTGACTTTTACCACGCTATTTGTACAGAAAATAAAAACTAGCTTAGAAACAACTCTACAAAAATACACTCTAAAAAATATTACATTTGCGAATTTTAGATCTTATGCCACAGCTGGAGCACAGCAACATTTTGAATGGAAGCAACAGTCAGTGCCTTTACCTAGATATTCTGCTCATGGATCCCAGCCTTGTGGCTACTCAGACAAAAGGATTCCTGTGATTATGTTAAGCATGGACCACCATTTAAGATAAACCAATAAAAGCCAATTAAAGCCACAACATATCACACATGGTTCATATACAACCTTTCTTTGATAGCTACACACAAATGCAAGCTGTTAGTTTTAGCAATTAGCAGTTTTCATGCTTTGTTAAGATAATGGCACTAATCCAGAGAGAGAAAGGTAATTCACAGAGAAAGATCCCACCATGGCCATTAGCAATCCAGCTAACAAACTGCAGCTCTCCTACAAAACCTATCACAACAGTGTACAATCCAGGGACACTCTTTTATGTAAAATTTGAGTATCAGCCAGCATATTTGAAATGATGAGGCCATCTCCACCATCTCACACCATCTCCAGCTTCTGGTAACTACCTCAACTATTCAAGCTTTGTTACAATTTACGGTATTACCCCAGTCTCGTGCTAAAATTATACCTCTGTAACTCCGAGCTGTCCATTTATCTGAATTTAATAATTTCAGTGCAGGTTCTGTCACCTAAGTTTTGCTGTAGTTTTAGACCAAAAGCTAAAAGCAATGAAATTCCAAGAGTCTCAGACTTGCGCTCGGATCTATATTTAAATCATGGGAGATCAACTTCTGCCCTCTCCTGAGGATCAGTCATTAACCTTCTCCCCAACAGTTCAGCATTCGCTCAGCACGGCTACCATATAAGATGTTAACAGTCATGGTAGCTTTGCGTTAAAGGTTAATCACTTCAATTCCTTTTTTTTAAAGGAGAGATAAAGATCTATTGGACTTTTCATTGCACCTCTCTCAAAACAGAGGCAAGATTGCTGAGAAAAATCTTTAGTTAATCACCTGGAGGAATGAAAAAGCAGGGAATTTTGCATTATTAATGAAAATCTGAGCAATTAGATAAGTAATAGCCTCCTTCCATTGCATAATACAGTCCAAGTTGCTTATAAGGCTTCTTGACGGACCACATTTCAAGCCAAATTAAAGCAGCTTTCCCAGTTATGAATAGTCTTGTCTTATGCACTTGGGAGTTGCAGGGTTCATCCGTGACTGTCATTAAAACTGGAGTGGTTTATTTCATCCTGCAACTTTTTAATGTTCTGCCTGATTATGAAGGTTATCTCTCTCACATATATTTTACATCAAAAACATGAGAGATACACCTCACCACAGCTCCATATTCAAAATACTCAGCTGAATGCCAGAATATTAATCCAAGGCCCAGATCTGAATGAAGCCAAGAAGAGTTGATCTGAACGCAGGCAGCCCTCATCCTAAGTAAACTTCCACCCACATCCTGCCAGCTACAGACTCTGGTGAATTACCAGAAATTCCACTGTGAACATGAAAAAAATTATTGAAGAACTTCAGTCAAGCCTAGAATATTTCATTAAGCCGTCTCAGTTGCGACTGGAGTTTTCTGATTAAAAAAATATTTTGCATAAGGATATTATAAAAAATTTTAGACATTCAAACAATGGAATCTGTCCCTATGGATGTACATATGCAATTCAGAAAACTGTGGGAAGGATACACGGGCCATCTGTTGTAAAGTCAGAGGAAGAACTGCAACTCACTCTGCAATACAAATTATCTTCACAAAGCAACAGATCCCTCAACACAGTATAATGAAAATAAATATGAATTTGGGGTAACCTTTCCCACTTAGTGGACTTCGGTTTCCCATACAAGGGCTGAGCATAACAAGTTTCAACTCAATGTCTTCACTGAAGCACCTCCCTTTCTATCCTGCATACAACAGTCTTCACTGACCACTTTTGGGTCTGTGCTACCTCATACAGCCTTGTTCATTATATGTGCTGTAACTTAGATACTTTCAAATATCAAAACAATTATGACATATACACACACACTGGTAATAGTCAGAGAAAGGAAATACCTGATGCCTGGTTAAAAAAAAAAAAAAAAAAAAAAAAAAAAAGAACCAAGACACTGTAAATCCAGTACGTGAAGTGCACTCAAACTCACTGGTCTTTAAGAAACAGCTTTTTATGTAGTTCTCATTGACACTCTTTGCTCAGAAATGACGAACAAACAGAATAATAAAACTATTAAATGTCAGGATGTGGTGTACTGGCTGAATTTATAGTGTGCTAGCACATTTGCACAGCATAATGTCCATTTTTATTAAGTCTTGCTACTTTTTACACTAATTCACACCTATTAAAAGGTGCAGCTTTATGACATCCCAATGAAATCAGGAATTCTTTTTACATTTCATTAATTCAATCACAAAATTTATTACAATAGTAATAAACAACAGCTCCACTTGGAAAAAAACATAGCTAATATATTCAAGGAACATAACAAAGGAAGAACTACCTGCATCCCTCAGCTCAGCCCCACACAGCCACAGAAAGGTGTGATAGAAGTTTAATCTGCAAGTCTAACCTACAAGGCATCTACTCTGCATGTCTCCTCATACACTACCATCAACTTCAAACATCCAGTAACAAACCAAGTCTAGAGTAAAAGACAGTAGTCAGGACTGTAGTATGGAAGAGAAATACAGAAGAACAGATCATGGGCATCACCACCTGTTAGGTCAAACACCCAGATGATCCGGGAATACACACGATCCCATGTGCTATAGAAAAAAGCCAAAAATCTCAACTTTCTTTGATCAGGATGAACATGCTTTCCGTTCCTTAAACCTCATAATCTGATTAACCCAAGCACAAGGACACCAGCACATGTCTAGTGGGACCTAGCTTTAATACACTGTTGACAACAAAACAAAAACCCATAAAAATCCATAGGCTCAAGTTATATACCAGAGAGTGAAACTCTCTTGGATGTAACAGCAGTGACAGAGACTCCAGATACATCATCCCTCAGATGGAGATGCTGTTCCAGGACTTCTCTCATTTACGGTTTAAAACCTCTCTCAATTTTCAGGCTAAAATAATTTTGGACAAATGTGTGCCTAGGTCATCTGATGCCAAATTATCATTCATCTTGAGACCTGAGGCTGATCTTCCCTTCTCCTTATCATTTATTTATGGAGGGGTAGGAGAGAGAGGATGGAAAAGAGAGGATGAGCGAATGGAGCGGAGCCATCACGTCACCTCTCATGATGCCCGGAATAACACATTGCACATGGGAGTTCCCAACACACACATTCATCAAAGCATCTTTGAAGCAACTGCTGAGGCTTGTAATAAAATTTTTGTCCCCATGTTAGGGACAGGTGTCCATTACTGAGACACAGAATTTAAGCTTGAGAATACAACCTCAAATCCTGGGGTGTTGGACCAACTGATAATGCAATACTGCCTCATACCACACATACATTTTTCTTTTTCTGAGGCCTTACAGACCCATGACTATTTCACAGGGTACTCCAATACTTCCATGTCTAAAGCTCTGCCTTCACATCCTTTATACTGCAGTTACCCATTTCTAAACTAAATATATGGAGTGTACAAAACAGACAACTAAAAAGGCCAGATCTAAGCTCTTTCCAAATCAACCATCCTGTGAACACGAGTGTAAGCGTCGCCTGCTACTTCCCTTTTGTCGTTACATTTTCTCCTCAACGTACAAGGACTATTTCACGCATTGTGAAACAGCATCTTCGCTCTTTATTAGTAACTATCTGCTTCAAAGTAGTCTGTAAAATTGACAAAAATTGTATCAACCTGAACCATTTCAATTTGCATTGTTTTAATGCCAATTTTGATACAGACTTCTCGCACAACAGAAAGAGCGTTTCCTGCTTTCCCCCACGTAACTTACAGCCTTTCCAAACTTCCTGGACTACTCCTTCAGAAAGCTAAAAGTCAGAAGTAGGTCCTCAATGCACTTACATATAAAATGGCCCAGAAGAGCCCTGGTGTAGCCACATGGTTAACAAGGGCCACTACTCAGGACCAGCGGTGGTGGAAACACACCAAAGGTTTTTTATTTAAGCCACTTCCTTCCAATTCTTTTAGCAACAGGTCACTTAACTGCCCCAGAAATGGTCTTTAAGTGCAAATGCAGGATTTTATCTTTTCTCCACTACTCAACTGCAGTACAGCTGGCCAATTAAGTATTTAATAAAGTCCTCAATATTTAATTAGGGACAAATAGCATTCTTTGGCACTTTCCTTGAATTTGAAAACCACCTGTCCCATTGTACCTATGCACGAACATTTAATATGACAAAGATGTATTTAAAGTTATCAGAAGCTTGTTGATAACAATATTACAATGAATTAATGCCTTGTCAGTGACTGCTGTACATTACAGTCTTATTACTATATCCAAGAAATGGATTAAAATAATAATGTTGCTGGCCTTAATCAAGTAATAAGGAAAATACACTTGCCTATTCAGGAAAATATGGAAGAATTTTGAAACAAAATGTTAAAGATGAAGTTACATCTGTCACATCACATTTATAGTGAAAGGTATCATTTAAAATACTTTAAATACTTATTTAATAACTGATCCTTCATATAAACTTGGTCATGTTGTGGCCAGTAATAACTATGTTGAGGTTCCTCCTGATTTTGATGACAGTGTCCACCAATGACGGTATGCTAGAAAACAGGACTCTACCATTCTACAAGCATATTGGGTCTGCATGGCAAGGTTTTGGTAGCAGGAGGGGCTACAGGGGTGGCTTCTGTCAGAAGGTGCCAGAAGCTTCCCCCATGTCCGACAGAGCCAATGCCAGCCGGCTCCAAGAGGGACCTGCCACTGGCCAAGGCCGAGTCCATCAGCAATGGTGGTAGCGCCTCTGGGAGAACAGATTTAAGAAGGGAAAAAAGTTGCTGCGGCACAGAAACTGCAGCCGGAGAGAGGAGTGAGAATATGTGAGAGAAACAACCCTGCAGACCCCCAGGTCAGTGCAGAAGGAGGGGAGGAGGTGCTCCAGGCGCCGGAGCACAGATTCCCCTGCAGCCCGTGGGGAAGACCATGGTGAGGCAGGCTGTCCCCCTGCAGCCCAGGGAGGTCCACGGTGGAGCAGATCTCCACCTGCAGCCCGGGGAGGACCCCACGCCGGAGCAGGGGGATGCCCGAAGGAGGCTGTGACCCCGTGGGAAACCTGTGCTGGAGCAGGCTCCTGGCAGGACCTGTGGCCCCGTGGAGAGAGGAGCCCAGGCTGGAGCAGGTTTGCTGGCAGGACTTGTGACCCCGCGGGAGACCCACGCTGGAGCAGTCTGTGCCTGAAGGACTGCAGCCCATGGGAGGGACCCACGCTGGAGCAGTTCGTGAAGAACTGCAGCGCGTGGGAAGGACTCACATTGGAGAAGTTCGTGGAGGACTGTCTCCCGTGGGAGGGACCCCACGCTGGAGCAGGGGAAGCGTGTGAGGAGTCCTGCCCCTGAGGAGGAAGGAGCAGCAGAGATGAGGTGTGATAAACCAACCCCAACCCCCATTCCCCGTCCCCCTGTGCCGCTGGCAGGGGTAGGCAGAAAATTCGGGAGTGCAGCTGTGCCCGGGAACAAGGGAGGGGTGGAGGGAAGGTGCTTTAAGGTTTGGTTTTATTTCTCATTACCCTACTCTGGTTTGATTGGCAATAAATTAAGTTAATTTTCCCCAAGTCGAGTCTGTTTTGCCCGTGACAGTAATTGGTTGAATGATCTCTCCCTGTCCTTATCTCGACCCACAAGCCCTTTGCTGTATTTTTTCTCCCTTGTCTAATTGAGGCAGGGAGTGATAGAGAAGCTGCGTGGTGCTTAGTTGCTGGCTGGGGTTAAACCACAACAACAAGATAAGGTGAGAATAGTCAAATCTGCAGATTAAAGACATCCCCCCGCCAAAGAAAATTAAAACAAAAAAAAATTTTCACCATGCCCCTAATACGTCACTGTGCCTACACAGACCAAGCAAATTCTAATCAAGTTCCACTTTCCTTTCAGATGCAGAAAAATAAAAGCAACAGTCCAGAGCCTGAGACCTCGGATCAGAGTTCTCCATTGCATCTGGACTGTCAAGAGTTATTCAGCTATAGTTTCAAAAGTCCCTTTCTACTAAATTTGCAATCAGCTGTAATAATCAATGTACCACTGAATTTCATCAGTCACTTTCCACTTGCATTCCTACATGCCCACTACTACAACAGGTGACAAATTCAACCATAACGATGCTAGTCTCCACCATACAAAGCTTTCACGTCACAGATTGAAGCTGTTAGTGTCAAAATTCTTTGCTATTGAGCAAACAACTTCCAAAACTTTTGATTATGCAACTAACACAAGCAGTCAGGAATACATCATATTTGCACCCAGAATTAGAGGATGCAGGAGCCATTTCAGGGCTGCTCCACCACCCTGAAACACATTTCTGAGGATGAGTACCTGAACCTTCACTGTATTCCATAAAATAAAATTCAAAAAAGTTTCTGGAGGCAACATTTTTTAATTCTAAAACAATAATGCCACACATTGGAAAACACTAATAACATTATCTAGTACTAACTGCAAATAAGTTATCTCTTTTTCCCCACATATATTTTAATAATTTACATAGCCCTAAATGAAAAAAGATGACACAGACACGCTTGCGATTTGAAGAAATCCTGGGTCTTTTAGTTTAAAGGCAAAAACTCCCAAACCACTCAGGTTTTGCTGTTTCCACGTGTTCATGTGACATTTCCAGTTTTGGTACTTTACCCACCATGCTGAGAGGCTGGTCTGCAACTAGAATGACAGCCAGGACACAACTGCAACCTGAACTACCAGTAACTGCCAAGAACTTTGCAGACATCTTTTCAGCTCAAGGATCAATTATCTTCTCTGAATTCAACCTTCACAACATCAAAGAAGACATTAATTTTAACATGAAAGATATGTCAAACAACATTAGTGAATCCATCATCATCATCGAGCAATGTATTATCCTTATTCAATGTCAGGTTGTTTTGAGGTAAGGATCCCTGTTGGAGGTTATTGGGATGGAGCTGTGACAGACTAATAAGGGATTTGATTAAGAAACACTTGAAGGTAACCCTAGGTCCTTGCCAGCAGCTCTTGTGGTTGCTTCTGCTCAGCAGGAACCCTTGGGGAGCCAAGGAAGAGCAGGTATGACAGCAGCACCTCGTGGCCAGAAGAAACCACGCCAGTAGCAGCTTCCCTCCAAAGCCCCAGGAGAGGGATGTGCCCCCACATGCACCTCCTGCCAGTCTCCAGCACTGCCTCCAGCATGGTGGTCACCTAAGACACCACCGCCGGTATTGAGCGCCAACTGCTTTACGCTCAACTGCTCTTCTTGGCTATGCTGTGTTTTTCTTTTTTTTTCCTGCTACTTACTACATTATTTCAAACAAGAAGAATCTTGAAATAATTGTCTGTAAAAACAAACAGCTTAAATCTGACCAAGTGACACGATGCACGCTAGAGTAAATGCAAGCGCATCAACTGTATTGCTGTCAGTGGGCACGAGGTGATGGGACATGGGACAGGACTTCCTGAATCAAAGCAGTCGGTTCATCTGACCTCTGTTACTGTTTCAGAAACAAAGCGGTGTTTGGTTGGTTTGTTTTCAGGTTGGTTGGCGGTTTTTTGATGGGAGTGTTGTTTTTTGAGTTTGGGGGGGGGCGGGTTGGTCGGTTGGTTTTTTGGGTTTCGTTTGGTTTTGTTTACACATATGAACTAGAAAACTTACTGATAATTATAGTTTAATGGCTTTGAAGAGAAATAAGAAATGATTGCCTTATAAGCCAACATATTGTTTATACTGGTATTTGATTAACCTTTTCTTCCCCTTTCTCCCCTTAACATGCTGAGACTACAGAAAGAAAAACATTGATTTTAATAAGTGTTAACATTTACACAGGGATTTCTGGCTTCTGCCTATGACCACCTGCCTTACTGGATTTGAAGCCCAATCTTCTACGCTGCTGAGTAGCTCTCATTTTCTTCTATATAATCAAAGAACATTATTTAATCTCCAAAGTCCTATCATACAACCATTGCTCCTTCTATTAAAGAAGGCAAGGCCAAACAAATATTCCCAACACTTGTTGGAGAGGTTTCCAATAATCCTCAGCTCCCCAGAGGACCCATTCTAGGGGCAGCTCACTAAAACATTCGTCTCCCGCACCAACAAATCTCTCGCAGAAGATGCTCCAATTCTCAAGTTCAAAGTCACGTGGGCTTTTAAATTCTGTTTACTACCTCAAAAGGTTCTTCTAAACAATTTTATAACCTGCTTCAAGATCTGTTAAGAATCCAGATGGCATTTAGCCTATTCTGGACATTTACAGCAATTTTCCACTTGGTTTTAAACAGGCTAACATTATCTATACCTACAACATAGCATGTGATACTTGTTGCCAAGTAATTGTATGTGCAATTGCTTCTGCAGAGCTGAAATTTCTTTCCTGTAAATACATTATACATTATTTAATAGTATATATTGATATCAAAGTACCTATATATAGTATCCTTATAAATATATTATTAACTCACTGCTTTACAAGTGCTGGCTTCAGTTCATTCTCATCTCTACAGCTGCTGCCGCTCTAGCATTGCAGTGGTCAAACTCTAAATTGTAGTAAGCAACCAGAAAGGAGAAGGTAGAGTGGAAACGTCAGTAGACACCTGCTTGAGTCGGTCAACCAACTCCTATACAGATATCAGTAAGTCTCTTCTACAGAGTAAGAATTTACAAGATCAGACCTTAATTTTTTACATCCAAAACAACAGTAAAGCAGGGCAAATGATGACAAATTAAACTAAATACAGTAACAATTTTTATCTATTAAACAGAATATGCAAATTCAGTCATATATAATGTTATCACAACTCATTTGGTTTAGTTTCTTCAAATACTCAAGTTTTAATGGAATAATTACTCAGAAATGTTGGCATATATACAAGCAAATATTTAGAGAAGGTAAAGAGGCATAGAAACAACCTTTTTGGATTAACAGTCTACGAGAGCTGCATGTGCCATGTCAGTTCAGTTCAAAGAGCAAAGCTCCTTCAGGGAGCACCGATTCATCAAGTCAGTCGCTGGTGACACCAGCAGCAAACCCAACTCAGAACACTAACAATTACTTTTCAGCAAATACAGAATATTGAGACATAAAAGAGCTAAATAAGTTAGAGACGCTCTATTGAACACTACGCACAGAGGGCAGTCTCCCTTGCAAGATCCTGATCTGTTTGCTACCCAGAGCATCCCTCACCACACTGGAATCACTCCAAGTGTATTTCACAGATCAGACAGATTATTTCCACTTTTTTTTCTAATCAGAAAAACAGAAATATTTCTTTGTTGTTGTTTCAAGAAAACAGAATTTCAGAGTCATTCTGATAAGCAAAAGAATATGGCATACTGTCAGAAGACGTATTTTTTTTTATTTCCTTACTTGCCCACACTATAATGTTGGCTGTATTTTTGAAAATGGAACTACTACTGAAAAAAACCTTTCAAGGCTAGTCAGACGAAACACCTTTCTAATGTAAAAACATTTCCCTCATAGTAACAATAACTTCAGACCAACCTAACGGGGGCAATTTCAAAGTAAGCAGGAGAATACCACAGCTGAAGACCCACAGACAGCAAGAGGGAAAAAAGAGGATAAAAGTCCATTCCTACTTTCCTTTGATTTGCTATCAGCTATCCTTGTAGTTTCATCTGCCTCAAGAAAACAGATTTAATTTATTACCTATAAAGCATACTTAATTTTGAAACAATTATAAAAGTCTAAACTTTGTTCCATTTTAAAAGGTGGATGTTTTTGAAAGGGTTCTTCTGTTTTTACTAATAAGCTGTAATGTTTTGCACCTTCACACTAGCAGTGCTTTCTCATTCACTGATATTATTGAAAGGTTCCACAACATACACAAGCTAACTTTGAAACCCAGAGAGGCACATATATACACATAGGTCTTCTCTTCACAGGAATACCAGTATGTGAGAGAGCAACTCTTCTAGAGTACGAGGCACAAAAATCAAAACTGCACATCGAGGACTTAGTCACTTAATACTAACATACAGAGTTCAGTCCCATCACGATGCACTTGTTATCCGCTATTCAATACCGCAAAGGATTTGAGTGTTTCCAATCTATGGGCTGTGGTGTAGACAGGACATGGCATGGGATGAAGCTTTTCCATACCTTCAAAAGAAAATCAATATTCTATTAAACTTTTGAAGACATCTTAAAGGTCCATTTGGTCTTATTTTCAATTATTCTGCAGAGGTGTCAAAGGCCTTTGCAAACATACCATTTTTATTTTTTTTTAAACCTCCATTAGCACGTACATCTCCATCTGAGACACACAACAGAGTGTATGATTTTCCATCTCTAATACCAGGGAAGCTAAACAACTCTGAACACAGTGCCGGATACCAGGTCCTTGAAGAACTCAAGTTTAACACAGGAAAAAAAAAACAAAAAGAGGAAAAAAGAGATGGAGAGAAAGACTCAAGCACAACAAGTATTTCTATGTTGTAAATATAAATTATTTGCGCAAGCCCACACTGCAAACCAGTAATACCAGTCTTGGCTCCAGAACTCACAAGCTCCCAACTACGTGCTCACTCCTTTTAGGCCACATTAACTCAGTTTTAAACTAGAAAAGACTGCCTTCAACTGCTGCAAAATTGAATCAATCACTGATTGACTAGTAAGAAGGTACTGATTTATAGTGTGCCTGAACTGACCTGAAGTAAGTGACAGTTCTGACTAAAAAAGAGGATCAGTGAAGCCAAAGATTAAGCTCTGTTTCAATGGAAACAGCCTATCAGATACTTTCCTCAAGCAAGTAGATATTTTAAAAGCTCAGGCTGTGATTCTGTGAATTACTCAAGAAAAAAACAATATTAAAATCTGGGCTATCAAAATAACAATATTAAAAGCTGGAAGCAGACTCTATTCAAGCTTTTTCATCTTTGCTTAAATTCTTTCAAGGTATGTTGACTTTCAGACTTCATATTGTTATGTTACTAGAGAACAGGAAGGTATCTGAAATAGTTTATTGCCAGATAGTGCTTCTATACAGTGGGAAATTTATTTAAGCTAAATGCAAGACCACTAGCTTTTGTATTCCCATTCAAATCAACGAGAAACCTCACATTTACTTTGGTGGGTTTCAACATTTTCCCATTTTGCATTTCCTCTTTTGGCTGCGTTCATGAAAAGAGGCGACAAGGGGGAAAAGGGCGCAGAGACTGAGAATGTAGCAGAGAAGCTGTTAGCTCAGTGAAAAGTTTTCACTTGTGGTTTTATTTCATACACATTTGTCTTACAATAAAATAAAACTAAACTTTATTACCATAATTTTTCATTAGAATAAAGATATCTAGGTATTACGATATTCTTAGAGGTTATATGGACAGGGTCAGTCACACCAAGTCAGATAACTGTCATTATGTCATGGTCTCAATCAAGGACCAGTAGTGAGCAACACATATTTTAAGTATTTGTATCTAGTATTCTAGTTACTAGACACCATGACACAAGATTCAGCAGAGGAAACACCTTATACAGAGTTATTCGACAAGTCACCAAAGAGATGGAGGAGAAGGGTTTTACCCTTCATTGAGGCAAGGAGTAATTAAGTAGTCAATTAAATATAGGAAATTATATACCTTTGGATCTCCAAAGAAATAAAGCATTGTTTATTTTAATTAAGATGACTGGTCACACTAACCCCCGGATAAGAAAAATAAACTCGATTATGGTTAAAAGGTTAAATTTGTCCACATCTTTTGTCAGACTTTAGAAGAAAGATTGGCCATAAACACAAGCATATTTGTGAAAATTCTCCAGTTAGCACTATGGGAAGCATCAAGAACACAAGAAGAGGGAACACTTGACCACCACTGTGTCAAGAAAGGCACCAGCACATCACACAGACAAACCTTTCCAGTTTAACCTTTGTAAACATACAAGTAAGTGAAGGTTTTCTCTCATTTCCATCTGTGATTTTATTATTTTGAATTTTATAGATAAGGCAAAATGCAAACGGTCATTTAACTGTTTTGAATTAAGCATGATCTCGAGTTATCTGGAGAGAAACAAGCATTTCTCTTTCAGTGTGGCAAATCTATTGAGCGAGAGCAGCCGTGACCTGGCAGTATGTGCCCTAGCTCAGCCGCAAGTTTTCCAGGGCATGCAAAGGCTAAACATACTCCCCAGCTGGAGCTGCCAAGGTCAGGAAATTGCTCCCAACCTAAGGATCAGGATGAATAGAAAAACGTTGGTAACCAGGAAGGTTCTCTATTATACAAAACAAAACATTGGAGAGCACATTTGACTCCTAACCATCCCCAGGGAATTTATTACAGTGGTTTCCTGAAAAGCAAGCATGAATTCTTCCCTGACCCCCCCCCAACCTCTTTAGACTTTTTTTGTACTTCTCTCATACTATTTTCCTTCCAGAAACCCCACTTCATTAAGTGAACCAAAGCCATCATCGTCCCTTATTCAAGTATCTTCACAAACTGTGCTTGCTCTCACAGCATCTGTCAAGCATAGTGTTAATGATTATGGGGACACTGAGTTTATCTTTTGGTCTTCAAGTAGGTAGTTCATCATTCAAACTTTGTACTATTGGACTATAGCTAAATGTTATCTGAACTCCATAGTTGTCTAATTTACTTCCTTTCCTCTCTCTTTCTCTATGTATAGTTTTCTCTTAGAAAAATGCAAGCTTTTACAGATTAGACTTCCCTATTTAAAACTGAATGCAGTGTCTCATACTGTGGGTACTGCTCAAAGGCGTAGCAAGTATTCAAAACTTTGTCTTCCAGAAAAAAAAAAAAAAAAAAAAAAAAAGAGTTAAAAATTATTTTTAATTCATATTTTTGGGCCTGGATCTTTCTAGAGGTCAAATATTTCACTTCTTCCACAAAGTGGTTGCAGTAAGCTAGAAACTAGCAATGGCGAAATTTTCACATTTTCCACTCCCCCTCCCTGCAGTCCAGCAGTCTATCTTAAGTCAAGGTTTCCTAACAAAAGCTATTTGCAAGAATTAAGACATTTGGGGATGTGTACTACTTCTGCTGGTTAGGACTGGTCTTCCTTAGGAGGAAGCAATGGAAATTATTAAAGTCCACCTATGTTAAACTGCCTCATACAAGCTAATTTTTCTCAGTCACAACTTTCAGCATTTTAAGTCCCCCCTCCCACTCCAAACGCTATGGAAAAGTGTGACACAAACATACATACCCCCATTCAGATATGTCAGGAGATCACAATCTACACTCTTCACAAATACTCAAGGATTCTAACAGAACACTCATGTTATAACAAACACTTTCTGCTTTTCTCTTCATTTTTCTTTTCCAAACTTTCCAACGTCACTGCTGCATTTGCCCCAGACTCTGAGTTGCAGTGAGCCACAAAGCTCCCCAGAGCTAAACTTCTTCAAGCCCGCACAGACTCCATGTAAGGAGTTCAAACTCAGCTCCCAACCTTTCAAGCACTCGACACCAATCTGCTCTGTTGTTCAGCAATCTGTGCTTCCCTCAAGGCTGCATGTAGAAAAAAAGCTAAATTCGTAATCCTTTCTTGCAGAAGCAGATGCCATGCCACCTCAAAGCACAGAGGATTACATCAAGTGTACTCCTCTCCACTGAAGAGCATATGTACAGACAATTCAAAGTATACAGGTTTTAGGGAGATCAAGAGCAACTGTGAGGATGGGAAGGAACCAGAAATCCCTAATATCTTCTTTTCCATTCTGATAACACGATTTTTTTTCTTGAACTTACTTTCTTAGTAGTGCTCTATGACTAACAAATGAGAATCTATCAAAATCTTCCATAAAACCATACAAAGCATACAAAACATTGTATAAAAATGCAAAAACAGCCTAACAAATAAAAACAATAACAACTTCCTCACAGTTACAGCATAGTCATTCTAAGTTCAACTACATTAACCTTTATTTCATGCAAGAAAATTCCACCTGGAGAAGTCTGAATACTCCCTTCTATGCTGATGGCACCTGGGCTACCGTGAGATATACACTGAATCATAGAATCATGTAGGTTGGAAAAGACATTTAAGATCATTGAGTCCCACCGTCAGCCTAACACTGCCAAGCCCACCCCCAAACCATGTCCCTAAGTGCCACATCTACATGTCTTTTAAATACCTCCAGGGATGGTGACTCAACCACTTCCCTGGGCAGCCTGTTCCAGTGCTTGACAACCCTTTCAGTGAAGAAATTTTTCCTAATATCCAATCTAAACCACCCCTGGCGCAACTTGAGGCCATTTCATCTTGTCCTGTTGCTTGTTACTTGGGAGAAGAGACCAGCACCCACCTCACTACAACCTCCTTTCAGGTAGCTGTAGAGAGCGGTAAGGTCTCCCCTCAGCCTCCTTTTCTCCAGGCTAAACAACCTGTAACGGATGCACGCACACTCAAATCCAACAGGTGTTAAAGCTCAGATTTATTCTTCAGTAAAAAGTTAGTTAGAACTCCAGTAACAGTAGCGAACTACAGGCTCAATGGTGTAAGGGGAATTAGTACTACACAGGCGACTTAAGAATCCTTGAGATTTAAAAGTGATGACTCAAAATGCGCATATCACTCACCTAAACGCTGAGGGCTCTCTCCCTTGAGGAGTTACCTCGGGCGGTGCCCCGACCCAAGGGGGAGTCCCTGACTGCAGACCCGCTGCTCCGAGGAGGACTGATTCCAAAATGTCCTCTGGTGGGGCCCCATTTATACCCTTGTCGAATCTGATCTGTGATCTATTTAATCCCTATTGGCCAAGAAGGTCACCTCAGTGTACCTGGCACGTCTCGATTGGCCAGTTCAAATTTCAACCTGCGGCCTCCAGGGTTTAGTTGGGGTTTTTTTTTCCCTCTTCTCCCTGCCTGGAGAAGTTCTGTTCCTGGCTGGGGGAGGGTGGGGAGTGTACTGCCACACAACCCCAGGTCCCTCAGCCGCTCCTCATCAGACTTGTGCTCCAGGCCCCTCACCAGCTCGGTTGCCCTTCTCTGGACACGCTCCAGCACCTCAGTGTCTTCCTTGTAGTGAGGGGCCCAAAACTGAACACAGTACTCGAGGTGCGGCCTCACCAGTGCCGAGTGCAGGGGAACAATCACTTCCCTGCTCCTGCTGGCCACATTATCTCTGATACAGGCCAGGATGCCGTTGGCCTTCTTGGCCACCGGGGCACACTGCCAGCTGATATTCAGGCGGCTGTCAACCAGCACCCCCAGGTCTTTCTCTGCCGGGCAGCTTTCCAGCCACTCTTCCCCAAGCCTGTAGCGCTGCATGGGGTTGTTGTGACCCAAGTGCAGGACCCGGCACTTGGCCATGTTGAACCTCATACAACTGGCCTCGGCCCATTGATCCAGCCTGTCCAGATCCCTCTGTAGAACCTTCCTACCCTCGAGCAGATCAACGCTTCCACACAACTTGGTGTCATCCACAAACTTACTGAGGGTGCACTCGATCCCCTCGTCCAGATCATTGATAAAGATATTAAAGAGAACTGGCCCCAAAACTGAGCCCTGGGGAACACCACTTGTGACCGGCCGCCAGCTGGATTTAACTCTGTTCACCACAACCCTCTGGGCTTGTCCATCCAGACAGTTTTTTACCCAGCAAAGACTACACCCATCCAAGCCACGAGCAGGCAGTTTCTCCAGGAGAAAGCTGTGGGAAATGGTGTCAGAGGTTTTACTAAAGTCGAGGTAGACAACACCCACAGCCTTTCCCTCATCCACTAAGCGGGTCACCTTGTCATAGAAGGAGATCAGGTCGGTCAGGCAGGACCTGCCTTTCATGAACCCATGCTGACCAGGCCTGATCACCTGGTTGTCCTCTACATGCCACGTGATGGCACTCAAGACGATCTGCTCCATAACCTTCCCCGGCACCAAGGTCAAACGGACAGGCCTGTAGTTCCCCGGATCCTCCTTCCAGCCCTTCTTGCAGACGGGCGTCACATTTGCTAACTTCAGTCAACTGGGACCTCCCTGGTTAGCCAGGACTGCTGGTAGACGATGGAAAGTGGCTTGGTGAACTTTTCCACCAGCTTCCTCAGTACCCTTGGGTGGATCCCATCCAGCCCCATAGACTCGTGTGTGTCTAAGTGGTGTGGCAGGTCACTAACCATCTCCCCTTGGATTATGGGGGCTTCATTCTGCTCCCCGTCTTTCAGCTCAGGGGGCTGGGTAGTCAGAGAACAACTGGTCTTACTACTATTAAAGACTGAGGCAAAGAAGGCATTAAGTACCTCAGCCTTTTCCTCATCCTTTGTCACTATGTTTCCCCCCGCATCCAATAAAGGATGGATATTCTAAATGCATTGATATAATGCATTACGTGATATAATGCATTACAGTAACACATCTCTCTGGGAACAGAGGCCAGCTTTAATAAGCTACCTGAAGTCCAAATGACTTCAAAACATGTGCTCTAGTGCTAGTGAGTGCTTTGCTGAGCTATGATCTAAAGCAAATCCAGATCCAAAAAATCAAGATCAAGAATTTACAAAGTAATCAGAATATGGAAGCCAGAAATGAGTATTTTTCATCTCAGTAGGATAAACAAGTACATTTTTTATAAACATTTACAAGCCTACTGTCTAATGACTGGAGATTGTGCAGTTTCTACTTCCCCAGAAAGTTTCAAGTATTTTCAGAATACAAGTAAGGTTTCACTCATTACTATAAATTATCAGTTAGAAAGGAAACTGAAGTCTATTTTCTAAAGTTCCTTTTCTTGATCTCAGAATGGCTTATAAACGTGGCTTTACTAGAAGAATTTTGGGTTTAACCACACATTAGATAAAACGTTTCTCTCACTCTGTACAGAAATATTTGTACAATTTTGATGAATAAAGACAAAAAGAGCATGGTCAAATCAAAAATAATGCTGTCACAGCAAAAATAAAAATTCATTATGAACTGCAAAGACCTATTGTGGCACTCGGTGCTCAAACCCAGAAGGATTTTTTCATTTATTAACACCCTGTCCTTGTTCAACAGCATACTAATGAAGTTAATCTAAAGGCTAAATTTCAATTATGAATCACAGAACCGCATCTCTGCTCCCTGATTGCTCAGATAATCTGAATCAAGCCTTCTTCTATACAAAGCACAATGGTTGACTGCAGATAAAAGTTCCCAAACATCAAAAATATTCAGTCCAGAAGGTAAAAATCTGACAAACACCTGTTTTCACATCCATTCAATAACTCTGTGGCAAAGTAATGATTTCTAATAACTTGACAGACTGCTCGCTCACTTAAAATATGCTGCACAGGTTTGAACAATAAAAGGAACAGCAAATGTTTAAATCTCTCAGGCTTGCAGCCAAGACAAAGTCTTCAGCCAGAGTAAAAAAAGGGTTTCCATTTGCTAAAATAATTTAGGAGAAAATGTTTTCCTCTCGAGTACCTACGATGCATTTGTCCTGGAACAAAACTTGAGAGAACCGCCAAAGGAAAATCAAGATCAGCAAGAGGCAGTGCATCGCTTGGCAATTAATATGCATGACTACAGACAGAGATGTGGTGTTTCATGACATGTCAACGCAGCTCAAATAAGGAGCTGAAGCCGCAGAACTGGAAAAAACACAAAATACGAGTAATAACGACGACCTGGGTCATTTGCTTCCAATTGCTTCTGCAAACAGAAGAGTGATGAATGCTCGCAAGAACGCCAAACCATGTTGCTATCCCATCTGAAAGACTGATATGAAGGAAACATTGCATCTGCTTTTTAACAAGACAATAAAGAGAAGTTGAACAGACAGCCTTTAGTTTTTATCTGAGAGCATGAGGCACGGAAGGACTGCTCGCTTCTGATGGGGGCAAAAGGAGCAAACGGGAACTGGAACACGGGAAAGCCACAAGTTTCAACTTATCGCAAACCTGGGTCAAAGAAACCAGAACCTTTCAAATGATCTCTCAGAAGTGGTTTCACCATACAGTACATGCAATTTCCAGATAATATAGCAACTCTAGGGTCAATTCCTCCATTTCTCATGGGGAAGGAAACCCAGAAAGAGTAAATGCACCATAACCAACCATTATCTGACCATCTCTAGGAGTAAAAACTTCAGAAGAGACTTTCTTCCAAACCTAGGACAAGCCAGTGATAAATTCCTGCTTTACCCATGCCTATCAGCTCCCGTTCATACTCCAAGAGTGTTAAGCCCACAGGTAGAGAGAAGACTCCCAAGATTTGCTGTCATTCCATAGCACTCAAACACAGGTCAGGTATATTTGCCTACTTTTTCATTGAGTAAGACTTTTTTAATTTTTTTTCTCTTTCAAGTTAGACGAAGTCAAACATACACACCCACACCTTCACAGCAGCCGCTGCACAACTGAAGGTTTCTACTGTCCTAAACATAAATACTTATCTCTACAATTGTTCAATTCTATTTCTTCAGAATATAAGCACAAATAGTGCAAATTTTCTACCTCCAGCCTCAATCTCTTGGTACCCCTTTTCACTGCCTTTATTCTTCAAGTACATGTGACCCAGGGGGAAGTTACCAGTGCCCAGACGATCCTCAGACTTTTTAATAATTTTTTTTTAAGTCATGAAAATAAATGCTTATCATTAAAAAAACAAATCATATTTTTTTCCAGATTGCCAAGATATTCATAATGTTATCTGATTTGGCAATATTGACTACTACAACACTGATACGTATGTACAAAACGATTTGGCAATCGCATCCTTCCAAAGCACAAAATCCTCTCATTGTCAAATACCAAAACAGGCACTTTGCTTTTGTGTTTGACTGGATGCTGTGCAAGTTTTCATCCATGCCTTAGTCCTTAAATAAGCTGTTTCTCAGCAACATGCTCATATTTGTCAGACTGAGCAATAGGCACATACATATATGCTTAGCAATATGCTGGGTGGAAGTGGGGCAGTTGTCATTCATAGTTTTTACCGAAATACATCTTAATTGAGTAGCAGCATTACACCACAAATGAGCCAGAAAAAAAGGCCAACAATAATGATAGACCACTAGAAATAATCTGTTGTCTTCTGGGTAAACTGTTCAATGCTAAAACTTATTATCTGTAAAAGCACCTTTTGAATCACTTTTGTTTTGCCCTGTGGAATACCTTAATGTTTCTATTGGTAATAAAATTTCTGGCTTGCAATACTGCCCTCGTCTATAAGACTGCAAGAGAAGGGAAGGGAAAAGATGAAAACAGGGAAACACAGAACTGCTGTTATTATTAAACCTTTAAGTTACAGAGTTAATTCCAGCTAAACATTTTTATCTGTTGCACTGTTTATATGAAGTGGATTTTTTTTCTAGAAAGGAAATCTAATTTTTGCACCCAAGCGTCAAACAACTCCATGGTCATCTATATCTGCGCCGACTGTACTTCTGCTACAAGTAATCTGTTAAGCAGCACATCCCCAGCTGGGGACTGTAATTAGGGTGCAAACTGCCATACAATCCCCTTGCCAGATTGATGAAGGAGACCTCTTACAAGGTGATCCAGAAGGCAGTGTTGAGACCATTAATCATTTATCCGTCGAGGAGAATACAAAAAGCTCTGCCACCAAGAGCATTACACTGCAAAAGTATCTTGACAAAACTAACACCTAAAAAAGTAGTGAAGTTTTAATTATAAAGTCAGACACTGGTTACTGTATTATTTTTAAAAGTTTTCAGTAAGTTCACATAAAAAAAGAGATATTCAGTTTTCAGACAGAATTTGACACTGATACTTTACTACTCCTTTTAAAAGCTTGATAACAATCAGCTCAGCGCTTTTTCAGCTCTGCTAGCAGCATCCCCAGATAGCAAACAAATGTAATAGTAATCTACAGACCAAGCTTAAATACACTGCCAGGCTGCCAGTATTTCAACCTGCAACTATTTATTTTGGGGGATTTGAATCTACAGAAAATGCAAATATTTTCTATAATGTGTAATTGCAGATATTGTTAGTACAAAAATTCAATCTACAGTGAGAACACCAAATCTTGAACACCTGCCTAATGGAATCTTCACTGTCCATCCTGAGCACATAAGTCTTGACTCAGCCAAACATCAGCTAAAATTTTTTAAATATGCTTACTACAATGAAATACCTCAAGCATTTAAAGTTGAGTTCAACCTTAAGTGTTTCCCTTCATCATTCTTATTTGATCCAATAAGCAAGCCCACACCATCCTTACAGAACTCATACTACTAAGAGATAAAAAATGCAAAAATCAAGATCACTTACATAGTCTAAGGGTATATTGCTACAGTTTGAAGTATTTTTCCTTGGAAACAAGTTTTTAACCTTCTTTTGCATGCAACCTCATGTTTTACTTACCACACACCATCCAAGATTATCAGCATCAAAAGTTTCCTAGCTATATCTATCAGCTTCCCATATGTTTCACCTGGGCCCAGCCTGAGGAGGAGCTGGTTGGGCAGGGAAGGGAAAGGAGGTGCGCTCCCCTCTCTTGAATTATAGGAATTTAATAGAATTGCCTAGGAGACTTCTGCTGTTTCAAAAGCAAACAAAATCTATCCTGTACAGCTATCTACCAGACTAACAGAAAATACATTTTCCTGTAGAATGTGCAATAGGGAGGAAACTTGATCCAAACACATCATTACATAGTCAAACAGGATTTTCTTACAAACTCCAAAAACTATCCCAGCGAAGGCTAGCTCCTAGTAACTTAGCCTAAAATGCAGTCAGCAGGCAAGTACTTTTTTTTTCTTTTTAACTGAAAAAGCCAAATCTAAGTCATTTTCCACAGATCATCAACAAGCATATCTGAAATCAAGGGGAGAAAAAAATCTGCCACCTGTCGCTATGAAGTTAAACCAATTTAAATATTTAAAAAACATTCTTGCTTGCAAATTATGATACTTCCCCCACAACTTTCCTCATTCCCTAGAGGTAAGAGGATTTTTTTTCTAAAGGACAGAGCAAGGGAGGCAAAGAGTAGCAAAAGCATCTAAGGAGAGAGGAAATCCCCAAAAAATTTTTAGCATCAAGTGCCTTTACAATGAGGATTCTTTTGCAAACATAACTGTAGACACAACAAAACTTTTCATTTGTTTCTGCAACACTGGGAAACTTCTGATTTCCAAAACCCTTGCTTGCATGAATAAGCACGCAAGTAATCTTCTGAATATGCTAGTGAGAGAAGGAAAGCAGAAACAGCTTCATTATTGTTACACAGAACCTTATAGGCAGCTGTGGAAATCCAAGTTTCATTGCCAAGATGAAAAACCATAATCCATTTCAATGGCACATTCTATCATATATCACTGATTCCCTCAATATTTACATTTTGCAATATAGCCTGAACTAACGATAAGAGCTCAGCAATGTAGGAGGAGCATGCATAGGATAATTCACGTATTCTAAGCCACCATATCTTTTTAATAGAGTCAGTAACACTAAAACATCACCTAAGAGAACAGAGCATAACTTGCAAACACAAAGATGCAAACCTGAAGATGACAAAGATGGAAAATCAAGTGTGGCATCATTTACTGAAAGGCTGTGATAACAATCTAGCAGAGACTTAACAAGAGTTTCAAACATTTTTAAAAAGTTCTCTACACTGGATGGCCCAAGGCCATCCAGTGTGCACTGCAACTTCTAATCCTGCTGTTACTATTTCTTGATGCTTGATCCTACACAATGGAATAGAAAGTATTAAACACAGCACACGACTGAAGTAATGCTGCAATACTTCAGACACTTAAGTCAACACGCAAGATACTAGTATGTTGATCTTACTTTGGAGTAACAAGGACAAAACCTGCCTCTCCCCTTTTTGAGTCTTGCTGTGTCATCACTTCCTGGCATTAATATTGCTCTCATCCTTAGGCAAGCCCTTAAAGACTCTGATCCTTTATATCCTTTAAAGGGAGCAATTAATGCTGCTATTCAAAGTTTCTGACCTTTAGCTCTCAGTCCCAGTAGTGTTATTCAGACTTTTCTTTTCAAGTTTAGCAGAAAATAGTAACTATTTGTGTCTTCCTGAAGGCAGACATGCATTAATCCTAACCTCAAACTGGAGTCAATTTTGGAAAAGTAATTCCCAAAGTTTTCACCTCCAAATGTGCTCCTCTGCAGGATCAGATGCTTCCCAAATTCTGCCTGCACTTCCAAATCACTTCAGTTTAGATGTTCTGCCTTCCAGAGGTATTTTGGCAAATTGCTTTGAAAACGCTTTCATAGCTGCATAAAGTTTTGCATCCCATACTGCATTCCCCCTCATCATCCTCTGCAGGAGGTTGACTATTGCTATGAGTATTTTCAGTGATGCCACAGTACTAAGTTCCATTTTCTCTATTCCTGCTAACACCACTCCCCACTCGGCCTTCCTGACCCCCTTTCTTCTCCACAAAATTATTTACTCAGCTTCCCTGTTGCCTCTTTCAGGAATATGTGTAAGGAGCATCCCAGAATCAAAGTAATATACTTATTATTTGTTGTCTTCATCTAATTTGTATTTTTAAACTGCCAAACACAGAGGCTGATACCTAGAAAACCAAGAAAGCATGTCATCTTCAGAACTGCCCACAAAGGCATCTTGCATTTTCTTTTCAAAGTGTAATTAATGTATGCTGTCTTTTACAAAGGTGCCAAACACCTTGCACACACACACCCAAAAAAATCCTCCAAATATATCCTACCCCTCCCAATATCTCAAAAAAAAAACAAAAAAAAAAACCACCAAACAAATCTGGTAATTCTACCCCATCAATACCTTTCTGCATTAAACCTTTCCTGATAAGAAAGTCATTACAGCTCATCTAGAAGACTGACAAGCTAATATTCCTCCAGACTGAGAGAAAGGGTATTCCACAGCCAAGACTCTTCCAAAAAGCCAGGGAAAAAGTTACACCTATTTAAACAGAGAGTGAGCCAGGCTCAGCTAGCGCTGTGCAGGGAAGAGGCAATCAACTTGACAGTAAATGTAATTAGTGTTATACTTCCTGCCAAAATTAGACGTGATATAAGCAAATATATCAAATGAATTTGACATGATATATTACCATTGATGTGCCTAAATCTATTAAATGGGGGGGGGAGGGGCAGGGGGCAGGGAATTGGCTTTTGGAAGGGTGGGAGTAGGGTTTTTTATATTTTAAGAGAAAAACCAAATCTTGACATGCCTCCATCATTTCTGTCTCCATCTTGTTTGTTCATTAAAGTTTCTCCTCTCCTTTGTAGTTCCTATTTCCATCACGGTCAGAGTGACACAAAACATCCTCTTTTTGTTGCAGCTTACTGAAATCGAAGCTGCATCATGTCTCTTTTTCATGTCTTTTCTTCCCTCCTTGTCATTCAGAGGCTTCAATCCATTTGCTTTCTGAACACATTTGCAGTCCAAATCCGTTTCTTGACACCAGCTTGCTTGTTTGCCTCTCCTCTTTCTCATTTGCACTTGCCAAAACTCCTCCCCATCATATCGCATCCCCGTTCCAACTTGCCACTATCTCCTGGTTGTCACTCGCACATCCCTTTTCCCTGGTCCCAACACCAAATTTCCATCGTCTTTGCAAACTTCCTAGTACAAGCAATTTTCTATCATTTTAAACACATTCTACTGTTTTCCTTTCTATAAACCACACATTTACCTCACCACTCCCTGTCAACTTGTAAAGCTTCTCTATATTTGCTTGGTGTTCCACCAGCTTAGCTTCAGTGCAACCCATTGTCCCAGTCACGTTTATCTTGATCATTTCAGTACACTGACCAAACATCTCGGACTCATTTCACGTGTCCTGGAGTTTAGCAAAACAAGACAAAACAATAAGGTACCGCAGCAACCTCTGTGAAGAAATCCTCCCTTACCAAATTCCAGCCTCAAGCTCCAGAGACACAAAAAATGAACCAGAGCATCATCTAGAACTGAGAAGGGTTAACAAAAGCCTCAGAAAATAACTTGAGAGCTACTCTATCAGATGTATGTCTTTAATACCTAATTTAGACCTGATATCGGAGGAGAAGAAGAGAGAATCCTTCCCAGCTCAACACCAAAGCAGAAGTAACAGGAAGACAGCAACCCTCAATGCTCTCAGAGCTGGACCTGGAGATTAATGGGCTTCTCTGTTATATGGAAAAAAATATTAAAAAAAAAAAAAACAACCCCCACACACACCCCCCCACACCTCCCTTCCCAAAAGAAAAAACAACTGAACTAGAACTGAATGCTTATTTTCTTTTTGCTTCTGCTAGAAAGCAACATTAAAGCTTTCATTTAGAGGCAGCCAAGTTTTATTCCAGAAAAATGACCGCTTTCTTTGGGGGAAACTTAACCTTTTGCTTACTTTGTCTCAGTTTCCATTTTGAATCAAAGTTTTACTTAAAAATACTACAATGAAATCCGGCAATGTTTAGACATATTCAGCGAGTTCCCAAATCACTTTACGTCTTCTGAAACAGTGACCTTGCACTAGCGATACGCTCTCCATGGACCAAATTGTGTCCTCCCTAACTAGAAGCTCTGGGCCCCTCAGTTTTATGCAGCACCTGAACTTGACGCTGAAGTACTTGAGATGAAAAAAATCTAGGCCAAGCAGAGGTATTTATGACTTTTTTTTGATGGAAAGTTTAAAAATTACTCTACCCCAAAAAATAAGTCTTTAACTGGACTTGTCTTTGCTATTCCAGCAAACACAGAGCATATTGCTGTTCATCTCCTGACAAATTACTCTCCAGGAGAATACAAATCACCCGTGCTGAGCTTCAGAAAGGCTCTGGAAGAGAGCTCTCTTTCAACCCACTAGAGACAAAAAGGCAGCCACAAAACAGACTCCGTCCCAGTGGAAAGCCTCCCTCACTCATAAACACGAGTTTTAATCCCATTCATTAAAGGCTGAATTGCACTCACCTTTATTGTGCTACATCTTCAGGTTGCTCTTCCATCCATCACATTTTTTGCTGTGGGCGTACTCTCTGTTTTATTAACTGTAATTTAATTCAACGCATATTCCTACACAGGACAGGTTATTTTCCTGACTGTTTCAAAACATTTCACGAGATGGAGCACAGATGAATTTTTAAATAGCAAAACAAGACACACACAAAAAAAAGAAACACAAGAAGAAATTCTACTGTGTGTTTCTGTTGGGATGGTTTTGTAAAATAAAGTTTGCCATATCTGTCAAGCCTCCCAGCACCTAAGTTTTCTTTCATGAATGAATAGCACAACTAAAACCTGATGCTACATAAACTGTACATCATTGCTTGAGATAGTTGCAATCACAGAGTCCACTGCTTTTGCCTTTACTAAAGCTGTATATTGTGTTTACTACAGATATCCGAAATTAATTACAGAATCTTAAATATTTTCAGCCTACAGTTTTCTAAGTATCTCAGAAGGCATACATTAATGCCCAGGAGTCATTACCCCCATACTGCAGTACCCTCAGCCTCACTGCTCTGCTCTCTACTGTCTGCTGACATCTATTTTGCAATGAAAACCCAGCAATTCAGTGAGATTAGGTGTCTAAGCAAAGATAAAAACATCTATCTAAAGACTGAATACCACTGTCCTGTCATACACATACAAAAAAAATTATATTTTTTTAATGTATATATTTATATATACTTATATATCCCACAATCTGCTATGGCAAGTTACACTCTCCACAATCTCCTGTTCAAAACACAGCAGACAGAAACTCATGCTGCTCTCACCATGTGCTGAAACAAAGCCAATATGAATTACAAGCCATTGTGGGAGATGGATCAGAAACGGCCATAATTATACCTAACAACTGAAGAGATCGTTTCATCTGATCTTTCTTTTGGAAGGCTACGCCAGTCTGAAAGAGCCAAATGGCACGTAATATCTTTCCGTCCGTTCTTCGCAACCTGCAGACAGACAAGGAGTCCCCCCTCACTCTGAGCAAGGCTGGGACCAGAAGTTTGCCCCATTAATTTAGACTATCTCCAACCTTTCAAAAATACCCACTATTCACTATCAGAATATCCCTCTTCTGCAGAAACACTTACATTTTCTATTTCAGCAACTGAGTCAGGAGGGTGACTATTTCTCCACTTTCTAATAGTTTTTAAGTAGTTTTAAACATTCATTTCACTTATAAAACCACTTCTTTTCCCTCCCTCCTCGTTCATACTACCCATTCAAGTCACATCACCTCAGCTGAAATACTTTTCATACTTTACTGCACTGCAACTCGGTTTACACACTCTGCCTTTATCAACAGGCAGTCAGCATCACCAGGGGACATGGGAGCTACTGCGGGTATCGGACAGCAGATTATCTTGCGTGTTATTCCATCTCCGCTACCGCCTGCCCAGCGCACACGTGGATACCATACATCACACACACACATTCTGGCTCCGCTCAGCAGCCCCACAGAAGGCCGGTTTCTAACCCCAAGCAAAGGGGACAGTGCTTTAACAGGCAGGCACAACCTACCAGATAAAAAGACAGCTTAGGTGGGTAGGATTTACTACATCACTAATACAGTTTTTTCTTTGCTTTCTCAGTGGTCCTTGAATCTCTCTTTCCTCACCCATTTCATACACTTTCTCAAAATAGCTGCCTGCTATGTGAGTGCAGGTGGGGAAAAAAAACAACCCACCCCTTTTTAAAGTAGCTAGCTTATTTTCAGACGCAAAATATGAGCATTAGCTAGATGAGACTCAACAAAAAAGAGAGAGAAGCAATCAAAAAGCTTCTCCAAAAAAATTAGTAGATTTTGTTTCAGTCAGAATAAAAGCTTAACAAATAAAAATCCTAATAGAAAGGAAGCGCAACTAAAAGCATTCCCAACAAAAATGATGCAGCATGTCCTTAATACTCAATTGTTTAAGCTAGATACAGCAGAAGTACAACGGAATGCCTAAAGATGACTCAGTAAGGAGGTATTCAAAGCAGAAATAGCATTACCAGCATGTTTATGGTAAGCTTGCTAGTCCAAAGCACAGTATTTTTTGGTTCTCGTGTTCAAAGCAAGACTGCAGACAATGAGCACTTCTGCTTAGATGCAGAAGTAAGGCAGGATGGTTCGTCTCTGACTCAGAGGCTGGACCTCTGCAGATGCACAGAGCGAGCAGAGAAACCTGCCTGCCTTGCAGAGTTTCTGGTTTTAAATGACCCGCACAACTCTTTTATCCTCTGGCACAAATCCCTGGGATTTTTTAAATATTTTTTTTTTTGCCGGTGGTGCTTCACCTGTATCCCCTACCACTTTATCACCACCCTGGAAGCAGCTTTGGATGTGGTGGGATGCACGGCTTCCAGAAGGAGCACCGCGGGGTTCAGCATCTGTCGGCACCGTCCCAGCCTCGCCTGGCAGTCACACCTGCATTTCACAGCACGCCCTACCATTTACTTTACATGATCTTGGGGCAAACAACAGAAAAGGTAGCTTTACCAATATCTGGAATGCTATGTCAGTAATAAATTAAGATTTCAAAGCTCCGGCAAAGAGCTGGAGTGACACTGGAGGGCAAAACCTCACGGCGCAGGAGGACGCAGAACACACCGAGCAACACGCCACGACGGCACAGAGATTTTTGGCCAGGAAGTCTGATTCCATCTTACCATGAAACTCGATTATAATGAGGCAAGACAGCCCATCCGTAGCTTCTTAACTTCTCTGATTTACAGGCAAACCACACGAGCTCTCACCCCCAGGCAGTCCCAGCAGCACGCCCTTTCCTCAGCCACACTGGTAACACAGGAGCCTGTGAACTGTGGCCAAGACAAGACAAATTTCCATTTTCTGCTGTGTTACCAAAACAACAAAGCAGCTATGTTTTGTGAAAACAATGCTTTTGTCTCACCATACTGAAACATAAACCCCCGAGATTCAAGGAAGTTCCTAACGATTGACAACCCAGACACGTACTTTTTGAATATGCTTCAAGGCAGTCCAGCAGGACCATTTCCCTCACCTACAAAGTGCCCCAAGAAGCTCCCAGAACCGCCTTTCCATGGGGCGGCTGCAGCAGACAGGTTTCCGCTTTCCCCCCATCCAGCCCATCGATAGCATCGAGCCCCGGCACAGCACACACCATTAAAGCACAGCGTATACCTCTAACGAGAATGGAGAACTTACCTCCCTGAACAACAGCCTGGAGGCATTTCCATCACCTCTTTAATCTGCAAAAGCATCCCTGCTGCTCAGCTTTCATAATCCCTTTCAGTTAAGGTACGGGGGCGCAAGCAGCATTGCAGGGCAGGGAAGCAGAACAGACACAGGTATTCATGTTGTCGGTGCAGCACTGTCAACTCGGGGTATTTTTTGTATTTTCTTAGCCCACTCTTTGCTTACAGCCTGCGCAGCCAGATGAGCTGAGCTGCCTTGGACACCTGGATAGGACCATTCGCATCACAGCACATCTTCACCACAACTCCCTCTACCCACCCACCAACAGGAACGGAATCAAAAGCTTCCAAAGTGCAACCACCACCTGGTTTTTCCACTCCCCAAAACCACTCTCGCATCACTACCTTTGCGCTGTTACTCAGCAGCGAGCTTGGCACAGGGTGCCTGCAGCATCTGGCATGTTTCACCCACTCCAGCTCAGGCTCCTCACGTGCTCTCCTCTATTACCAGCCGCTGGGATAGTTGCTGCTGTGCCCGAATACAGAAGGAGCAAGTGTCTAAAACAGGCACGAGAGCTCTGCTCACCTGTCTGAGAGCAAGACATTAAGAGACTGAATACTGGTTAGGGAAAAAAAAAAAAAATTATATTGAAGTGCAAGGAGACCCGTGGGAATCCCCACTTCTTACTCGCAAACCCCAGAACTTTTGTGCCATCAAAGGCAGCTAAAAGCAGCAGCATGAGCGTCTCCTACCAGAGCAGCGTGTCAGCAAACACGCGTCAGTCGATCCTTATCGGTAAGGCTTTCTAGTGAAGAGACGTCCCTAGAAAGCAGTCACTACAAATACAGTTTTCCTGACTGTCATTACTGATCCAGAAGTAATGAAATAGCAGATAATCCGGCCCCAGGGTACAAATCAACCACCTACCCTAATGCATACAGATGGAGCTCAACAGCTCTTCTGGTCTTCCATTACCAGAGTGAAATGGGATCTCTGAAACACCATCATGGCAAAGCAGAAGAGAAGCTTACTAATGAGTGGTGTTTATTTCTGATTCTTCAGAAAATGCTTTTAAATGCTGCAATCTGAAAAATTTTGTTTTCACGTATGAAGATGAGCAGACACAGCTTTCCCTCACAGAACCAAGATAAAAAAGCAGAATCTACAACCTCCTGCTCTTCCCTGATTTTGCAGAAAAGGCTGTGCTGAGAACAGCGTCTAAATACTTTTTGTAATAATCAACAATGAAACTTTATCCAGTCCCACCAAAGAAAGGCGCAAAACTCTCATGACTTACAGCAGGATCGTGCTCCTCTTGTTGATGTTGCCATCAGTTAAAGCAGTAACTTCCACAATGCTCTAAAACCGACTCGGCAAACGTGTAAGGTGCAGGCAGGCAGAGTATCTCTCCGCTTCCATCCTTCGGAAAATTTAGCACTTAACACCAAGAGCCTACTCCCGCAAAGACGTGATGTTATGCATTTTGAGCTGACCACGTCCCCACAAACCAGCCAAGCCAACGCACAGCGTCACCCACACATCACATGCCCCGACGTACCCGTACCTGTCATCATCTTCTTTGAGAAGTATCTCTGTACTCAAGCATGTTACTTTAATACCATCGCTTTCATCTTTGACGTGACATCGCTTAAACTCCACTGAAATCTTTCCAGAACCTAAAGAGTTCACCACTTTTTTTAATCAGTTTCCTTAAAGTTTGAAGATTTTACGATGCAAGTTGAACAGCCCCGTGAGGCACCTGCGTGACACAAGGCACAAGAAACAGCAGCTCTCTCAGTCACCATGCCCTCTCTCACGTACTTTCAGTGATACCTGGTTCTAACAGGTACGTTATCCCACTCACCCGCGCACACAATGAAGACATCCCCCGCACGGTTTCTGTCAAAAATTACCTTCTCAGGAAATCAATTCTTTAAGCTGATTTTTTGTTTTCGTTAGAGGAGTTAAACAATATATTTCAATTATGCAAAAGAGCTGGAGGCAGCGGTCAGCAACTACTTTTACGACCCTCATCTATTCTTTTAAAAGCCTTCTCCAGAAACGCTCAGGCAGACACACGAGTGGGAGGGAGGGAGAGAGGAGGAGGGAAGGCACACGACTACAGCTAGCCCTCATTCATATCTTCACACGAATAAAGTCCAAACTCTCTACGGTTTGACCTTGAATGAATAACAATTCACAAAACAAACAGAGCGACATGCGTGACAAATTCAGACTGAACGTTCGAAGTAAGGAACGGTTAAGGAAGCCGCGTATTAGCGTGCCTTCTTTAAAATCACCGACTGAGGAACGAATGGAGGGAAAGCGACAACTCCAACACAATTTCGGTGCTGTGACGGAGGGCGGGTGAGCGAAAAAGTATGATTTTATCAAGCCATCCTGCGCGACAAAAAGCGCAAACCCCAGAAGAGACGGCTCCGCCAGCAGAACCCGGGCTACTTTCAAGAGCTCCCCAGCGGACCGCACTTCGCGGCCGTTACCGCACCGAGCCCAAGCGGGCGGTAACACGGCGGCGTGCTGCCCTGAGCGCCTGGTACCTGTTAAAACTTCACCTGTGTCACGCAGGCGACGGTGCTCCGACACCGTCCCCCGCACCTCCCCGCCCCGCAGGGCAGGAGCCGGGGCGGCTCGGAGGAGCCCAGCCCGGGGAGCGAGCCAGCCCAGGAATTTCAGCCGGAGCCGTCCCAAAATCCGCAGCAACTTCTCCGGCGCGGCGCGACCCGGCAGGTCCCGTCCCGTCCCCCCCCCCCCAACACCCCCACCACCACCCCCCCCACCGCCCCCGGGCGGACCCCCCCGCTCCCCCGGCACCGGGCCGGCCGCACCTCCTCACAGCCCGGGTCGCCACATGGAGCCCGGCGCGGTCCGCTGCGGGAGGCGGGGAGCTCTGCGGAGCCGGCGCCGCGGGCGAGCCCGGGCGGGCGGCGGGGCGGCGCCGGCCGCTCCCGCGGGAGGAGCGCGTATTCCCCTCCCTCCTTCCCTCCTTCCCTCCCCTCACTCACCCGCTCGGCCCCGCAGCGCGGAGGGGCGCGGCGGCGCGCTGCCGCGGGCGGAGCGAAGATGGAGGAGGCTCGGCGGCCGCCCATCCCGACGCCGCCGCCAGGTCTCCGCTCCGCTCCGGCGGAGGAACCGGCGCCCTCTGACGCCCTCTGCCGGGCGGCTGCGGGGCGGGCGGCGCCGCCCGGGACGGGACGGGGCGGCGGTTCGGCGGGTCCGGTGGTGGGAGTCGGAGGGCTGGGTCGGACCCGGGCGCGGGGGGGGGGTGCCCGCCCCCGGGGCCGAGGGTCTCGGCTCGGCCTGCGCCCTCGCCCCGGGAAGGGTCGCTCCGGCCGCTTTCCCGCCGGTAGCACCTGGGCCGCTTCGCCAGGCCCGGCAGCCGCCGACCTGGTGGAGGGTTCAGAACCCGCGGAAAGCTATTTCTTAGCCTTTTAGGAGAAAGAGAGACCGAGCTTTCCACACGCCTTGTTAGTTACGCAGCAGCTCTACAGAAGGAGCCCATCCTTTTTTAATTTCAGTTTCAACTGTGAATTCAGCCCGCACCAAATCGCCAGTTCTTGTGTTTTTCACGAGTCTGCTAATCCTGTTCGCCGTGCGGTGTTGCGGACGCTTCCAGCACTTCTGTAACGACCCCCGGTAATCACTAATAACGCTCTCTACAAGCTTCGCCTGAGGAACGTTAGTCCCATTGACTTTCAAAGTCATCTAAGTCATATCTTCAGGAATTTAATTAGTGCAAGAGATCACCAAACTGGCTGAAGTCCTCTATCAAGGAGGCAATATTTATTGATTGCAGGGAGAGGAGCCAGGGTGGATACTGAATCCATCACTTTTTAAATACATGAAGTGAATGATCTCAGTTTAGTTTATCTGTACTGTTTAAAAATTCAAATAGGCATTATTCAGCGCAACCAATGCTTTTTTTTTATACTCAGTCAGTAAGTTTAGGTGTTATTCAGGAAAAATTAATGCATATATCCAACTCAGCAAATACCAGGTGACTGTATGCACAATGAAATTACTACAATATTTATTCCCGCTTTTCACACAGTTCTTATTTCTGCGCCGTTAAAAAAGGTTCGTTCGCACACTGTGTGGAGTGTGAAACTAATTATGACTACTGACAATGAGAAATAACTCCACAGACATGAAACTGGTATAAACGAATGACAATCAGGCCCTTCAAGAGCAGTACATGACCTTTGCACTAACACTGTACCCCGGCAATAACCTATTCAGGCTCCGAAAATTAGCTCACCAGACGTTTTCCATTTAACAAGAACAATGCATATCATATTTTAATGGACGTAGTTGTATCACACATGTTTCTCATTTTATTTTTCCTTTACAGAAATATTAGATACTGGTAAATCCTAATGCAAGGATTCTTCACAGCATCTACAGGCTCTAAATGAAACCAGAACTTTCTTGTGCTAGGTTCTGTATAAGAAACAAGTGTTCCTGCCTCAGAAAGCTTCTATCTTACAAAGGCAAGAGGCAGCAGAGCAGAAATGAAGGCAGAGAGACATGATGATACTTACCATAAGGCGTGAAATCCGGATCAGGGATTGAAACACGAGTTTCCTGCCTCCAGGTTCAGCCCTGCCCATTGCTCTCATGAATTATTAGGCATCTTCCTGGAAGTTCACCGTGGAAGGAAAGTCCACCAGAGATGGCACTCCAGCCGGTCAGGAATGTTCCAGACAAAGTTTTGTGAGAAAAGTTGTATTTGTCAAAGTGGAAACCCTTCCTCAACAACAATTTGTTTTAAAAAGGTTTTTCTTTTGGATGTTTCCCAGGTCAGAAAGCCCTACCCCAAACGCCCAGCAGTGAGTGGCAGAGGGCACCCATCAGGGCTGCACCAGCCCCAGCTTCTGCTGCCTGCTCCTTTTTTCCATTGAAAAGTTTTAAAAGGTCTCATTTTTGTCTGATACAGAATGGAAATCACCTCTTGAAATGTCAGGAGTTTTTCACAAATGACACTTCCTTTTTTCCCAACTGGCCCTGGACTACAGGCAGTTACACTTTGTTTCCCTTCCTACAGCCCTCACGTTGTTGTCTGCCAAGCATAGTTGCATTTTGCACCCCGTGGTTAATCTGGAGTTGAAGCAGCTGGGAAACTGCACCGCTGCAAGTCTTGGCTTAATTTGCCAATGTAGAATTTGCATTAATGCAGCTAATCTAGCATCTGGGTATGGGAGCCTGAGCTCCCCCCCGCAGCCCCAAGAGTAGCACTGATTAATAGAAGAGGCAGCACAAGAGGGTGAGAAAAAGAGTCCTCGCTGTCCTACAGCCAGCTGAGTGCTAGCTCCCTTCATCACACACGTTTCGGCTTTAATTCTCTTCCTCGAGACACTAGCTTTCCTCAATATCCTTATGGAGGACTATACATACCTAAAAGATGTGTAGGAAATGAATATGGAGTGAATATGTAGGAAATAATGAAATAAACCTGCTTTTCTCAATTTAAGTAGAAAAGCTGAAGTAAGAGAACAAGAAGCAGCAACAAGAAAATAAAAGCACAAATGTAGAGCATGAAGCAGCTTGGAACTCAGAGTAACCTGTTAGGCTGGTTTTTAGCCCAGATCACTTGTTGTTTCTTCTTTTTTCTTCTATTTGTGATCCTCTTGTTACATGGATCTCGCCTGCTTTGTGGGGCTCAAAGAAAGAAAACTGGTACCCAAGTCCTGTGAGTACTGGAAGCATTAAGCCAGATCTTGCTTATGGATAACTGGCTCAGCCTAAGAAGGGAATAACAAAGCCACTTGAATGACAGCTTGGATCAAGTTCATAATGACCTGGTTTGTACAGGCCAGGTGTTATGTAGATTGGAGCTTGTTATTGTGCAAAATTTTGGCAAGACTTGCGATGCAACAGCCAGTTCCAGCAGAGCTGGGCAGAAAGCCACAGACTAGAGGCAGGTCTATCTTCAGCAAGATGGGCAAAGAAGCCGTCTTTTTCTGTACTCGGGACCTCGGGGATGTGAACCAACCTGCCTGAGCAGCATCTGGAATAAAGCTTATACAGGAACAGAGAACAGTTTCAAAACACGGAATTCCAGGCTTAAAACCAGAGTTGCATAAAGTTGCATAAAATCGCATCGCCAAGTTTATTGTCTGTTTCTTAGGGAGCAAAAATTCAGAGGAAAACGGTACGAGATAACAAGCCTCCCACTATAGCATTAATGGAAAGTGAGCAAACTGTGTTACAAAATGTCCCTATCGATATATTCCGCATTTGTTAGGAAGTCTTCCATAATATTGTATCAATTTTTATGTTATCTAGTAGTTACTAGAGTAATGCGGATGAAGAGCTATCGAAATTAGGGCTCACCTATGATTTGTTTTCTCGCTCTTTACCATTGATATGCACATACTATGATTTGTTACTTAAGCCAGTTGGGCTTAAATTTTGTTCTTTCTTTAGGTGGCCATTTTTTAAAAAGAGGAAGATACCAAAAAAAACAAATCAAGGAAAGTATCTTGGGTGCAATTTTTGTAGTAATAATTAATGTGGAACTTTCAGGAAATCTGAACACTTTTCACTAATACTCAGTATTTATTCCTGTGCCTAAAGCTAAGAAAAGGCACTGTACAAATCAGATCAAAGCCACTTAGATGAATTAATTGATCTGGTTTCTATCTTTTGTTACAGTGAAGACTTTGTAAGCATGGTGGTAGTGATGGTGTTACACCATAGCACAAAAGCTACTACAACTCAGGAGAAACAAAAAAAAGAGGGGGGGGGGGGGGGGGGGGGGGGGGAGAAAAATATGAACTATGTCATCTTTACTAGGATATTATAACTGCAAACAAATGACAGCTTTTTCCATATATGAATTATGGCATTTTTACTGTCGTAGTACCAGCTTTCATATTGAAGTCAATGGCAGCATAGAAAAGCAGCAGAAAGCCAAGCAGATAATGAATGCCTGCCACAATGGATTTGCAGCCGAAAGGCACAGCTTTAGATAAGTGGTACATACAGGACAGGCATAAAGTAGGTGTGGTTAGTTGGGCTTTAATGCTCCATGGAAAGGTGGGTTACGAGGAGTTTCCTGAATCTCTCATTGTTCCAGAACTTGCACGGAGGTTTAGAAGTTGTTTTTAATAGTCTATTATAAGCTGGGATCATGAGAACCTGAAAAAAGGAATTATCCTCTCATCCTTAGGGGCAGTGCCTCAGAAATCGATGCTAATGAACAGACTGCAGCATACGGAAGCTTGCATTTCCCCTGCTGCACCAATTTTGTGCATTCACAAGGGACACTGCAAGTGCCATCATGTGTAATTAGAAACAGGGAGGGGGGAAAAGGGATATCATTCATTCACACTTCTCATGGTGTCATTTCTTTGTGGCAGACTTAACAGAGATTAAACAGGCATTCAGTTTAATACTAGTCCTATTAAGGACCAAACATAATTTATTTTTAATTATGGAGTTATCAAGACACCAGCATAATTGATGGCAGTCCTGTTGTGAACATATCCTTAGGTGATGACTTCTTTAGTAACAGAAGAAATGCACAGGCAGGATATTTATCTCTACTAACATTCGAGTTAGAGCACACCTCTGTGAATAGTTACAGCCGGTCTTAATGTTGGGTCCAAACCCACCACCCACTAGTGAGTACAATACCCCAAATCCGAGCGTGCATCCCTGCCCAAACCTGAAATAACTGCCGAACCAGGATCCGAAATCAATCCTCCCTGCGGCATGGAGTTCGCTGGACATGCAGAGGTTGATCAGCACACCAGCCCCTTCTTCTCCACAAGCCATCTGTCCCTTCCTATTCTTCTCCACCCAAGTTCTGCTCTTTGTGTCCCAGGAAAGGTGGCAAGTGTTTCCTAAGGGACACACGGCATGACTTTATGATACAGCACATTTCAAGGCACAGGTAGCGGAGGGTGTAAATTGCAAATCGGACCTAAATGTCAGTGGAGATTTAACCCCACTGCATCACCCAGGGCCTCCCTAGCCATCTTGTGGAGACTCGCTTTCGCTCATCCCTCCTGTTCCCACTCCCCACTGTGTACTGTACCACGGGGGATTATAGCTGTTGCATATAACACAGGGGAAAAAAACAAAACAAAACAAAACAGAGCAATCAAAGAGCTCTTCTGATAATGGGAGTGAAAGTAGAGTATTTCCTCCATGGCTGGCTGGCCTTGGCCAGCTTCTTTTGCAGAGATGTCAGCGACCCAAGGCTTTCTGTACCTAGCAAGCACCGTGACAAACAACAGCCGTGTGGCCAGAGCTGTCCCTTAACGTTTTACACATTGAAAATCTTTCCAAGTGAAAGTTAACTTCTACCAAAGGGAAAAAAACATTTGAACATTTACATTATTCGCACTCCATATGCAGTCAGGGAGGGTGGATTTGCATAGAAAATCACTGGTTGTTATAAAATAATTATAATACATTATCATTTGGACTTAAGAACCAACGACCTACATTCCTTCCACGAAAGGAGACCATTAACTATTTGCACTCTAGATCCTTTTGGGACATATTCTTTGTCTGCACATCTGCTGAGACAACTGTATCAGCACTGGTACATGAAGATCAGAAAACACTATCTGCCTCCTACGGACTTTATCTTTCCAAGGGCTTTTTTCATTTTCACCAACCCCAGAATCATTTGTCTCGTTCAAATTTCAAGATCATCTTCAGCATTTTTTTTTGAGAATGCAGGATCAGACCTTTTGACATCAATGATGGGTTGAAGAGGGAGGAATATTTATCAAATAAATAATCAGTACAAATTACAGCACAGACCAGAACTACTGCAAAAGACCAATTATCTTCTTGGCTAGCGCCCCTGGAGTTTAAAAACGTGATACCCTTGTTAACGTTCAAGGAAACACGACAGTTATATTGGTGTGTAAGGGAAAGTCCTTTTTAAGTACCATGGCGTGCCGGTTAAAAGAAAAACATGAGTAAGGTGCAGCATGAAGCACTGCATCTGCCACCTATTCACCAGCCATGGCAGGGCAAGAAAAGCTTCAACAGAGGCACTTCACAGGCTATTAACCTTTCCTGATTGGAGTCTTGCTTTACAGAAAGAGCAGCAAGTATCTACTCGAAGAAGGGCTTCCCTGCAAATGGTAACTGGCAATAATTTAGCAGATGGGGAATATGTCAAGAGTTAAGGTTTTTGTGTCCCGAGACACTACTTATTTAGTAGCAAAAGTGATAATAAGAGATAAAGAAGGCTCACGCTAGTGACTAATTATTAGATTTGAAATCCATCGATGACTATGGAACAGAAAACTAAAAATCAAGATACTCTCTTATAATTTTGGTTTTGCTTTGGGTTTTTTTGCTCTTTTTTAGTGCTTCTGTTCCACTGCTTTAATTAAGTGTTAAATACAAGGTAAGGGATTTGCTCAACACAATCAATAATGGCATTCTGATGCTGACATTAAATTGACTTGCTATTTTTAACATGCTGCTTAGTTCTTGCCTATCATCCTTAGTCACACCTTGGGGCTCTGCAGATACACACCATCATAGGAGATTCCCAAGAAGGGCTTTGCCTCAAGGCGGTTGAACCCTGTCACATACTTCTGAGCATCCATGCAAGAGATTAAGGGTGCCTCCAAAGATGTCAGTGGCGGTAAGAAGTTTTTGCATGTAGACAGCTGTCTGCGGAAATCTGGTTTGACCCAGCCACACTCAAGATGAACAGCTTTCACTTGCTGCCATACTTTACTGGATTTGGCTGTCTTTATCTTGTGAATATTTTACAAAGCCAGTACACATCAGTATTCCTAACACTAGAAAAAAATCTGCCTTAATAATACTACAGAAGACCTTGCTACAATTTATTATTTAAATGAACTGTTATTAAATTCCCTGTCAACATGAAATAGGAAAGCGTTCACACTATAGATGGCTGCAATATTTAAGACCAAAAAAAAAGAATTTAAAATTCCAGAACAGAAAGAGGATGAAAGAATGAACAGAAATTCAGTCAACAGCTTAATATCCATCCACATTGTTCAGAAGATTTCTCTGTTCTCTCTTGCACTAAAAAGCAGTCATCACTTTTTGCCTAAAGAACCAAAGATGAGAGGGATGTTCAACTCAGCTAAGGGCCTTCATACCAGGACTCTCTCCTTTTCCAGGGACTCCCTGTTTAGTGCCTAAACATCACAGCACTCTTCAGAATTTGTACGCACCTTGTGTACCTTTGCAAATCATTTAGGAATCCCTGACTATATGTCCTATCTGTCTATACACACAGACAAAATAAATGCATTATACACAATTTTCCATCACCTTATCAAGCTTTTCATAACTTTCTAAAATTGCACCTTTTTGTGGTTTTGAATATAAAATGACATACTAAATTTAACCAGTTTCCAATAGTAAGGATTCAATTCAAACATCATTCACATCTATGTAAGTGGGATATGTGTAGAAAAGAGCTAAACTAAAGTTCAAGAACAGCCACAAATCAAGTTTGAAACTATTTTTGTTGCATTTTTTTAAAGAAGATTTAAACGTTTTAAAATCATCCCCTACTTTTTTCTTCTTCTGTATTTAAGGGTGATAGTGAATTTGTCTGACACTTCCAGTCAAGCCAGGTGCTTAGGTTCATTTCTGCTGAAGCCTTGCTTACTAGGCACATCACTTTGCTACCGAGGCTGTCCTGCCAGAGAAATGTATTACAGCCCATGCACTTGTATTTGCAGCCTCCTAACCACACTTAGGAATTTGTTCAGTCTATCTGTTCCTCTCTTCTCTGCCACATTTCTCCTGTTAAGGCTCCAGATCGGTGTCATTTCACAAATCAGGTAATCTGTGAAGCAAGTCATTGACACTTTTTCCCACTTTAATAATTCACAAAGCCATCCTGTGCAGCACACCCAGGAGCATCAGCAGGATGGGGAGTAACAGACCCAAACCTGTCTAAAGGCAATGACCATGTGCTGTAGCGTTCCTTAATATTACTAACTGATCAAGGCAACGGTTACTAACTTTAAAAATGTTTTCCTCCCTCTGAAATCCTCATCTAGTTACCTCTTTCTCTGCTCTGTAGTGATTTATTTTCCACCCTGGATACACATAAAAGAAGCTGAAACAGGTTACTTGAACCATGGTCTTACTAACACCTAAGTTTTATTTTTGAGTGGCATTTCTGGTGGTGTTTTTTTTTAACAAAAATATTTTTAAAAGACACTTTGTAGTCTTAGGACCTACATACATATGCTGAAATATCCCTTCTTTTGCTATAGCCTTGGTTTTCAGCACCATATCAGATGTATTTACTAAGCAATGTGGTGGGTTTTTCAGATGCCAAGAAACAATACAACTATTTTAGGCCAAGTCTCATTGCTTCCTAACGACATAACTAACTGCTGGTGGAAGTCTCTGAACTTTATATTAGTCTGTGTTGAAGTGCTGCAGGATTAGTTATAATTAACTGTCATCATGTCATTTTTCTCCCAACCACTCAGATTAAAAAAAAAAAAAAACACACAAAAAAACCACCAAAAAACCCCTAGCAGCAACCATGAATAAAATGTCTCTATTTGTTTCCTACCCCAAATTTCATTTTTAACTCACAAAGCTCGCAAGTTCTTCTCTACAAACCCCTCAGCTTTCACACAGATACTTTTTGTGCCTTGTCTACCACACATAAAAATAAGCATTTTAACAGCAGCTAAAGAGTTAGTTGTACAGAAGGTGTAAGAAGCTTAAGACAAATATTTAATATTAAATAAGTGCTTCCTTACTAAACCATTTACACTCCCCGGCGTAATAGTTTTGTGGATACCTATCGCTGATTTATTCATTTATATTACTTCAAGGAGCCTGTTAGAGCCTGTAGGCACACATTCAAAAATAATTTAAAAGGACATGAATTCATCAGTGAGCCAATGACGACTAATGGTAATTCACTAGTTGAACCTGTGCCAACTAAAAATAACATAAAACTACCTACAACTTGGGTTTCTCCTGATTTAGGATAGGTCTATAAGCTTTGCAGCATGATCCTGAGAGTCAACAGAACTCATATCTCCCACCTATATGATAGGTGACAGCTTTCACCTAACATACCACCTACAATATGATAGCTTTCAGAATACAAAGCCCTTGTTGACAACAGTTAATATAAAGATATACTTAAATCAAGTGACTGTGAGTGATCACTAATGGTAAATGTTAAGAGACAAAAAGTCGTCACTTTTGCATAAGTCATCCCAAAACCTTAATATTTACAATTCTGATGTGAACAGATTTTATTTAATCTGGGGGGGAAATGGATGGCATTGCAAATATTAATGCAATATTAATTAAAGTAAGTCATATTTTATTTTAGAATAATCTACTTTCAGTTAAAAATCATGCTCTAACATTCCTAATTCAATGATTCTGGGGAATTAGGAGAGGAATGGGCATGCAGGAGGGGAGGGCTCTCATGCTCTCCCTGGATAGCATCTCCATTGCCACCAGCAAAGACAGGATACCAGACAGACCACTGGTCTGATCCAGTAAGACAGTGTGTTAAGAACCAGGAAATACAAGCAGACACTACCCCAAGTGAAAAAGATTTATCCTTCTTTCAAAGGTCCAAACTGATGGAGATTTTTCTCCCACTACTTCTTTGGCACACTCTCCCACCTTAAAATAAAAAAAAAAAAGCTTTCATAATAAAGACTGTGCTGTATTCAGTCATCCATTTTCTTGAACTGTCTAGAGTCTCCACTGTAGGAGGTCACCATGCCTCAAGGTTGCAACTATTGCTGCTTTTTATAAAAATGCTGGACCAAGTAAGAGGGAGTAGCAGAAGAAGACCTAATACACTAGTTTCATGTAACTCTTAGCTGTAGCTGATAACTGAAACACTCTGTGTAAGGTGTAAGGATTTCACTGGCTTGTCTTGGAGGAAGCTTCTTCCGAACTTAAGGTTTCATTTTGCAGAACAGGTAGGTAAGCCATATCATACACAAGCAACTTCATTTCTTTGTGATCAGCTCCAGGAAATGGCTTAATTCCCCCTCCCATTTATGCAGCACGAGCCTTTCTTCAACAGTCTGAAGGGCAAAACAGTTGCTTTCTGCAGTCTCTCTACAACCTTCTAAAACTCATTACTAGGAAAATTTACACAACTAAAAGATGATTTAAACAACATTTAATACAAGATTCAATACAGAAATATTTTAACTGGGTGTAAAGAAGTGGGGAAACAATACATTTCCTCACCTTTTTTTCTGTACTTCTGCATTTACCTTTACTGAGTAGGTGAGGTAATAAACCTCACTGATTGGTAATCCCTGTTCTGTAGCTAAATGATATTTGCAACACACAGACTAAGGTAGTTTCTGAACAAAGACCCGCCAGATCAAAGTGCAGCTGTGTGCATTGGGCAAAGCAGCTGAAGAGGTTAACCAATGCTACTGGTGCCAGTCTGCTTTACATGAGGTAGATAAATGCATTTAAACCCTCATGCACTTCCAGGACATGGAAGGGCATAGCACAACTCTAATACCATGTGCCTGGGTGGATCATCAGCAGTGGATCTGATCCCAGCATTTTAAAGGAGGAGGAACACCTAGAACCTGCCTTTTATGCTCAAACCAAAGCTGTAAAAAGTTTCATCTATCAATAGAGAACAGGGTCAATACTACCATTCACTCAAACATGAACAAGAGAAACTTTACTATATAATTAATTCTCAGTAGCAACTGATGAGGAATTTCATACCTGGAATAGAATAATTGCTCATAAAAGTCACCAAAGGAAAACTGACATGGTGGCTTGTTCCCAGCTGCTGTGGAGAAGTAATGGCTTTCTTCACCATCAGACATTTTCTGTAGGTGACTGCATGCCTCCATGACTCATAGAATCATAGAATCATTTAGGTTGGAAAAGACCTTTAAGATCATCAAGTCCAACCGTCAACCATGCCCACGAAACCATGTCCTGAAGTGCCTTGTCTACGCGCTTTTTGAATACCTCCAGGGATGGCGACTCAACCACTTCCCTGGGCAGCCTGTTCCAGTGCTTGATAACCCTTTTGGTGAAGAAATTTTTCCTAATATCCAATCTAAACCTCCCCTGGCGCAACTTGAGGCTATTGCCTCTCGTCCTATCACTAGTCACTTGACAGAAGAGACCAACACCCACCTCGCTACAACCTCCTTTCAGGTAGCTGTAGAGAGCGATCAGGTCTCCCCTCAGCCTCCTTTTCTCCAGGCTAAACAACCCCAGGTCCCTCAGCCGCTCCTCATCAGACTTGTGCTCCAGGCCCCTCACCACCTTGGTTGCCCTTCTCTGGACACGCTCCAGCACCTCAGTGTCTTCCTTGTAGTGAGGGGCCCAAAACTGAACACAGGACTCGAGGTGCGGCCTCACCAGTGCTGAGTACAGGGGGATGATCACTTATCCTAGTCCTGCTGGCCACACTATTTCTGATACAGGCCAGGAAGCCATTGGCCTTCTTGGCCACCTGGGCACACCGCTGGCTCATATTCAGCCGGCTGCCGACCAGCACCCCCAGGTCTTTCTCTGCCGGGCAGCTTTCCAGCCACTCTTCCCCAAGCCTGTAGCGCTGCATGGGGTTGTTGTGACCCAAGTGCAGGACCCAACAATTAGCCTTGTTGAACCTCATACAAATGGCCTCGATCCAGCCTGTCCAGATCCCTCTGTAGAGCCTTCTACCCTCCAGCAGATCAACGCTCCCACACAACGTGGTGTTGTCTGCGAACTTACTGAGGGTACACTCGATGCCCCCATCCAGATCATTGATAAAGCTATTAAAGAGAACTGGCCCCAAAACGGAGCCCTGGGGAACACCACTTGTGACCAGCCGCCAAGTGGATTTAACTCCGTTCACCACAACCCTCTGGGCTCGTCCATCCAGCCAGTTTTTTACCCAGCGAAGAGACTCCCCTAGACACATGCCTGATCTTCAGAAATCCTTCAAAACCAATTTTGTATGTTTTGAGGTATTGATTCAGTTAAAAAAAAGGTGTTCCGTGACAAATACTTTTCCCATCTAACGCTTCAGGTTGCCAGCAATTGCAGAAAGCTCCAAACTTGTTTTTATACCTTCAAACACTCCAAATAACAGCCAGACAAGTTTTAGAGCAGCCTCCCCCATTCTGTGTCTTCTGTTGGTCATCTCTGACATCCTGTAACCAGCTATGGATTGCTGGACTTGCTCTACCATGGCAAGGGAGTAAAAGCAATAGCAAATGAGATGCTACACTATTGCACTATGAAACAGGTGAATCACAACAAGCCACCAACTTCTTTTCCACTTTATGTTATTTCTGAATATAATACAAGAGTGTCTAATGAATTCAAAACTTTTTTCTTTTTAGTTTTGTATCTAGAATTACATGACCCCAAATGAAAATAAATCAGAGGAAACTCAGTGCCTCCCTAACTCCTAAAAAGGGCAGCCTGGCTTAAATGGATTGAAGTTTTAGAGAAAATCTGAGACTCACATGCGGTTTTCATTCTGTCATTCTCAAGAGAAAACACGGTGAGAAGAAAGGGAATGGGAAGAAGAACTCACAAGCTATTCAGTTTAACTTAATCCCCAGACACTAGCAGAGTTTCATTTGTAGAGGACCAAAAAAGAATTTTTTTCCTGTGTTGTTAAAAGTTACTCTAAATTCACTCATGCTCCTCTTAGCAGGCAGATCAAGTCCATATGATTGCCAGCAAGTGCCCATAATTTGACTGTTGTCTTCTCACCCATCAAGAAATCTGAAAAGAATCCTTGTAAATGATTAAATATTTGATTCCTAGCAGCAACAGGAACAAAATTAAAAAAAACCCTACATGGGTATATAAATGGCAAGCCCACTGGGTTAGGTCCTAAGTAGCTGGAAGTCCACTGCCTTTACTGAGCAAAGCAGAACCAAGGTATTTTAAAGTTTCATTTGTGCTCACAACCACAGTGGCAGTGAGAAGGCATTTTGACCCCCGGCACAGTAAATTATTTCCAGATCTGACAAGCACCAGAAAACATTTCACAGCCTGGGATCACTGTAGGTCTGGCTGCAGCGGCTAGCACACAGGTTAGGACCTCTGCACACCCAGGGATGAACTCCCTGGATTCCTAGGGAGCCAGAAAGGGAACCCATCTCCAGGCTTAGAAACAAGGATTTCAGTGTTACATTCATAGTGAAAGCTAAATTCTTAACCATGGCAGTGGTTAAGAGTGGTCATTCGCTCGTTTTGAGGGGTTAGTTGCACCCATGAATTTGAATAGAAGGATGGTGGTTATTTAACGCAGAGTCTTTTTAAAAGCAAATCAAGAAAAGATGGAAAAAATGAAGACTAATGAGACAACTTCAGAAGACCACTTTTTCTGTAGATGATTTATTAGAAATGAAATAACCTGGAAACCAGGATTCACAATCTCCCAACCAATCACCCATTTCATGTAAAGTTGCTGTCTTAACCTGCCAAAAGAAATCAAGTGTAAAAATGTAATGAAAGAAATGGCACCTTCCTCTTGGACTTAAAGATAGTGTTTAGCTTTAAAAGTATAACCTAAAAATAAGCACTGCTGCTCACTAGTCTCATTGTATACTCAGATTCATTCTTCTTCATTTAATAGGAAATAGATCTAATATCCATTTGGCATCCAGTAAATCTGTTAGCCAGTAGAAACACACAATTTTAATAATTGTAAAAAATATTTCTTTGCAATAAGGAAGGAAAAGACATCTGGCAATTAACTAACATGCCCAATCCATGTCTTCTTAGATTGGCCTTATTTCTACATCACCAGCATTGCATATGTCAAACAACCTCAGTTTGAGGCAAAACAATTGTTAAAATGAAACTGTGAAATAATGTATACTTATAGAAACAGGCAATTTCAACTTCTGTGCCAAAAAGATGACACAATTAATGGTCTAATTATAGCACATTTATAAATCTTGCACTAAATCCCATTTCCTTATGTGAATGATACCTTTGACGTTAACGTGATTCGATTATCTGCTCTGTGAGCAGTGGTTGCACAAGGATTTTAGCTGCAACATACCTGGAAGGTGAAGAGTGACCATCCTCTCAAGTGGTAAATGCCAGACATTTATTGGCCTGAATATCAATAATTCTGGGAACTCTTCCTTGAACTGTATTCAACAGCATCCGAGGACTTCCCTGCAATGAGTAATGGCTACTACAGATTCAACACAGCTATAATATTCAGAAGCCTTCCTTCCCTCTATGAAAATGTTTCGATGCATGCACTTAAAGTTGAACTGCCAAGCATTTAAGGACCTAATGCTGAAGAAGATTGCATAGTGCGCTGGCTGAGTTATAGGCATACAAATATTTAAGTAATAGAAAAGATATGCTATTAGAAATTTGTAGGTTGAACGGAAAAAAACTCCACTTTTTGACAGTGATATTATTACTGTGCCGAAGGTAGTAGCTCAGGCCTGAACACTGATCCTCAGAGAGCTAACTCCCCTGTTGGCATTCACTTCATAAATAATCCTGCAGAACAACCAGGCACACCTTGTCCCATAAAAACAAAGATGATCCTTCACACTTAGATCTTTCCAGGCAGGAAAGAAAGGAGAGAGGAAACCTCATTTATATCGGGTAGCTTCTCTGCCACTCCTAACTTCGGCACGCATTGCTCGTTTGAAACATGGAGGAATGCAAACAGAAGGTAAGGCTAAAAACAGACAGCATACCTTGCTGCCTGGGAAACTCTCCACAAAAAAACTACATCTGTACTGGGCTGTCTGCATCCTGTCATCCAGGTAAAAGGAGGGGAAAAAAAAAAATCAGCTTCTGCCCTTCAGACAATTCTGGAAATGGTGGTGGGTCATACGAAAGAGCCTGACTTCTCAGCATTCTGACAGAGTGCAAATTCAGCTGCTGTCTTCCGCAGTGGAAGAGAGAGGAGGAGATAATGCCACAGCAGGACTTTCTTTAAAAACTTCTTCTTTTTGCTCCTATATATGTCATGATTGCACAGATTCTTCTTCTGGAAAACGTTAGCTCACAAAGACAGGGTAGTTGGCCAAAAAAAAAAAAAAAAGGAATTATACCTCAGACTTTCTTTAACTATAGTGATCAATAAGAGCTAATAATTAATCAAGGTCTATCATCCCAAAAGTAGATTCGCACTTAGTAAAAGGTTAACTGGAAAATATAAAGCATACTGTGGCCCCAAAATTCCTTATAGTTAATCAGTTTGTTACATTTCAGACTGTACCATGACAGTCCACAAATCAAGTGAAGGCCTAGGAGACTGAAAATCACTCTGACCTAATTGCAGGCTTCGGCAGTGGCAAAAACTCAACAGTTGTATCCCAATAAAACAAGAGCAGGATTGGCTAGAAATGCACTTTCCCAGCTTGAAGCCTGTCTTATGATCACATCCAAGAGAAAATGTTAGAGATAGCGATAATTTATTTCTATTTGTTTTCTTAGAGAGAGTCTCCACTTCAGCACTTTACTTGCATGTAAAGTCACGTTAGGGGTGATAACATTTTTCTCTGAAGCATCTCTCTTGTAAAGTGAGCTTTACAAGTGAGTTCAGATACTAAATATTTGTCTACAGGTAAAAAAGGCTTTCCACCATAGTAGACCTACCTTACAGTATAATCTTCATCCAATAAAGCCATAGTAGATCAAACAGCACTTGACGTTCTGGCAGCAGCCTGATTTTGGTATCATAGCTAGAAGTAAACTGGAAGAAATTTTTGCACAGGATTAAATAATATACAAATAATGTCTGTACCTACTTGAAAGATTGAGTTTAAATACTGTTTAGAGTAAAAACAAATTGTTGAGACATGTTTAAGTGCTCTAGCCAGATGAATCATGGTATGCCCAGAACTCCCACTAAATCTATTTTATCCAAAGAGCTGCACGGATAAAACTGACAGAAAAATATGCTGCTAAAACTGATCACATCAGTTGTTTCCCAACACTGATCACTCCTCCTCACTGCATCCTGAAGACATATATTGGACCACTAAATTCCTCTTCAATACTTACCTTCAAGTACCTGTCCTACTTCAGAACCGACTGCACGTTATTTTTAAATGAATTAAAAGGATAATTTAGGAGAGAAATTTGTCTAATTCTGTAAAATCCCTGTGGGCTTCATCAGGAATGCTAAAAGCTTGAATTCCTGGACCCGAGGTGGGTTTTGTCATCAAAACTTTAGCCACCTGCCAGAGCAGGCAGCAGCTGGTGGCCATCCCCCTCGCCTGGGCGGTCGCAGATCAGCTGCCCAGGAGCAAGGGCTTCACCCCGGCGAGTGCCTCGGCCACCGCCAGCAAACTGCTCCGGGGCAGGGGGCTGCGATGTCATGCCAGAAAGGGAAAACACAAACCCTTTGAAGTCACATTTATTTTGCAAAGCAGAATTACTTATTCTACCTTCCAGCTAAATTAAGGAAAGAGTGACTGGGACAGGAATATATAAGGACAAAAATAAGGGATTTTGGTTATTGTCCAGCTTCTGTTGTCACATTGGGGTATGAACAGAATCTGCACCAGAGCACACTGCAACACACAGGTGCAATTAATAGTATTGGGTTTTATTCCTTCAAGGGTAGGCATAAAATAATGAGTGTGGGCTTTGCCCACTGATTGCAGCAGAAGACTTTCAAGGTGCAAGGAGGGGATCATTAATACTTGCAGTGCATGTGCACAAAGGAAGAGAATTAACCTTGCCCACACAGTCTTACCTTTGACATCACCTGAACTTTGAACAGCTCATTTGTCATTCATCTAAGTGTTCTTTCATCACAATTTTCTAGCACAGAATTTTATAATTATTTCCAATTACTGTCTATAATATATGCAACTTTCTGCACTGCAGTTATATTTTACCACTGAACTTTAAAACAAACATCTTAATTTAAAATATACTCTGCCAACTGTATGACACAGCTACTCTGAGATAGTTGTCAAAGAAAAATCAAGCATAAATATTTACCTCATTAGTAACAATAAAAAGATTGTAGTTAGGTAGGCACGATAAAAATTATCGTGAATCCTGTCAATGTCCATCTGCTTCCAAAGAACTCAGTCTTACAATAATTTTAGAGCTACATGCAAAAATATATGGAGCTGAACTTAATATAGAACAACTCCCTGTTTCTCCATAATACTGCAATAGCTCTTCAGGGTTTTGTAGCAACCAGTGAAAGGCATTAAAGAAGCACTACTTGCCCAAAGTATGTTTATTTGCCATTGGACAGCCAAAAATGTGAGGTCCACAATGGACCTGTTTACTCAAGCTGTGCTGTGTGTTATAATTACGATCATCAGCCCAAAAGACTGCTAAATTAGTAGAGCCAATAACATCGATAAGATCAGGGGTACAAAGAGACTCAGGAAGGAAAGGATCTGCAAAGAAAACTATTTAGTATGACACAGCCGCCCTCTGCTTCTATACTTTGTTGACTCAGCAGCTGTAGTGGACGTTGCTGATTGAGTGTCTGGTGTACACCTTCAACATAAAGCAATGTACGATATTGAATGGAAAAGTGCTTGTCTTAGAACAAGCCATGGCAAATCTTGTAAGGTTTAAAGTATTTCCCACTCTGTTTTTCATGGCTTTGAATATCCAAGGAATCCATATAGGAGTTCAGAGAGGGTAGAAGTGGCATCATTCATATAGTAGAAGGGCAGAAAAGCATCCCAAGCCATAATGTTTAAACATGGTAACTAACACTAGGCAACCGAAGTCCGTGAGTTCAGCCAACTCTACATCCTAAAACTTTTATAAGCTTGTATATTTTGGTCTTAGGGAATGTGATTTAATACTTTTCTTTGTGATTTAAAAAAAAAAAAAAAGGGCAAAAAACCCATCCTAAAACTAGGATTAATCTGAAAATTTCTTGCCCAGAAGAGACCAAGGGAGAGAACAACCACTTTGCTCTTCATTTCTGTAGTGCTGGTGAGCTTCTCCTAATAGCCACCCTGTAACATTAAGGAGAAAGGGTAGCATGTTTCCAAGAAAAGGGCACCAGGGTTTCTCACCTCAATATACACTCACTAACTATGATTTCCAACTCTCCAGGAAGTAAAAGACCACGATGTAGTTAAATAGACTTTTCTGCCAAAGGTCAATGAAAATTTAGTTCCAATGAAATAGTGCAAACCCCCCGTATCAGTCTGCAGTTCCCTCTCCTTGATATGACAGACAGAAATGTTTGGGGTTGCAGGGACAGGGTTTAGATACTTCTTCTCACAGCACAGCCACTAAAACTAGGTCAATATCCACCATTAAAAATAACAAAACTATAATGCAGGGTGGAACTATTAAGTTTTATCTCTCTAGTAGAAATCAGTGGCCCACATGCACCTACCCATACATGGCTTCTTATGGTGTCAACTTCAGTGTTTTCACGCTATTTTGCTTTTTATTCTATACTTGCTTAAAAAACACTACCTAAACACTGGATCCAAGAAAAATGGCCTGCTGTAACACAGACTGAAATCAGTCTGCAGCTTTTAACTTTTTTGATTTATCCATCTCTAAATGAATTGTTGCGTTTTTACATCTTTCAGGAAATCATGCACAACTAACCGCAGTGATCGAAATCAGCATTTAGAGAATGATGTTAATAAGTAAGTCCCTCATAAAAGTATGCTAAAATCATAAGCAATCTCTCTGGTACTGTTTGAGCTCCCCTCAGGAAGTGGCTGGAGGCTGGCATCTAGATAAAGCTGACCTTCAGTTGTGACTTGGTTTATCTGGATTAGCATTGTTATTTGCTAGAACCTTAAAAAAACAAAGGGCTAATCAATACAAGGTCAAAACAAAAGTGTCACAGATGGCTTTGACCATTCCAAAAAGGTGACATCTGTCACCAAGAGTTACTGGAGGAGCTGGCACGATGCTCCAGCGGCTAGCGCTGAGGGCGTTTCTGTGGGCCACTTCTGTAGGCAACATCCACAATCCATTTCTCAGGCATATTTCATGCCCAGTAGTGGGTTGCATGAACTGGCAGGTCAGATTGATCAACAGAATGAAAAATATGTCAGCAAAAAAAAAGAGAAAAAAATTCAGCATAGCAAAGAACAGAGGTTGCATTACTGGAGACTTTTGTGAAGGAGTTTAACCCTCTGGTATTCTGTGCTCATTTACTCTAGCAGCTCATCCTCATTCCAAACACCATAACTGCAGCCGGAGACAGTCAGGATAAGCGGGAGGTTGCAGCTATATAGTCACTCACACCTCAAGCAGTTTATTCATGTACTAACGTGCACTTATAAACTAGGCAGTCTGACACAAAGCCTCATCTGCAAATGAAGTGCTCTAATAGTAGACAAGAAGTATACGATACATCTCCCAGATAAAAATGCCAGAAAAATGGAGATGATTACAATGGTCCACACCGGATTCCCCCCCCCCCCCCCCCCCAAGCCATGGGGATCATCATTCTTATATTTGTTCCATGAAGCCTTGTTATAAGCATAAATGATCTTGCTCATGCAAGTCTTGCGGGGCTGGGGTAAGAGTCAACACATGAGGTCAGGTCACCCCGCACCCCCCACGCACAGCTCCAGGCATCAGAAAGGGACACAACCTGCAAAGCTCGGTTTGGGAAAGTAACAACCTTTTCAACACATAAAGTTCCCAGCAGGCTGTGGACGCTGAGGATCTTACATACCACCTAGAAGCATGTTCCCAAAAAAAGCCTTGAGGTACAACAGCATTCAAACTTGAAATTTGAACTTACCCTGGGACGTTCTCGAGAGGACATCCAAGACATTTGGAAAGCATTATATTTTATATTACAAATACTGCTAAGCCACATCTGTTTATTGCAGAACCATTATGCAGATAAGGATTCAGGATGAACTTGACTGCCTTGGGGAAGGTCAATCTCAGACTTAGTACATTGCATTCTGCACGAGGGGTTGTAGGCCAAAAAAAAAAGGGATCAGGTATTTGTTTGGGGAAGAAAGGAAACTGGAATGTTAGTCTTCATTCTGTTCCAGCTTCTCACTCTGGGTATTTAGTAGCTAATGGAAGCTTGAGTTATCTACTTTGCACATTATATTTATTTGGAGATAAGTTTCTATGAGTTTCTGCTCTCCGTTTCATAAAGCCTTTGGTCTTCATTTTTGTCATGGGGCAGGTAGGGAAGAATATGCTAATCAAAGACCCTAGAACTACAGCTTCTATAATTGGCAGCTCAGTATTCTCTCGTAGCCTTAATTTATGCATACTATTAAAAGGTTAAAGTTGGTCACAGGTCTCCTGTGACTGTCATCTGTGAAATAATGCTGTTGGAAATGCAGTTTTGGTTCTACCTCATTCCCGCCTGCAAATAAAACCACGCATATTCTGCACATCTTTCCCCTGAACATTGACACCTCCAGCGACATAAAATCTAGCAAGCGATGTGACAGCTGCCAAGGTCAATAAGAGTTATACTGAACTGCTGAGTAAGTGCTGGTTGCACAAATCAAAGCTGTATAAGGGCAGCTTAACATACACAAATCTGCAACTTATTCAAACTATATTTTGGACTGAGATGTTTTTATAATTTTTCTCTTCCATGCAACGTTATATAATGAAATGTGATGAAGTCAAAGATATTTCATGAAATCTTAGCATTGTGTCCTTTGTGTCAAATTACTGATAGCAAAGTGTGTTGAAAAATACATTTAACATTTTTGAGAAACTTAACACTTAAAGGCAATTGTAGGAGGACAATAATGTGAGTAAGCAAGTAAAAATAATGTAGCAGGAAATTTTAAAGACGCATTGGGCAATGCTATCTAATTACAACCTAGATTCAGCTATTTAGATCAATTCCTAAATAAGGAAGTCTTTGTTGGACATTTTCAGGGGTACTTGAAGCCTTCTGCCTTTGCTATACTTACCAAAAAGGTTTCGGTATTCATTCGCAGCTGCTTGTTAACTTTTAATTATCAAAACACTAGCATTTCCCAAGATGCTACCAATTGATTGGTAGGGATAATAAGGTAGTTCTGGCAGACCCGAGGGTTAGATTAGATTTTATATCTGAACTCTTCACTCAAAGTCATAGACATAGAAACTGTTGTATTAGATCAGCAAAACTTGTATTTTTGTTGTGTAATCATGAAATATAGAGATTTAGAACGATTGCATAGAAAAATCATTCTGAACCTTGTGCCTTGAGTAAGGCTTTGTGTGCCAAACCGCACCTGTTAGCAAGTATTTACAGCTGAGTTGAAAAGCCCTGGAAATAGAAATTGTTAATAGAAGCACTGCTGCAGCTCTAACTGGATTGCTGCGACCAGTAACACTCCAGTAATTACAGTGAAGTAAGTGTTAAAAGGGGAATGAGGACAGAAAGCTCTCCATCATGTTGGGCACTTGCTTACTCCTGTATTTTTCTCTCAGAAGGAGAGCTTCCTAGCAGAAGGGCTCTGCAAGGGCTTCTGTCTTCCTTTAGTCTATTTTAAGTTTGCTAATTGATCCTCTGAGGGAAGGTTTAGTCCTTTTAATGCAGTGTCTCTATTAACAGATAGTCTGTACCAGAGAGGCTGGAGGTGTGTGGGTGTGGGAGCCATGCAACCTTTCATGCCGGTCTTCTCCGCGATGACTCACGAGGCAGGAAAGTTTGAGAACCTTCCTCACACGGCAAGAAACAGAGCCCCGTTCCCTGCTACTAGCGTGGGGGTTGTTACTGAAGCATGCTGCTCAGTTTGTTTTGCCTGAAAGGAGCCTGGCTGACCTAAATTTTCCAGGTGTGGGTATGATAGCAGGTCAAGGAATAAGGGGACAGCAAGATGAAGAGAGCAGATTGTGTTGGAATAGTCATTATCTTGACTGACACATTCATCCATGTTGCAGAAACACAGCTAGTGGTTGCTCTGCTCCGCAGTAGGACATTTTGCTTCAGATAAGCAAAATAAATATCAGGAGAAGCATCCGTTTTGAGATATTACCTTTGCACTAGCATAAAAATAACTGCAATTGCTAACTTTCTCTTGTAATACAGAATAGTGGAAGCAGAAGAAGCGATGAGGCTGATGGCAGTCAACTGGTAATGCCAGTCACATCACTGCACAGGAGACTGACAGCCCGGTCTGATCTGACTAATGGGTTAATTTTATTGAAGCACTACCAGACTAAAGAATAGTTTTATCAAGTGTTTCACTGTTTGAAAAGCAAGGCAGTTTGCCAAGCAAAATGGCCCATGGTTAAGAAAAAAGTGTTTCAGTTTACTTGTTCCCTGAGCAAAGCATAGTTTAATTTAGGTCTAAGGCACTATCTAGGAAACATTTCCATTCTTCTTACTCAAGGATACTGTAGTTACACCTACAAATATTACTATCTTGTGAAATGGAAAGAAGCTTTTTTCCCCTTTCATCCATGACTCTTTTTTACTTACTTCTTCTTTCTGCTACCAGCCAGAAAGCAATGCCTGATTTCTTTTAGCTACGTCCAGAGCCCTTTTGGTCAAATGTCAGTTCTAACAGAAACCCATGGAAAGATTTCTACTCCATTTCCATTTGAAGTCAGAGCTTCAATCTGAGTTGAGGAAGGCCTTCAGTTTTTAAGCATGCAATCTCTGTTTTTATAAGAAGTTCATGTAGGATTTTCTATCATGACTTACTACCATATCAGAGTACCTTTTTGTGACTCAATGCCCAGACCATTAGTAGCAGGAAGAAGACTGAATACAGCAAGCTCTCACTGGGGTCCTAGGGCATTGCCCTCAGTATTTAACAGCGAAAAAATCTGGTCTCGAGTAATAATCTCAGTGATCCAGAGTCATGTCTTAAGTCTACTCAAGAGTCTTTAGTTTTATTTTGATCTTTTGCATACATTTGAGGACTGCTCTAGTAAGTTCTTAGTACAAGGACCACTTAAAATTAAGAAAAATTCTCCAATCTTTGGAAATCCTCTTAATTTTCTTTTCTTTTTTTTTTTTACATAAGCTAAAACACCGATAAATACCTACTGTTGCACTAATTATATGTGAATTTCTGATAAACCCAATCATTAGATTATTCTTTTCACTTAAAATACATCCAGTTTTCATTCAGCATAAGGCTAACTTTCAAATGGTCTTTTTATGAAATGTATGAAGCTAATTTTAGAGTCTGAAGTGAAATATTAAGGTATTTGGATTCTCTGCCATTCTCTTCAAATACCGCACGTGGTCCAACACCAACATAAGACTCATGTATAAGCACAAGGAATATGAACCCCCAAAACAAATTGAAAAGACTACTAAAAGACTACAGTGCATGACCAAATGCAGAAGTTTTCAATTTGTGACCTACAGAGCCCCAGTGGTCAACAGAATAACTTCAGAGGGATTGTATTGAATGTTCTTTCTCTTCAAAATGCAGAAAGGGGGTTGTTTCACTCTGTCTCCAACCATTCTGTAGGTATTCATGCAACTCCCACAGAGGACTACTGCTATGAAAATGACAGCCAGGAAACAGGAGCCAGTCCTAGGGCACTAGAACAATTTGTGAGATTAACTCCACATCTCTCAATCAACAAACGACTACAGGCCAAATTCTCTTCCAACCCTAACCCACCACATCACTGGTCAGAAGTTGCTCCAAATGAGCACAGGTGTCCAATAACTCCACCTTTCTCAATCAATAACTGGTTACAGGTGAAATCGTGATCACGTTCATATCAGATTAGAGATACCGCAGCCACACGCAGATAGTGAATCCCATCTCTGGGCTGGACTGGAGACAGTTCAGCAGTGCTGCGAGACTCGGTGCCTGCAGATGCCTTTCTCACCTCCCTACAGAGGGCTGAAGCGATCACTTGTTGCAGACTTAATCCATCTCACCTTCTGCAGTTACATCAGCAACTTCCTCAGCAAAAGCAAGTGCTGTTTGGCAGGATCAAGTACCCTGCATTTCTAGATGTGCTAGGAGCATTTCGGCATCAAAGAGAACGTAAGTTATTGAATCACAGCTCTCACATTTGTTATCGGAAGATTCATTCAGTGCAGAGCTGGACTCACTGGTCAAAATGCTTAACAGGCCTAAGTTGGTGTAATTGCACTGAAGGCAATAGAATTATACAATTCATAGATATAAAGAAATTACCATATTAAGGGATTCATTTTTTTTCTAGACACCCCCAATGAGAGCCATCTGTCTTTATTTTTCTTTCATGGTCTTTGGCATGGCTTTGTTTGAAAAGCGATTTTATCCCTGGATTACCTCTATCAGATAAAAATGAGCACCAGAGGTAGCTTAGTGTTTAACTGCTGCAGAACAAAATTTAAGCTGCAGCTTCTAGACATGCAGAGTAGTAATCGTGTGTCTTTGGACTGGCTCTTTTTAAACTTTCTCCCTGATTTTTTGCAATTGTTTTGATTTTTAACAGAAGTTCAGTGATTTGCCTAGTATAGAGCCAAAAGAGCTTATTCTTGACCCTTTTCATGCAGTTCTCTGGGATTTTGTTGATAAATGACCTTGCAAACAGAGTACACACACTCTTGCACTTGCAGCATGAGCCAGACAAGAGTTATTGGCCAGGGGGCTGGGGGCTGCCTGAGGCTATTTGAGCATTTGTGTTTTTAGGTTTTGGCTGGTATATTCAGGCACACATAATAAAATAGAGCTTTTATTTTAAAAATCAATAAAATGACTGATCTTAAGTCAGAAAACCATTTTGTTTTACTTTTACCATCATTGGTTTTTTATTGCATCTCACATTTTGTTTTTTCTTGTCTTTTTTGCTGCCAGACAATCGGTCTCGACTCCTTTTGAGATTCAGCTTTCTACAGTACCTTATTTTTCTGAGGTACTTCCTCTCCTCCTGTTGCTGTCGCTGGTTTTGAATCTTTCTCACCCAGGTTTTCCTACCACTTCCTCCATCAGGCTGTTAAAGCTAACTCTAATACATAAGCAATGGTATGGTGAACAATTATGCCATTTAGAGACAAATTGCTATTTTTTTTTCACTCTGAGCTACACGGACCAATAAAATAGGAAACCAGTTGAGGCAATGACAGACAAGTTACACAGTTAGTTCATGTGCTACTAATTATTTATGCCACATCTGGACATACCAAGACTATGCCAAAATTAATCTAAGAAGATTCTACTCTTCTGCTCTCAACTGTTCATTCCCATTTCTATCTCAATCTGCCACCTCCCAGTGATGCCACCCCCCTGTGGTGCCACAGTGCAGATCAATAAAATTATCCAGGCTAAAACCTGCTTCACCCAGATCATTTTATTGCTCTAATTTATGCTGCCGCCTCAAACAATTGCACGAACAACCACAGCACAGGTGGGAATTCACCGACCGAGACGAGACGAGGCAGCTGGGTGCTTCTTAAGCTGTGTAGCTGTTACACATCTAGTGCTGCAAATCTAGTGTAAGTAATTGTGTTCTCATTCGCCTGGCTTCTTTCACTGTAACTGATTAGTAAAGCACACTAAACAGCTCAATAGGAAAGGCAGCAGCTTTTCTAGCTTTCTTGATATTCTTCCCAAATATTATTTCATATATGACCTTGTGACTTCCAAGAAGAAAGAAAAAAAAGAATAAAAAAATCATTCCTGACATCTTCGATATCTTGCAAAAATGGTGAGTCTGGCTATTTGTTACACTCCTGTGTTGTTAATACCAATAAATGTTAAAGATACAAAGATCAGTTCCTGTATAAATCTTGGTTCAAGGATGACGGGCAAGCAGCTAGAAAACATTTCTCCATGTCTTTTTCCCCTAATGTAAAACTCTTAGTAGAAAAATGATAAGGATAAATGGCACCTATCCAACTGATTCCATTATAGAAGCTGGTTTGTCTACGACAGATGATTCACTATTTATAGTGTCTTTAGTGCATGCCTCACAGTATACTCTCACAGTCAATCTCAAAGACATGTTATTTAGGCAGGGTAATGTACTCATCTTCTCTGAAAGAGAGAAACTGCAGACAAAGAAAAGAACATCTTGGGGGATAAAATCTCCCATATCTACAGCGATTCAAAACCTACACCAAGCTCAATTACAACAGAACAAGAACACCAGTATAAAGCCAGGACAACCCTTCTGACTTTGGGGAACTCCAAGATGCCCCAAGGTGTAAGAGGAGCATCTAGCAAAACTGTCATTTCCTTCTAGAAACATTTAGACACTCCCAGCTGGAGCCAAAAACCCAACAAAACCAACTCCAATTTCTCCCAGCACAAAAGGTTTTCAGCTGAACTGCCAGCTCTGACATACATCAAATAACAAGGTGAGAAAATACAACTCTTGTTTCATGACAGGCAGTTATTCCAGAGACACTACCAGACTGCAGCATATAGCAGTCATATTCAAGCTAGCTTCAAGCTCCTAGTCTGAGAGAAAGCTGTACAAATCTCCATACAGACTGAAAAAATACATGTATTTAAGACACTACTTAGCACAGAGGACATACCCACAGTGATCTTAAGTCCAGCAATATCAAGAAGTAGGTAGTGTAATTGTATCTCAGGTAAGTCTACAGCATTGCAGGGTAAGCTCCAGAAACTCATGGTATTAGCATAGCCTGAGTATGCAACAGCTGAAAAGCAGCTATAGAGTCTATTTCACTGATATATGGGTATACAACCAGTATTTTAGTTGCCCAATGCAAAATTGCCCTTTTCACAGTAAAGCCCAAGAAGGAAATGTTCCTTTTTCCCCATTTCAAAGAAAAATACATTGTTAATATTGCAAACACTCGCTCTCAAAAAAGTCTCTGGCCCCTACAAGAAGTGTTTGGCTTTTTTTTTTCTTCCTAAACACTGTTATTATACTACATAAACTGTAAAAATGGAAACAATGAAATCTTTTTAAAGCAGTTTGGATAATAAAAAAATAAAGTGTTCCATTCTGAAAAAATATCACAATGGGAGTTTTCAACATCAAAGCATTTGTCAATAAAATACACAGAACTATCACAGAACACTGCAGCCCTTTTATTTTTCTTGTTTAACATTTCCAAGTCACTGCCATCAACCACTACAAATAGAGGTTACAATGCTTTGCTTTCCTTTTTTTCTTTTCTTCTTTTTTTTTAAGCCTTCACAGAGTGATACCCCTCTTCAAAATACTCTTCAAAATACTGAGATAAACCATCATAAAGAAACATCTAAATTACCCTTGGGGCCTCATTTTCCAGCAGATACAAAACCATTTAAAAATGTATTATTCAGAATGTTTCAGATCAGGAGTAAACCCATTTTATGTTTAATACTCTGTATAAATGATACATTGAAAAACTACGTAACTGATGTCTGCTGGTTAAATGTGTTTTTTTCCAGCACCACTGTTACAGAAACTTTAAGAAAAAATATAAACTGAAATCTACATTACAGGTGAGAAAAAACCATGAGTTAGATTGGCACAGCACCTGCAAATCCTGAAAACACTGGGGTTTAGCAGTTATTATCAAAGGGCAGTTAGAATTCCCCAGGGGACACTGACATTTTTTCCAGCAATAAGAGCAAAACTCTATTCTTGTTGATTCTTACCAATACCTTGGTTCTCAGACAACCTCAGTTAATAGACTTGGTGGTCTCATACACATGCTCTTCATCGTGGGTTCTCTTTCATAGATCTCTCTCTGCAATAAGCTATTTCCTGGGAGTGATTCATTGCAAATACAGCTTCTCACATCATTTCTTCCTACTCCTTCCTCAAGGTAAAGAGGGGTCTTGACAGTATTTTCACTTCAGTTCCTTTCAAATAATATTAGAGCTACAAGGATGGGGATGGTTATGCATATGAAAGCTAATGTAATGGGCTAACACCTGACTGAGCCGGAGGTCGGGCAGTAACAGATACTGGGACTTCACTGTCAGTCAGGCAGCGGTTCATTAAACCTTCCTGTCCTATCAAGGGTCCCCAAATAGCAGCTTTTCTCTGACTCCAGACATCTGGGCAATTCACTTTTTTTTTTTTTTTTTCTTTTTAATCTTACACGATGTCTGCCTCCAAGTCCATAAAACACGCCAGCAAACTTTTACCAAAAAGCAGAGTGAAAGTCTTCCATATTTTCCTCTCATTCTAGCTGGAGGTGGGCATTTGATTTTTTCCTCTTCCACGATAACTTCATAAGTCTGCTTTCTCCCAGAGCATCAGTACCAGCCCACTTCTACTGAAGTGCCCCTTAAGCACTGGGCATTAGCCTGCCCCTAACAAACTCAAATGTTTCCCACCAAGGGATGGGAGAGACAGCAAGGTATTTAGACTTGGTGAAAAAGACTTGGTGAAGACCTGGTGAAAAATCAAATATTCATGACAGAAGTGAAAAAAGCAGGGATTGAAGAGGGCAAATAGCCACAAAGGAGAAATAAGGATCCTGTGGCAATCAGAACATCCTTGCATCTCCCGTGTTGCCTCAAAGGTGGCAGCAACTGCAGCAATGCTCAAGGGACAGAGACATGAGCGTCAGGGTAAGAAACCCTCTTTCCTGCAGTCTCTCCCCAGCACCTGCTGCCCACAGGCAGAACAGGCATGGTGGGAACCCGCTCTCCATCTTCAGATACTCTTCTGCCAAAACATTACACTGGGGAATGGTTTCGGGAGGGAGAAGACTTTTGAGAATCAAGGATGGGAGCGGGGAGGGTCAATTTTGAAGAGGATGTGAGAACAGGATCCAGGTTGTCAGGCTGCAGGCAGGAGTGGAGGAGAAATAATGTGACTTGACGGCTCAGATGAGTATAGAAGGGAAGGGGAAAATGGCACACAAGTATGGGAAAAGGGTGAATTGGTGGAGGAATAGGACAGCAGTAAGGGGAAGAAGTGGGATTCTGTTCTAACTCATCCCTGGCTGAAGGCTTTCTTCCCAGGAGGTATGGTGAAGAGTCCATGGACAGCAATGCTGGCTCTTGGGGTGATGAGCAGGCCAAGCTACACAGAATGGGCCACAGCTGAAGCTGTGACCCTCGATTTTTGGCTCCTGCTACACATGAAGGTAAGGCTTTATCATCCAGGTACCCACGAGCGCGACGAAGATGCCAGCAGCACTGGTAGCAGCAATTGCCTCTACAGTGGCTCCCTCCTTCTGGTAGCAGGGAGGATGCAGGATCCGACAGTCCCACACCGAGGGCAGCGGTTGGCAGGTGAGCCACCTCTGTCCTCCCCACGCTGGCTACTGCTCCCAGGGGAGGTGGACTCTTGGCCAGACTCAGTCAAACCACTGACATTTTCATCAGAATTCAGCAAAGGATCCTGACGCACAGTGTTGCCCTGCAGTGGAGATCATTTTTTTGTCCTCCTTGTAGCAAGGCAAGACTCCTAGGCTTTTTAACTAAGCCCAGTTGCTCTGAGTTTTATGACACACATATCCTTCATCGCTTCCCCTGCATGCTACCTTTCTCTCTGCACTCCGGACTGTATTTTGTTCAATGATGTGTGAAAATACAGATCGGTGCCATTCACTGCAACAATTAGTCAGGGTTTTCATTGGTGTCATCAACAGAAGAATTTGGCTATTATCTTCCTACTCCACAAAGTAATAAAATGCAAAACTGAATGAACCAGATAAATGGGCAGTCAATCATTAACCTAGCATTTGTTTGATGTGAAGATCTTTTACTGATTAAAATGTTTTAATATAAAAAATTTCACAATTCAGAACAAGAGTTTTATAATTGGCAATGAATCCTCAAGTGAATTTTATAGATCAGTTAATGTCTAGATGAGTTAAGGGTGAAAGGTAAACTTGACATTAAACGCTTAGTTAAGAGTGCCAGAGGATTCATCATTGCCACTAAAGGGATAGTGGAGTGAAACTACACTACCTTTTTCCCTTGTTGGAAAAATAGGTTTGTAAGAACATTTACCATCTTTGGGGTCTGAGGAAAATAATGCAAACTTTATGCGCATAGCACTCAGACCATTAAAATAGGTTAGAGAGAGAAAATCTAAAGATTTAGCTCTATATTTGAGCTGACTTACAATTCTATACCTTGTTGACCCTGTTCCACACCACCTCCCTATGCAAGACTTGGTTTTCTTATATCCTTGATAAAAAAGGTACTATTAAAAATAAAATTATTTTAGTCTTTCAGCAGAATGTTTCAGTTTTCCAAAGTACACAATTGGTATTTTGGCTTTAGCTACTTGGCACCATCCCTTAATCTTAGAGGAAGACACCAAGTAAGGCAAACAACACAAAGCAAGTCTTCATGAACCATACTGTGTACAAAGCAAATTCCCTTGACCTCTGTGCACACCAGCAACTAACAGGAGCCACATCCATTTGCACTTGGACATCTTTCCTGCTTTCAGTTCTAGAGGAAAGTCACTCACAGTATTATTTCCCGCAGTATTATTGCAATAACAATAGGCAACATACTCAAGTCACAAGTCAGGCTGTCCTTCCCATCACAGAACTGAAATTTCAGGGTTTTTTATTTGCCTTCCAAACTTTGAGACTTTCAGTTTCGCTTTTTCAAGTCTGTCCATTCAACTTCCACTGCTAGAATTCATCTCCTAAGCATTGCCTTCATAGTATCAGTGTCACATTGGAAAAACTGATCCAGGAGACTACTACAATCAGCATGTAAGTCCTACCAATACAACTAAAAATCATTTGGTAATAAAGGATGTGTGGCACAATCAATATTGTCATAGACTGGGGAAAAATTCTGAGGCAAGAAAAAAGAGAGGTGTTAACTGAAAGGAACAGCAATTCTTAGACTGATAGAAAATACAGAATACACTTAAATGCCTTACGAAGACTAAAGAACCTCACTGTCAGAGCATAAAGTGGAATATGACACACTTGCATATGAAATATAGTATATTTAACAGCCAAGAGGTTATAAACATTATAAGTCATTTTAGGTATCAGGATGCAAGCCACACCTGTTGAGTGCATATTTAATCATACCTTAGACCTACATATGAATAAGATATTTAGTATGGCAACAATATCAGAAATTAATAAAAATGTGACATTAAGAAAATGAACTATAACCGCGTTATAATATAGAGCAACATCAGTATCTGATTCAAAGGCATACGGGAGATGATCTATAGACTACAGAACTGAATAGTCACTATTTGGACTTCATACTGAGAAACTTATAAATATATATGTTCATGGAAATTTTAATAAGGCAATTACAAATTACAGCACAGTGGGAGGATTTGGGGAACAGAAGGAAACTGGTCAGCTTATAAAATCTAAACTCTGCTATAAAGTGAAAAGAAAAAAGTTCATTTATGGATTGTTTGTTAAGAGAACATACACTAATATGCACACTTGCCGTTGGGCTCCATGCTGATGGCACTCATTTTCCTTTCTTCCCTTAAAAGAACACCTCTGTATTTGGCTCAAAGATGGACCAAATGAGAAAAAACTGGAATTGATGCTCAGAGGGTGAAGCACTGCATGAGTGTGGGATAAATATTAAATAAGTCCAGACAGCTGAGGCTTTTATTTCCCTTGCTCTTCTGAACTGGTGAGTTCTCTACTCATCGGTAATTTATAAGTTGTGAAGAGTGAATAGTGATTTTGGGGTGCTTGACTTGAGATAGGAGTGCCACGGTTTTCAGTAACCACAAGTCCAGCTCTCCTGTGACACACAAACGAGGATCTGGGCACAGAAGGAGTTGCTGGACACCCAGAAATTCAGTTGCTCCTTTCTAAAATGGAAAGAGGCAGCACTATTTTGTTTTAAACATGTAGCCAGCAAAGATGCTTATCAATGACCACAGATCAGGTCCCCCAGCGGTGCCATCAGTTGATCCTCCTGTCTCCCAGTCTGTATAACATTTGTCCTCAGGCAAGCAGCACATGCCTGGTCCTACCCAGGAGTCTGGGTGCTCCCAACCAAGCCACACCAGTAGGTCCTTACTCCTCTGCATCCTTCCGCTCAGAGCAACCCCGTCCCCTCCTGTTCTCCAGCCCAAGAGTGCCTTTTATAAGCATTTGATTGCACCTTTCTAACCCCTGCTATTTGCCAGTTCTTGCTTTTTCTGCTCATCAGCACCACTTCATTATTCCTTCCAGAGCACTTTCCCTCCCCTTTTGCAGGCTGAAGCTCCTTCAGAAGAGATATTTCTAATTAGCCACTTATAGAAGGTAAAAGCCATCCTTAACTAACCCTTCCCAGGCCACCGCCACCAGGCTGCTTACAGCCTGCTCACAAGCCTATCCAGCCAACAGTCACCATCTGAATGAATCAAACCCAAAGCTGTCCTTGCTCAGCTGTTCTCTCTCCTGCTAGATTGCATTCACCCAAGAAGCAGAGATGTTTAAGATATTTTCTCCCTGCACTGGTAGTTAATAGTCTGTGCAGCAATCTCTGCTCTGCTGACCAACATAAACCATCATTTGTGTGGCAGCTTCAGAAACCTCTAGAAGAGATGAAACAACTCCGCTTGACCTTTCCTTACAGACATCAGCAGCAGCATGACCAGTGTTGCGCTGACTGTTTTCTTATCTGCATAATAAACCTAAACTGGGTTGTAACTTGATGTCCAAAATACCTCCCTTCTGCAGTATTTCCTTGTACTTCTCAGTGAAAGCCAGAACACTGCATGCATTACACTGGTAATCTTTATTTAGTTACGTGAAGTTATGGCAAAATTAAGGATGCCTATTACAAAAAAAAATTTAAGAATTAGAATTAATACATTCAATTATTGTTCCCTTAATTTATAGTGAGAGGCTTCATGACTTCCAAGACCTGGCAGCTTTTCAAAGCAGACCTGTGAGCCTTGATATGCAAACGGCTCCTGATCTGAGACTTTTTGCCAAAAGGCAAACTCAGAAGAGCAATAAATGGAACAAATCTAGACTGTCTTTGGAGATTAGCCAAGTCTACATGAATGGCACCACTTGCAAAGACAGGCAAGTGAAGCATCAATAAACCAGTAAACCAATAAACACTGAAATCTCTCTGTTGTATTCATTATATATCCACAGCTCTTTCTAAACTTAGATAAGAACCAATAATAATCCATTCGATACCCTGAATCTGACGCCTGGCAAAAAAAAACAAACAAACATACAAACAGATTTGTTTCTGTTCTTGTTGTATAAACTTTTCCCTCTAACATGATTTGAAAATCAAATCATTCCTGCTGTTTATTTCTTTTTGAAGAGTTTGAATTTTTCTTAAATGATACGGCTCCAAATTTCAAATCTTATCTTTATCCCAGAGGTGTGCTTGGAGAGTCTCACTCCACAAAGAAAAACACTGTTAAAACAACTGTAGAAACACTCAGTTAGCACTGTCTGATATACTAGCTAAGAATCTAAATGTGAACCCAAATGGAAATGCTCTATGAAAATAAAAAATACAGGTTTAAGGTATACATGCACTATAGTCAAATGTGTGATAGCAGCCAGAGCAGGCATACTTGCCAAGACACCAAATCTGCAGCAGCACCTTGCAGAGACAAGGGGAAATACCCAGGTAGCTCACAGCATGGCTAAAATACTATGCGAAACACAAAAACTTAGATCAGACATATAAAGCCAAGTTAGTCATACAGTCTGTAGCATAATATAAGTGTTTCATGTGTGTGATTATGTCTGTCCCTAGTAACTGGATTAGAGACTTAGGTCTTGCCCCAGAAGAGCCAGCATGAGATTTTGGGTCCACCTCCCATCACAGTATCTGGCACACCCCTTTTAAAACTCCAGATGCTCTCAAGAGACTCAAACTCCACTTGAACCTCTTTGCTTGCAGTTGCAGAAAGAAGCTTGGATTGCAGTCCCCATCCTCGAAGAAACAAGATTTTGGGGCAACACGAGCCATGGGCTTGACAGCCTAAAACACACAGTGACTTCAGCCCTGCTAATACAGAGCATGAACTCCAAGGGAGGCTTAGCTCAGGAAGAAGCAATGACCAAAGTAAGCACGACCAAAACCTGCAGTCGCAGCTGTGCCCACCTCACTAGCATCACATCGCTAGTGTCAGGAAGGGAATATCTTCCCCTGGCCACCCTCCTCCTTCCCCGTACCATGTTTCCTCCCTGCTGCGACACCACTGCAAGTGCTCAGCAGAGCTTTTGCTGAGCTAATTTAAAACTCTGCTCTTGAAGCACATTGGCCCTTGCCATGGAAAACTCTGGCATGCACCAGAGACTGTGCAAGGTGCAGGGCCAGGGATGGAAGGGGAGACCAGGACCAGTCTTAGACTTGCACATGGGAGGAAGACCCCCAGATTCAGACTTGGCCGATTGTAGACTTGTAGGTACATGGCACAGTATTGTTTCTGAAAGCAGTAAGAAGAAGAGTTTGAAGAGCAGGAATGTGATATGTGGTACCATCAGAACAGACAGCACCCAGCCTGCAGTATGAGCAGCACACTGTGATACAATCCTTGTTCCCATCAGTGAAGGAGCAGACAAGTTTGGGTTTTCTTTTCTTTCCTTTTTTTTTTTTTTTATTAATACCCAATTTCAATTTAAGCAGACAAATATATAGACATCCATTAATATTTGAGAGTAAAATCTATCTTCACGGTTTTTAAATATTTCACAATCAGAACACGATCAAAAAGCTTGCTTCTCTTTACTATTTAAACACCAAAAGGAGTGCCCAGTTTAAGCTCTGAGTACATCATTACAATTATTTTAAAAATATAGACATGAGAACGTACATTGAGATTTTTCATTTTCCCTTGCACAACACCCAATAAAATCTTAAGCCCTGCAACAAAAACTTACTAGTGTTGCTCCCACCACAGCAACCTCACAAATCACCCTTTAATTCTAGCAAAATGAGACACGATCAGCTCAGAACTGAAGTCTCCCAACAGTATTTCATCTAATAATGGCTATCAAAAACCTGATGCATTTCAACTCTGGAAAAACATCACTTCAGCTATGGAAACTCTTACCAAGAAATGTATTTTTGTTTCCTTTTAGCAGCAGTTTCAGATGGATTGGTCAGCTGTACTCCAAAAAATTTCACCTTACTAGCTCTAATGACTTTTTTGGATAAGTTATCAGAACTTTTTCCAGTTCTTACCGAGAGCTCTTCTGCACAGACACTGCCGTGGTGCAAGGCTGATGCCCATAACATTTAGACTATTTCATTTGAGTTAGTGACTGGATTGCACTTTATATGCTTGAGCACCACTTTGCAATGCATGTTCTGTCATTTTGGTTTACTCGGAATATTACTTTTTATTTCTACAGTGGTGTGTCTCTGAGCCATGCGAGTGACAGAAGTTAACATAATTTACATCTTGCCTCTGCTTTGATTTCAAAGATTTTATAACCCATTCAAAAGCTGTGCTAGCTACTGTCAGTGGCAGATGTCCCATGGGTGACTCAGTGCCAGGCAACTCTGCCCATTTGAACCCGGTGCTCTGCTCTCATCTTTGAATTCTCTTTCTTGGAAAGTACATAGACAAACTGACTTCTGCATAAACTTTCCCTTTATTTAAACCTGACAGATGCATTATTTTTTCTTTTAAAAACAATATTCTTATGAACAATGTGCACATTAATACAAAATACTTTAAAATATTAGCAAAATTTAATGTTTTAAATGGTTTTTAATGCAGCCATTATTGTCCAGAGATCAGCATTTGTTAGACCCCAACCCTGTGAACACCTGAGGTCATTCCAATCCATTTCATAAGAGCTCCAATTCTGTTTGGTGGAACTGTGTAAAAAATACATATGCATAGATTTTATATGAAGAATGGAGCCATATGTAGTACAACCATGCAAAAAAAATTAATGCTGTGGGCATAATATCATGCTTGAAGAATCGAGTTCAACATTACCTGCAGCTTCTAGACCTATTCTGCTGTTGCATGTTTTAAATTTTATTTCAGAAAACGTGGAGAAAGATTCAATTTTCTTTCCTGGTTTAGTCATGTTGATATAAAAGCTTTGCTTCTGCATTATGATAACTATTAAGAGTCTACAAATTGTACTGCAGATTTACAACATCACAGACTATTTGAGAAACCCTCCAGGTTTAAGGTGAGAAGTGAAAGTTATTTTTCAGTACAAGTTCTCCTGAAAGCACACAGGAAAAAAAAAAACCACCAAAAAAAACCTATTAATCCAGCAGCTCCAGTGATTCAGTCTGTAGCACTTGGCAATCTGAATTCAACACGAAGCACCTATTCAACTAGGCTACACTGTGTTCCCACCCACTGCCCAAAAATGCCTAAACACAATTATATGACAAATCAGAGGATGCCAAAATGACAGTCAATAGGAAGGCTTAGAAGTTTCCTTTAAAAAAAAAAGGAAAAAAAAAAATCCTTCCCTCAATTTCAGTGTATTTTGAGGAAGACAAAGACAACTGCTCATGCAATAAGGAAAAACAAATAGACAAGTGTCTTAAGGTAAGACTGTTCATTTCATGCTTTATTAGCACAATCCTATTATATTTTTTTCCCGTCATTTTAATTAACAGGACTGCAATATAATGGAGCCATCCTGAAGGCCTCATAGTTAAAAGCTGTAACTTCTATTATAAACTCTATTTTAAGTGGTATACAATTTTGACTAGGGAATTAAAAAACAGCTTAGACTGAAAACTGTCAGTTTTATCTTGAAAACAAACAGAAAAGAGATTGAGGTCTACAATTTGAAGGCAATCTAGCAGTGTTGAGTTACAGGTCACCAACATTGCCTTAATTTGAAATGTTAACCCCCTCTGAACACTGCAGTACTTCATTTCTTCATATGCAGGGTATGCACAGCTTGTATACAGACTTAAAGAGATAAACTTTGCACCTAGGTGTATTTATAGTTAGTATTTGTGTCCGCAGGCCCCCATTGACAGCAGTTTCTGCAAGGGGCTGTAGCGGGTGAGATCTCTGGATAACCTCACTGTCTGCCAGCCCAAGGAGAGGTCTCTCTAAAACCAAAAGAAAGACATCACCCAGCCCAGTATAGGAAAAAGAGAAACTGCTGTCCTTTGGGCAGTAGCAGCCCTCGGCTTGGGTGTAGAGCACCCAGCATCCAGATGAGTCCTCCCATAATCAGCTCCGAGAGACAGCCCCTCTGAAGCCACTCTTGCCGCACCTGGGGATGCCTCTTGGCTGTGCCTCATCCCACTCCCACCATGCCCTCAGGATGATCCTTAGCACCTGCCTGTTTTGATATGCACCAGGACACTTTTTTTTTTTTTTTCCCTCCCCATCTCCTTAGGGACTCAAATGCATATACAAATTACACTTCCCAGCTAACAAAGCCCTCATTTGAGTTAAAAATCATAGAAAGAGAGTTTGGTTCAGAAGGACAAGGGCTCTTGCACCCACTTAACAAGAAGGTGCTGCTTAAACACATGTAGGACTCAGCTGGCCCCACAGCTGAGCTAGAAGGTGACTAGTCTGTCACACAGGCCCAAACAGTGCTGCAGGAGTGAATAGCCCCCTGCATCTGGGCTGAATGCAACTGATATTTCTAGCTCTGACTTTGGAAATAAAGCTCTCAGGACCACCACCTTGACTGATCTTCAAGACAAGATTGTATTCCACTTTTCCTACATACCCATGCACCATTTAAGACGTCCGTAACATCTCCTGGTCACTGCAGCAATCTACTTCAGAGCTCTTTCTCTATTAAAGCGCTATGTTTCCATCCAAACTCTTTGGGAGTGATGAGAAATTAAAACAAGAAACATTTATTTAACAGCAAATGCCTTAACTCCAGTCATATTACTTTTCCAAAAAAATAACCCATATGATGATACAGATATTTCCAAAAAGTTATGAGCCTCATAAACAGACTTTCTCTGAATGAAAATAAGAATCTGCATCAGAAGGGCAGACTTTAATACTCAGCAAAGCAAAACTTACTTTGCATGAACCTGATATTTACTTTTTATGAAGCCTACATCGAGCTAAGAGAGGCAGTTAGCATGGATTGGATGGAGAAACGATCACAGTGTTGCCTCAGGAAAGCATGGCAAGATTTTGAATTGGATACAAGGAGATTATCAGATGAGCAGCTCCTGCTTTCTGCCTCATCACAGGCTGGTATATAGATAAAGTTGCATTTTCTGGAGTGCATAATGGAGAACAAAATTAAATACATCTTCCTCTTTTCTGTAGGGGTACATTTCATAAAGGTAAAGACAACCCTGGACTCCCTAGACAGCAGGGGAGAGGTGAGATGGTACCTCTAGCCAATAATCTGTTATGCTGATTTTGGAGCCATAAAAGATGGGAAGAGAGGTCTAAAGGAGCTTGTTTCATTTTCCAAAACAACTAATGGACCAGATGATATTAACAGCTTTTTAAAGCCTTCAACCTTCACTTATCAGAATAGTATGGAATATTTTTTTTTGTCATTGACTTCAATAGTAGAGGATTGTGCCTTAAGAAATGAGATATTTTGGCCCTGCAAGTTTTGGGGGGGGTGCGATGAGTTGAAGAGAAGTTTGCCCTCCCTTTGCCTTTAATTTCACAATCTTAAACACTTTCGTTTCTTTTAATTGTAACATTCCCCTTATATGTTACATCACACTTTTATTGAATGTGAAAGTTTATATTAAAAGGTTGCCTTTCTTATGATACAATGTGTATGTACCATACCATAAAATGTCACACCCCTGTATGTTCTTATTGTCAACATAGGAAGATTTACTAGAGAAAATCACCCTGAGAAACACACTTACAAAACCAGTGACATAAGCAACTGGTGTGGTTCCTGTGTGATAATCAGTCCAAGGATCACTTTATCCAGCTGTACATGCTCACAAATCAGTGTCATTGCATAACGTATAGGACTAAAAAGGCCTAACAAGTAAAGGTAAAGGTAAAGTAGTGCCTGAACTAGTGGAATCTAAAATCTGACTGGCTTGCTTTACAGTGTGCTGAGGACACTGAGCAAGGCAGGTAATCTCCAAGTAATACTCTAGGAACAGGCAGAAGGACAGTGACATAGTGAAACTATAGAAAAGTTACAATGCTGAAGCAGGTCCATCACACATTGTATTTCTTGCACACAATCCATTTGCCATTTACAGGTGTTTGTTATCTCACCATCAGTGAATCAATGGAATTACAGGCTTATTATGCACAGTCAGGCTTGGATTATAGCACATATTAACACAACATATGACAGTTTTTAATACTGAAACAATGTTTTACTTGTTTAGTTTTTAAACATTTACTACTACCAGAGCACAAATCCCATTATTAGCTTTTTCAGTTATTACTTCAAGGTCATCTTCAACCGTATTTACAATTATGTTACCAGTTTCAAGAAACTGTCTTTAGAAAGGTTTTATATATTTACCAATTGCAAGTTTGGACCTTAAGTCAGTCAAGTTACTTGATTTTGATGCAAACTGGGGAAAAACGTATGAACTAATTTCAGTGGCGATGAAAATTACTCACCAGTATCTCTATTCAGAGAAGCATTGTAATCTATTGTGGTGGTATTGGCAGCAGGACAAGACACATTACACTCGCAATGCATCAGAGGAAGGAAAGGAAGTAGGCTTGCCCATGAGGGATAGCAAAGCCAAGCTAAGTTGTCAGACTACTTCTCCATCCCGCAAGAGGCTGAGGATGACAGCGTTATTTTTGTTTATTATTCGGTCAGCACTCTTTGGTGCCTGGTCCTGTACAAGAGAGGAAGGACAAAGAAAGCAACCAGTAAAAATGAAAATGAAAGTATCCACAGCACATCTAATCCAGAGCATGATGAAATACAGAGGTAATGCTTCAGAAGTTGAGCATCTTCCGTGGTGGCTTCAGACTCGTATGCTCTGCTGCCTCCTAATCAATATTCAACAAACAAGAGGTGGCCTTCCTCTCTCAGGAACTAATGAGTGGTTAATGACCCTAATCTGGTGTATAACAGATTGTTAATACTGGTACAAGAAAAGCCCTGGTGAGAACAGGAGGGCGAAAGAGTCATTTGACTTAAACTGGTCACAAGCTGCACTTCTCTCAGAAAAGTTATGATAGTTATTTGTTATGCAGCTCTGCCTTATACAAGCAGAACAAAAATTAAAGGATTGTGATATTTTTAATATTACATTTATGAAGATGATTACCCAGCTGCTGTTTAATTTCCATCTGTGTTCTGCTGCATTTATACCATTAGTGCCACACTGTGGTTAGACAGACAGGTTCATACTTTCGAGAAAAAAGTGTGGCTGACAATTACCATTTAACTTTGTGGAGTAGCAACAAATGGGCTTTTCTATATACTGTTACCTGTAAATTATAATGACTGCTTTCTTTTTGCTGGCTTTTCAAAATCAAGCAAGAAACAGAAAGACTGATGCAAAACCCAGCAGTTCTCTGCTACGTGTAAAGAAGCTGCTTCCATGGTAAATTTTCAAAGCTTCGGCTTAGATAGACTAAATAAAGTCCCTCCCAGCAGGCAGTACACAATATTTTTTATATTAGGAAGATATTGCAATACATTAATATCCATTTGCTTCCTTTTTTTTTAATCTTATTTTTATATAATTCTGCATTCATGCACCATAGAACTGGTCTTCATCTGTCTGTTACCCTATCCCAATAATACACTACTGCTTTCTACATGGCAAATTAAATTGTGTTTTCCAGTCAGTCATAAAACAGGGTGTTACAGGATACTCTCAATGTGCTTTGGAAAGAATGAGGAACCTCGAACAACTATCTAGCATCCTGGGTCCTGAACAGGGCAGCAAGTCACTGCTAGGAAGATTCCTAGGCTGTCTCCAGATGACCTCCTATTTCCTCAGTGAAAAGCAAAATGGGGTCTACAACCTGACTGCAAAGAAGCTTCTCCCTTTTCTCCTGCATCTGTTGAGTGTCCCGTCCAACGCTCTTGAGCTGATTCTCTAGGCTCTGTTAATGGAAGCGCCAAAGGGCTTTAGGACCAGCAAGCATTTCTCAGAGAGCTACCTGGGATTAAAAGCGTCATTAGCTACCTGAAGGGATGTAACCTGTGGAGCAGAGCTCACAGAACCAGTCCTTGCACCCCCTCAAGCCTTCGTCATGTGCCTGCGGGAGGTGCCCTCGTCCCAGCTAACCACCCTTTCCTCATCAGACAAGCACAGCACCGTGCTTACAGCTCATGTTCTTAGTCACCTGCCTCTCAGATCTACCCTGATAGCTCCTACTATTTCCTTAGGCCAACACACTTGAAGATTTATATCCCTTATGATCCTGGATATCAACTTGGAGACACGACAGTTGATCCAGGTTGTTTTGACCCAGGCAGGAGGTATTTCCCTATTGATGCACCTTTTTACCATTGCCTCGCTCCCTGTGAAAACCTCTCTATAGCCACCTTTGATTTCACTCTGTTTCTGCTGCAGGGCAATGCGATACAAGCAACGCCAAAGCAGAGAACATTTTTGGGGTTGGTTGGGTTTTTTTTATTTAATGCTACATATTATTACCTATTTTTGAGAACAGGCTAGCCAAACTCCATCAAAGCTTGTCTCACAGCACTTCTTGAAGAGAAGCAGACATCACCACCTCTGCTGTTACTCCCTTCCTTTATACATAAGTGCACCAGGCTGATTTTTCTAGAATGAGCTTCAGCTGTTTTCAAACTGTCACTTAACCTCTACCTCTTCAGCCTGAAAACAAGCAGATTCTTTTCTCCTACATATGACACCTTTGACTGGGAACTTTCCTCTTCATAGCTGGTTCTTCACACTTAGAAGAGCTATAAATGGTAAAAAAGGTGCACAAGCCTTATTTTCTGAAAAGCAGGGGAGAATTGAGGATTTTTTTTTTTTCTTCTTCTGTGTTATATTTCTTGATCTCTGTTTCTTGATTTCTTTTTTTATAAAAGGAAACCCACTTGTTTCTTACTGGGCATTAGCTTTCAGAGATGCTGACCATTCACATTTGCTATTGATTACAACATTAGTTTGGGGTATTCCTTAGATATAAAAATCAGGCCTACTACCTGCATGCATAGGTTCTAAAAACACGCTGTTCCAAACATAGACTTTGTGCTGTCTCAGGCAACTCTCCATAAATCTCTTAAAGCACTAAAACTCAAGGACTTAATCTCATTAAGAAACAGTTATCTTTATCCATATATCAAGCCAGCTTTCCAGATGTGACAAATGTGCAATTACTTATACATCTAATGGAGACCCACATTCTGTCCCAATTCACTGTGGTAAATTCATCACGGTAAACTCAGAGTAACTACACTGTTTTCAAATACTTAGGCAAAGTGTGTGTGTGTGGTCAGACACCACTAATGAGAACAGGATTGCTGGCTTGCTCCCATCCTGTTTGTATGCTCTGGAATCCTCCTTCTATGGAAAATTAGAGCAATATAGATTTAAGAGTATTTATTTATTGTATCACTGGTCAAAAAGTTGTGAAATCATACAACTGAGAGAAGAAAAGATAAACCACAGGGAATACCAGGAACCTAACTTGTACTTTCACCTCTGAAAGTCTTCTCTTCCATTAATTAAAGGCTGTATTACCCTGAACTGAAAATCAACTATTCTCATGGGTTTCAAATGCACAGTACCGTCTTCCTTCCTAAGAAATACAATCTTTCCTGAGATAACTTCCTTCTTCTCAAAGACAGAGAAAAAATTTAGCAGCAAATCTATCTTAGAAGTAATAACTTACCCATTATATTGGAATAGTATTTAAGTGACAACAAGGCAATCAACAAAAGAGCAACATTATTTGTTCAGTCAATCTCTTTTAGAGTGATAAAACAATTCAAAGCCCAGGCCATTAAAATGCTGAGGAAAGAAGGGAGGAAGAAACCTCGGGAAAAAGAAGCACAGCAATATAAAATATTCAGAGTACTTACACATGATAGAGTTTCAGAGACAGTGGCCACAAAATAGGAAAACAATTGGAGTGTTTGAAAACTAGAGCTGGGCAAATCAATGATTGCTAGTCATCAACCACGTCTCACACACATCATTTATTCAATCAGAATCCTTCCTTCATCCCCCTCGACAGAAACAATAAAAAACTACTCTATGCAGTTAAGCCTCAATCTGTATATCTGAGGAAGACAGGAATAAGATAAATTCATTTTAAGGCGGAAATTCTTGTTCTAATTTTCCTCATAGGTAGCAGTTTTCCAGCTCTCTACAGTGTCCTACTGTGTGATTCTCAATCACAGTTATTGCACGAAGCACTCACATGGAAATAGTGGCGGTAATAGCTGGGTTCAGGGGCCCCTTCTGCCAAATGAAACCAAAAAGCATTCAGTATTGATGACCCTGGGGGTCATCATCTAACTGGGAGGGAAAAGCGGGAGTTATTGGTATCATATGTATCAAGAAATACATGACTAAAATACAAGGAAAAGCTGGTCAATCTATTTTTTTTTCATATATATTTATCATTCCTATTAGCATGGTGTGTAAAAGCCCTTGTCCTGGGAGGTAATCACATTCTGCCAAACCCTTTATAAACTAATAGCAAAAAGACGGCTTCAGCCCCAAAATCAGAGAGGACCTAACATGGAGGAAGTCAGAAAAGGAATACAAGGAGACAGGCTCCATCGGGATGATAGTTCACGGTCTCCACACACAAGGAGCCTCACATGTTTATCTGTAGCCAGCATGAATCTTAAGGAGCAATGTGAGGGACAGCAACAAAGACATTTCCAAGACGTCTTCAGACTGTGAAGGCAGCTTGAGAGAAGACATTATGTTTGTAAAAGCAACAAAGCCAGGCTGGTGTCGCGGGATGATGTGTCACTTCTCGGCGAGAGATGATCCATCGGGAGAGGCTGCGACCAGGGGATGGGGAAAAAGTTAGCATTTGGCATGGCTACAATTGTCAAGGTCAGAGAAAAGGATGCTGTGGTAACGAAGGCAAAAGTAATTAAAGTCTAGACAAGATTAAGGACTTCTTGTTAGGTTCCTAATCAAAGACAGCTCTTGAGGTCTGGGGTGTGTCTATGTCACACAGTCACTAGTGACAGTGCCCTTTCTCTCTTCTCCATCCAGCCCTCCCATTTTCCTCTCCTGTGCCAACTCTTCCACCTCTTGCCCTCTCTTCCTTTGTTCTCAATTAAACCGACGCTAGAAACAACAGATGAAGCAGCTTCTGTCATAACTGACATCACACAGTAAGCATCATATTAGCTAATGCATTAAATAGACACTGAAAAACAGGGAAAGGGATAAATTATACCCTTGTCTGTTTGTTCAGCTGCTATGCCCTGTCAGATGCGTGTTGTGGCGTTTGTTAAACCTTCCATGCAAAGAGCAATATTCAGAGGGCTCCGGTGCTGACAGTGCCAAGGCACACGTCTCCCTGCCCCACGCTAACAGTGTGTTTCCCCTTTCCCTTCAAAAGGGTCTGTAACCTCTACCTTGTAGGACCCTCTTCTGATTTTCATATTTCAGGAGGAAATTTTTACACTTGTGGAATTGGTGTATTGATCTGGAGCTAGCGTGGAATGAAGATGGTTAAAAACTGGAGCCATATGTAGGATTGTGTGAAATTCAGAAAAATATGAAGAAATCAGGCAAGTCCTATCCCAAAGCTGTAGGAAAAGGAAAGTGATACTTCAGTTTTAGCTATCACTAACAGGAAAAGCATCTTTTACCAGCTTTTTCCATCCTAAGGACAGTTTTGGGGAATGATATAGGCTTTGAACTAGTACTGCAAAGGAAGATCAAGCCTTACTGCAACTTCTTTTTCCAACTGATTGATAGCATTCATAGCAAGTATTCTTGTTCATGGATCACAAATGACAAGCGCCAACCCATACTCTTACACAAAATCACCTGTAAAGCATTCTAGCTAATCATCTACAAAGTCCTAAAGAGATTCCTTGATATTATGCCCCGCTTTCCCATTTGTACCAGTTCTGACAAGTCCATAAAGACAGATGTGCAAAAAGGCACCAGAAAATGGAGGGAAAAGCAGAAAAAATAAGCAGTGAATTTTCAGAAATGACATTAGAGATTCTTAGGGACTTAAAAGAGAAAATGTTTATTTTTTTAATACTAGATGTAGAGGCAATCACAGTCATGCAAGCCTAGAGTCACATAGGCAAGAATTAATTTCAAAATGGATATTGGCCATTCTGCTTAACTCATGGAATTTATTCTTTTTGCTGGATCTAGCTGCAAAGTACACTTATTCAGGGAAACTTGCCAGGATAAACTAAGTTTAAGGATTATACTAAGGATTAAGGTCATAAGCATTATACAGCACTCTTTACAATAGTACTTGGATATTCAAATTTTTCACAAATCACTTGTGCAAGACAACCTAGGGTGGGGGATTCTCATACTAGGACCATTGCAGATACAAATCCAGAAACTCATCCGAACTTGCTTTTGTTCCCAAAATAGCAGGAATTTCCCAGGGTATAAAACATCTGAAAACATTTGGCCTCAACTGTTGGATAAAGACACACATAATGGGACTCCGGGGAATGAATGGCAACCACTGACCCTGCCTTCTGAGAGCTCCTGTTGTTGCAACGTAGTTCCTCCCTTTCTAAAGGTAAACAGCACAGCCTCTATAAATCAACACTCTTCTAGACTTCAAAGCCACTGGGATACCCCTATCAATATATCACTCAGGTCAGAAATTAGCTTTAACATGCTATATGATCAGTAAATAGAGTTAGCAGTCAGAGAGCAAAGGGGTGTTGATAGGTCCAGACAATTATTATTTTCCTGATAAAATAATATCTCCAGAAGATCTCTTACTTGTGTTTCTGAAGCTAATATAGAGTCATGCTTCAAACCATGACCCTCAGATGCCATAAATTTCAAGGATCTGCACCAGAACACTCACTCACTTCAGACACTTAAAACTATAAAGCTTCAAAGGAGACAGAATAAACATTAGTTTAAGTCGTCCAAAAGAACATCTGCATCTGTACCAGCCACATGTGGAGGCAAACAGCTTGAGCTGCTCTCTGCAGCTGGGATAAGTGACCTTAGCTTAAATCTTCGTGAATCGCAACTAATGACCCAGAACATCCACTGCAACAATTAAAGCAAATAAACAAACACCCTGACATCTTCTGAATCTTCTCTTTCTCTGTGCCTGGTATCTTTACAGATCATCTTGATACTAGTCATGAAAAACAGTTGCCAGGATGTGTGAGAGCTCTTGAAATACCAGGCTATGCACCATAGTTTGCCAGGGGACCACCTTAGCTCCAGAACAACTGCGATAGCTGGCCAGGAAGTCAACAGCATACAAACTGGAGAGTCACACGCACAAAGCCAGTCCGGTCAAACTGGGTAGATTTTGCCCTTGGACGAAGGAAATTCAGCACATTTCAGAATATTCAAGCCTATCAAGTGTGCAAGAAAATGGATAACAAACTAGTAGCTCTTCCCCTGACAGCACAGACGAGGAGGTTCCAAAACCACCCTAAGTGCTGGCACCCACAGGCTAGTGTGAGGGAGGGCAGCCATCTGCTGCTCAAAACCAATCCTATCTAGGAGAAACTGAAGCCAGTTCCTCCTGATATGCGGTATCATAACCATCAAGGCCAGCTTCTCATAGGCAGGGTTACAGAAGGAGAAGGTGGCCGCTGCCAGCTTCTGCCCTGTTTGGATGATACTCCCAAGGAGCAGTGGGGATGGTCCCTGCTGTGGCACAGGCAGGCCTACGGCTCCCAGATGTGGCCATGCTGCATCCCTGCTCCTGAAATTCAGTCACTGTTCCACGAATATCAGGGCCAGACAGGGAACCTGCTCAGTAGCCCAAATGTGAGAGGATTCAGGCAGGCGAGCAATATCCTGGGGTCTGGTCCCTGCTTCCTGCATCCACTCTGCCTTTTGCAGTAGAGAATAATTGGATAAAGTGCATAAACAACACTAAGGATCACTCCAAGCCTGCACAGCACAGCAAGGACATGACTTTGTCCATGTCCTCACCATTTGTTCCATCAATTCAAATTGTTCACACCAGCTTTATGTTCAGTTTGAACATCTTTTTAGTGAAGCTTCATTTCCATTAAGTTCCTGCCAAAACTGTATTTGGTTATCATGTTATGATGGAATTATTATAATCAAACTTAACAATGACTAAGCTGTGTGTAAGTGGTCTAGTTCATGTAAACACACATAGTCATTTTGCCAGAATGTGAAATGTTAGTCTTTGGTTCTGTAGCTGCAAGTAATGGTGGCGTAACAGTACAAGGAAATTACAATATGGCTTGTTTGAAGCAGGCTTCTCTTCTGAAAAAAAGTTCTTTAGAGCCATTAGAAGTGCTCTCAGTCACATTTCAGCTGCAGTTGCATTTCAAAATCTTCCTGATTAAGCATACCTGGAGAATGAGAAGATATTCCTCTTCCCAACAAAGTCTTAGTCTTACAAAGTCAGACCAGAAAAAAAAGCCTGCTTTGGGTTGATTGCCAGTCCCCCTCCTCCCTCCTAGCCTTTTCTTTTCTATGGTGGCTATATATTTTGTCCCAAAATCTCTGCTTTCATTTATAAAGAAGTCTCTAGCCCCTTTGATCACAAAGAGAACCTTTGAAATGTGAAATGAGTTTAAACTGACGCAGCAATGTGTGCTCAAGTCTTTAGACACCTGTAATAACAGTAGCTGGATGTGTGAACTCTCCTATTGACATCAACAGAGTGCAAATTCTAAAGCCAAGTTAAATAGAGGACACATGGTCCAGTGATTAGATCATTATTTTGGCATTTGTGATGTTCAGGTTTAGCTTTCTGCTGATCCACAGAGTTATGGGAATTTGGAAAAGTCATTTGGCAGAAGGTTTAAACCATGTTTGCTTCCCACTGGGGACCTGGAGTCTGGCTCGTGCCAGAATGGCAGGGCTCTGCCTCCTGCTCTCCCTTATCCTGCTTGCCATCTACGGTTAGATTTGCACAGCATCACAGCATTTGGCCCCGAGACTGGAAATCAGTTAAAAATATTTGCAAATTACCAGACTGTGCTCTTTGAACAGACCAGGGTCTCAGAGTTCATTAACTCCACGAATTATGAGAGGATGCAACATTGCATTTATAACGAAAATATACAACAAATTAAAAGCAGTACAACAACAGAGCTGAACAGTGAAAGGGAAAGAGACTCATCCTGTAATCACAGCCTTGTGACAGGCTCTGATAGAGTTCCTGTATGACATCTTAAAAGAGGAATTTAATGATGTTTAAACATTTCTTTTTCTGACAGAAGATGAAACAGTTAAGTTAATGGAGTAACTACTACCAAAGATTAGTGGGGAAAGGTCTGGCTCTCCTAAAAAACACAGCAACGTGATAGTGAGGGGTGGGTATGTGTGCGTATAAAATTAATATAGTTGTATGTATCATTTCCCAATTAAGTGCGCATGTATTTGGATCAGCAACCCTACAGAAAAAAACACAGAAGAACTCACTGTTTTCTCTCGCCACAGTTATGACAGATTCACAATACCAATGACATTTTGTCAGGTTACTCACTGAAAATAGCTCTGGCTGCAATTTATACTTTTTATTTCATCAGAACCCTTGCCATGTTAAAGCCCAGCAAATCCATAACTTTATGAATGTAGACCATTCTGTTGACTTCAAGAGGACTGTGAGGAGGAAAAAAAGCCTGCACCTAGGTATGCTATTGAGAAATTTGGCCCTACACCATATTTATTCTGGCCAAATAGAGTCATATCTATCTATATGGAGCGTCCATAATTTAAAAATGTATAAAATGCTATCACTAAAAACCATCGCAGGGATCAAATCTGGAGCAGAATAAAAATTGTGTACAAGAATCAAATCTTCCCTCCCATTCCTCAGTCCATTGATGCAAGAAAGAAGGGAATTTTTCCCTTCAAGACGGCCTTTCATAGAAAGTGAGACCATCCTATTTTCTGCCAAGCTTCAGGTAGCTTACAAGGATAAGGTCATATCTTTTAAGATGTACCATTAACTTCCTTACTGCTGGAGAAAATTAAAAAGGAAAATTGCCTGTCACACCCAGAGAGCTAAGCTGATGATGAAGGCTGAAGTCTGCTCACATTTTCATTCCTGGGCTTAGACTTTAAGGTTACCTTATTTATTTATTTTCATGCACCTCGAGTGCTGTTTAAAATACAAAACCTACCAAGTATTTGCTTTCTTGCAAAGATGATAAATTGGGCTAGATTTTCAATGTGCTTCGTATACACAACCCCAACTTTTAGGTGATCTGGAAGGGTCTCAGGTAATTTTATCTTTTTGATGGCATGTAATCTTCAGTGCTAGAATGAGACACATTTCGTCTCTGTTTTCCCCTCACCATCTAACTCGGGCTGGGCTGATGATGCCAGGATTGATGCGCCTAGGAAGAGATACTTGCTATTTTTATTGCTTATATGTTATCTTTTAGTTTTACTATTATTTTTTCTGCACACTGTTTGGAGAGCAGCAGACCTATCACACTGCATCTCTTTCCAAGTGTCAGATTACTCATCCAAGCAATGACCTTACTTTACTTCTGGAAGCCTAAAGATGCGTTGTTAAAATAGGCAATTGGACACATTGAGATAGCCTGCCGGGCATGGTAACTTTGTCCATATGAAACATGCTACAGAAGCTGATGTATTCTGAAGCATCCTTTTGCTTCGATAGCTGATAGCCAACTCCTTCAACACAGCTCCCGTTTTACTGATATGTCTCAGGGAAATTTTTTAAGCCTTCAAGATATAAAGAAAAAGGATACATTAAAGTAACCATAAAAGTCTGTTTTAAACTAACAGAAGCAAACAAGCTTTTTTGTTTGTAACATCTACTCATGCCTAGGTACAACAGACCTTGAGGGTTATTTCTGCTGGACTGATGCATAAGCTATGGTTCTGTTAATAATAAGGATGATGGTAATAATAATGATGATAAGAAGGAGAAGGAAAAATGTAACAGCATGCTCAAGTTATCATCTGACCTCATTTTGTGAGCCATATAAAACCATTAATTCCACAGAGAGATGCTCTGCCTGCCAGATGGGGCCAGCTTTCTTGGTATCATAGCCCATACAGTGCACAGTCCAGAGCCACAGCGTGAGCCTATGAAGGCCTGGAGTTGTCTCAGGAGGTAGTCAGGGACTGGTAGGTCCTAAATGCCAATGATATAACTTGAATTCTCCTGGAAAAAAAACAGTCTTGGCAAGTTACCTTCACAACTTCAAAGGCAAGGCAAGATTTGCAAGTGGTTTTATTACACCAGTTAGTGGTCTTGGAAAAATTAGACAAGTTGTGAAACAGATGAGCCATAGTCAGATGATATCAAAATATCACATCTGTTCAAAATTAAACATCCTATTCCTCCCTGCCCTTCCCAATTTCTAACCTTGATATGTGAGGGCCAGCACGTAAGCAAAATGTCTTCCTTCTTCAACAGAACACAAAAAGCCCTTTGACTGCAACAGGATCTTCTCTCTAGTCACTAGAAACTGGTTGACCCTTTCTTCCCTATCTATGGGGAGGAAGAATATTCAGCACACCACAACATTTAAAACAGTGATGACAATGCCCCCCCCAACACCTGAGGGGGCCAAAAGTCATCAGATCGTGTGGTCCAAATTGGCAAATACAGTACAAAATAATTGCTTAGAGAAAAAAGAGCATTTTCTTGACCTTAGATAGACATCTCTTATGGCTGCCTTCCCTACAGCACTTCCTTCGAGCTCTGTGGACTCGCTCAGCACTCCACTCTCATCAGCTTTGCAATCCATCTTCAAGATACTGTCTCTCCACACTGGAGCACACCCAACAACCAAGCCCGCTTCCTCCAAAACCCTGCTGGTCTTCGTCATTACAGGAAGGAGCCGCATTCAAATATCTGGCCTGTCTCGCAACAGCAACAACCATCCACCAGCTTTTAAGGCAGTATTTCAGTTAATGTCTGAGAAAAGGCAATCGGTGAATGAGTGTCTCAAGAGAACCAAGGAAGGACAGAAGAACCATAGAGTATGTTTCCCTATTACCGTGTAAAGTGTCATTACCTTACACGTACAAAGATTCTTGGTGGCCAAATCATCTTCCAGGAAAGGACTTAGGGCAATAAACCCCATCCTGTGGCCAGTCTGTCACATATACAGACACTCTGCAAGACTTTAATAAAGTGACGGCTTGATGCAAAACCACAAGCTCCAAAAAGAAAAGTAGAAATCCAGGTATATGCAGCAAACTGTGCACTTGAAACCAAGAAGATTCCAGGAAGCAAATGCTTTACATTTTTAGGCCATTTCCTCTCCCCCTTCTACCATTCAATGCACTTCTTTTTGCAAAAGCAAAGGAGACATGCGTTTTTCTTTAGATCGCCACTGAATGTACCCCGTGTTTAATTTACAGACCAAAACAATCAACAATATGGAAATAGTATTTATCAACAAATTCAGGTTTTATTCATATATGCAGAATACTGCTATGCATAAAACATGATATGAAACATAGCTTTATGTATTTTTACTAGGCAAACTTAAACTTTGATTTACGTCCATTTCACTAAAACTTTATTACTTCCTCGTCAGATAGGACAGATTCCTTTCTGTATCTTAGATGGTAAATATAGTTAATGTGCTGAGGCTGCAATGGATCAGCAGTGAAGCTGTTTAATAGTGACATAAATTATTTCAGTGACTTTTCCTGCAAGTGAGAGATGACTCCATGTGCTATAAACTAATACCAAAGGAATGATGCTCTTTCATGCTAGCAAAGTGCCTGAGCTATATTGTTTTTGTATCCTGTTGGGGATGCTACAAATGCAGCATGTATTACAACTATATGCACTTAGGCCATTTTTCTTTGTTTTTTTTAATGCTCTCCTGCACTGAAAATTGAGCTTCAGTGTCTGAATGAAGGCAAAGCCAATTACTTTCTTTGAAACCTCTCTTTAAAGTCTGCAAATCCCAACAGATTTTTAAAAACCTTTCCATTAGCTTAAAAATATATTTTAAAACAATTATGCCTGTAGAAACTAAGAAGTGCGAGGCATGAATGAAGCTGGATGTTTGGGGAAATCCACATGCACATGCCTGCATACCCTTTCCCACACTGCAGAGGCTGCTCAGCAATGCTCCGTCTCTGTTAGCCTGCCCCTGTCTCCAGAGACCGTGTTACAGTTTCCACAGCATTTTGTTCAACTTGCAGTTCAAGTGCACTTCTACTAGGAAACCAGTTTCTATTTGTCCTCAAATTGGTCACTTATAAAAGACCTTTCATGTGCATTGTGGTTCCTCAACAGAAATCACAGGAATACAGGGGAGCAGAGCATTTATTACAGTGCCACAAAAAATGTGCCATCAGACAGTTAACTGATGCAGACTTTCATCCTGAGAGTAGTTTTCACCTACTCAGTGCAGCCGTATTGTCTATTCACTTTTGTCCTTGCCCCCATAGGAATTCATCCTCCTTCCTCCCTTGTACATGTTCTTAAAAACTTAACTGCACTTTCCCTCTTCCTGTACCTCCCACCAAGGCAACTTTGGCAGTCCCACAGAACGTCCCTTTTTGCTGTTTGGTTTTGTCCCTCCACTAGTGTGAGGGATCTCATATAGGACATCGGGACATCACTTCCCGCTTTTCCTCTCTTCCCCAAGCACTCCTTCCAGCTGTGTTTCTCCCTCCTCTCCGTCTCTTTGCATGAACTTAAACTGGCCTCCTTCTTTACGCTGTCCTTTATCTATCTCTCTGCAGACCAACACTAACCTCTTTTCCCCTGTACCTCTGAATACAACTATATATGGTATACAAATGCTTCCTTGGCTTCCTTCTCCACCATCAACCTTTTCATCCAGCTCCATTAATCTCTGCCCCACAGAGCTGATGCTGAAGCTCCACAGCCAAGTCGTTCTCTCCCAGAGCCCTCTTTCCTCCCCATACCTGTATACGACACCACCTCACATACACTTGGCTCCTCACATTTTCTCCTATGTTTCCTGTTAAACTTATTCATTCTTTTTCTTTTATCCAGAACTGTAACCTGTGGTTCTGTACCTGCAGGTATCTGCCTCTCCTTGTGTGTCGCTGCCGAGTACCTGGCATCTGTGTCTATTCAGGCTCATCTTAAGTCATCAGTTCCTCTTAGGACTGGTATTACCATGTCTCACTGCTGCCTTCCTATATTTCTATATTGTCATTTCCCACACATGCTCCTGAATGCACGTGCTCCTCTCAACAGCAGCCTCTGCCTCGTCCTGGTGCAGCTGCAGTTTGACCACCTCCTTAGTCTGCTTCACACCCAGAGCTCTCAGTGTTTTTTTCACTCAAACTTTTTGATCATAAAAAGATTTTAAAATATATTTTTAAGTGTACGAGAAAAAGCCTTCCTAAATTTGTTTACTTGTTTTCACACAGACTGTAGAACAGGAACAAAGTAAGCATTTTCATCGTGAGACATAAACGGCAGACAGAGCCCCTCTCCTGCCCTGCACTGTCTGCCTCTCCCTTCTTTCCCACCCGCGCCGTGTCCCAGTGCCATCCACCCTGACAGCAACCGGCACGCCACTGTCCCACTCTCTCAGCATTACTCAGCATCTATGCAGAAAACTCAGCACTTCCCAGGTCTTCATTCTCTTTTCATCACTCCGGCAGTCAATGCAAGAAATATTTCAGCTTTGCTTTCAAAATTTAGGTGAAAAGTAGGGATGGTCTGCATCTCTCCTCCACCAACCCCTATGGAAGACTTTTTTTTGAGGGACGAAGGGGAGTCCCTTACGGCTAACTTATCATTGAGTATAAAGCCAATAAAAGCACCAATGTAATGGTTATTTCCCCATCGTTTATCTTGCTCTCCAATTACAGAACATACAAATAGGCAAGCACTGAGCAAAACGCACAAAACTGTGCTGGCAATATTATAACTGAAGTATAATCATAAAGAACCCAAATTACATAAAATTTAAATATAGTGATAAGTGTATTGCACTTTGGGGTATTTCTTCCCAAGTTTTCCCAGAAAAGTCTTCAGTTATGTCTTACAGTCTAAACTGGCTCTCTCGGGAGGAGATTCTGTAAGTTATCAGTCTTTTCTGTAGTGGCTAAAGACTACCTTAAGACACAATAGAGAGTACTTAATCTGAAAGATCTCCATCACCTTCAATATTATTTTATTTAAACCAATAATGAAAACTCAAGTCATCTGCACAGAAACCTCCAGGATGGTCTCAGGACAGCCCTCCGTATTGTGGCTGAAGCAAGAATATCTCTTAAGGAAATGTTCAAAATGCACCACAATATAAACCACATCAGAAAGTTCATGTTTTCCCTGTAGTTCTGAGGGAGCTAGCGCACTGATTTCCATTGCTGATCATGAAGTTTAAGGCTTCCAGTTCCTTCAATGCAAAAGTAAGACGCTCTTTGTCATGTGCTTTGAGTCCTCCCTAGATTTTGAACCAATCCCTGGAGAAATCCTGCTTTCCAAAACTGAAAACAGCCGCTGCCTTTCTTGTCCCGCTGCCCCAGTCACCTCCAGAAGAGCCTGTAGAGGGCCCAGTTTCTAGTAACCTGCACCTTATTGGCAGAGTTTGGAGTATCGTAAGAACTCTAAGGTTGTGTTTGCAATTTTTGACAATTATACAACCATTTGAATTGGATTGCCTACATGCTGCAACATTCACCCTTTTCCACTTGAATGTACCATCCATTCAGTTTACTGATATTCCATTGTGCTTTAGCATTCTTCTCGCCCTCCCTTCCACAGCACATGAACCATCAGCCTGACGGTCCCAGTCCTCCAGGAATCCCAGTACATGAAACATGTCCCAGAAAACACCTCAGTTCAGAGAGTGCTTTCATTGCAATGATTATTGCTATGATTTCCTTTTATCTTGAACCACTCGGAGATTTCCACAGAAATCAGTGGAATTGCATCTGACTGAAATTCCTATAGCTGAGAATCAAATTGTCCATGTGTTTCCAGCATTTGCGGGAAGATAACAGTGTAGGCGGCTGATAGTGGATGCAGTGCTTCTTACCCGCAGGCTGAAACAACAGCTCAAGGAAGTTTTTCTTCCTCCACCTTCTCCTCCCTTTAACATTTTCTTATTACACATAGGTTTCCAGTCCTATTGCTTCCCATGTAAAAGCATTGTCAAGGTGGAGGAGGCAGCTGGAAACCTCACTTTAAACGCTAACATTATTTAATATTTTTCTGATGTTTATTTCACCTGGAATGGTCCAGAAATGCACAGTGATTTACAGTGACTTATTACTTCCATTATTAGATATGATAACCACAGAGAATAGACTGACATAATTCAAAATCCACAGAAAATGACAATAAACATCTCTGTGATGCCAGGCTGGCTTTTGCCTTACTAGAAAGGCCTTTTCAACCTGGAAGCCTTTGCTTAGCTGTATGTGTAACAGCAGGGCTGGATGCCCAGGAGAATTACACCATTTGTCCATGATTACAGTACCATACTGACCCAGAAGAATGGGTAAAAGCAGAAGAATTCATTTGGATGTTCCTTTCATATTTTCTGGAAAAATAAAACTAAATTTGGGATAAAAACACCAAGCAATTTCTGAGCAATGAAGTTTTATCCTAAAAATGCCAATTCATGTAAGGGAGGCTGAAGTTGACTGCCTAAATTACTGACAAAAGCCAAATGATTTCTGAAGTCTAGACTCACAAAAATTTGGGTTTTCAACTCTTGCCCCCCATTATTATTTCTTCTCTTTTTGCTTGAGGACACATTCAGAGAATCAACATTTGTAATAGCACAGGAGACGGACAAGAACAGATACATGGAGTTTTTTCATGTACAGACAAGTTGTAAGTATGGGTAAAACTGAGAGATCAGCCAGTCAGAGGTCTGCAGTTCATCTTGTCTCTCATTTTCCCCCGTGATTTTTTTCTTTTTTGATTACCAAGAAAATCAATAAGGTTATGTCCAGTGATGTCTGGGACTTGTCTATCAACTCTGTATGCAGGAAAAGTGACCAGTTCTGATGATACTACAGAAAAAACAGACTGCCATAATTTTTACAATCCAGGCTCCATATTTGAACTTGACTGAGTTAATCAGCCTGTAATCAAATGCTCACTCTCTTTCAGACTTTAAAACCAGTAGACCCCATTTCAGTGATGTCCTGTGTTTACCCCTAGAATGGAAGGACACAGTATTTCCCACTTTTTCAACTCCCAGTTGGTTTATCAGTTTTGAAACAGCCATCTGACTAAACCAGTTGATAAAGTTGAAAGTTAAATGAAAAAATATTTTCTCTGTACTGCTGTCAACAGCTCCAGTTCCCCATAGTTAACCAATAGCTTCCAACTGCTCCGTGATCTGGCTCTCTTTAACACTTCATTTGTGTACTATTTTGCTTTTTAAATTTTTTTCAACACCTGTAAGTCTTGCACGTAGCATAGCTGAGATCTCTACTGAATGATCTAGCTCTGTGCCGACAACGCTACAAAACAGGCAGGGCACATGCATTTCGCTTCTTTTTCCTGCATCCTGCTGTAGCGCATCCTGATCCTAGCCCCACACTTTGCTTTGTCATATCCATCAGGTGCTAGACTGCAAATGCTGAGATCCAGTTCAGTTTCAGGCACGCAGTTTTGTTTATGCCAAGTAACCCCCGTTGATGAAGTGGTGCAGAAACATCCTAAAAATGCACTGCAAGTCTGACACTTTGAAACTGCAGCACACCCACAGCTCAGCAGCACATATATTCATCTTTCTACGCGTCCAAGAGCTTGCGCTGACACTTGTCTCAAGAAGCACCTGGGAAAAGGTCTGTTCTACATCCTGGGGTTTTTGACCCGCATGTCCATAAAATATAATATGAACATATATTATGCAAGATGCCTATCTCTCTGCATGGGCTCCCTCAGTTTCTGACTCTCTGGTGAAATTTCTGACTGAGCTCCACTTTGAATTGGTACTTCATTGCTTCCTCCAGTCCCTTGACTTACGGTGTCCTCAGACCATGACCAGACAGAAGAGAGGGGCTTTCCAGCTCTTCAGTCTTGGCTTGGCCCTGCTTCACTCAAGGTCTCCTGGTAAAGCCAAGGCAGCTTTCTTCTCTGTTTTCAGTGGCAGCAGAAAAGAATTGATAAAAAGACAACTTTCTTTTATTACAACTAGGAATTCATCCATATTTTTTTCAGTATCCAAATTACAACGACCACTAGTGGTAGAAGAATCCAGAAAGGTAATTTAACTTGCAGCACAGTTTTCATTACCTTCCCAGTATCAAGTGTTTGGTAGGGAAAAGCTTATTTCATTTATCATGAAAATACTTATGTTATTTAGTCTTTACGTTTCAGCATTATAATTTGGTAAGAAATTTGGTTCTCATACAAAAGGGTATTCATACATGTCATGAGGTCTCCATGAATGAGCCCTATAGTGTATCACAGGACAGAATACTCTGATTTAGAAAACAAAAAAATACATCTTTCTACTAAATTAATCTGTAACTATTTTACAAATTAATCCAGACTAATGTAGATAAAAAAACATTAGAGAGTGAACTACTGTAGTCTTGGAAGTAAAGTGACAAAACAGCCTGGGTTTTTTGGCTGCTATATTTTCAGTCGAATCATTTTTCCATTTCGTTCACATTTGCACCACACTTTCAAAGAAAGCACTTCACCTACATCCAGCTCAGAGTAGTCTCACATTTCTCTTATATTATCCCTCCATTCAGAAACCATCTGCCCTGGTAACACTCATCAGCAAATCTCTCTAGGTTGTGCATGTTCAGCTTCAAGTGGCATCACTAATTTTTTTTAAAAAACAATTTTTTTCTAGTAATTTCTGTACCTTTTGACTCGAATATGCATTTTTATATTGCTTAAAAAAATCCAAAAGAGCGCACACATACTAGAAATAGGGGTCTCATTCCTTTCTGCATTGCAGTCCTGTCAGTCATTCATATCTGTGCAAAATAAGTGCAGCATAAACAAAGTGCCAGGTCTGATTTGACATCAACTGTGCAATGCATAAATAAGGTGCAAAGCAGGGAATGACTGACCACAGAAACTTTATAGCAGGTTGCTGGGTAGGTACAGAAGTATGGAAATTCTGGGTGCCAATAACTTCATGTAAATAGGTTATGTAGAAATACAAGGCTGTATTTCCTACAGGTATACAGTATTTCTAGTATACATGTCACAGTTTCCTTAATACATTATCTCTCTGAACATATTAAATTGATGGGGTTTGCACCATCTGTACCTAGAAGATGTATAGGATAGCAGAACCTACAATGTCTGATATAAAAAATAAAAGTATTGAAAAAAGAAGCCATTTGCTAAAATCCAATCAAAACTGATTTCTAACAGAAACAGTAAAGGAATATCTCAACATGTTTACTCTTGAAAATATTCTTTCTGGAGAGACTGACTGTGTTAACCCTAAGTTAACATCCAAGCACACTTCAGAGCAATCCCTGCACTCATGGTGATAGTAACACTCTCTAGCTTTGTCTGTATCTGCACTCCATCTACTCACATGCTCTATGTCTAAGGAAATCTTTTCTTTTATTGTTCTTATTTTATTTTCATATACTTATTTCTGGAATAAAAGACACACTTTCTAAGGAAGCGGCATGTTCCAATGGGATCAGGACCAGCACAGCAGCAAGGAGATGAAGATTCAGGTTTTAAGTCTGTGCCTGACTTGCTGTACAGTCTGGTTACTTACCTTCTGTTTATCTGTTATTAGAATTCTCGCCGATCTAAAAAAGTATTGAGCATTACTATAAAATATGAGATATGGTCATGTGGGCTTTTCCAGTTCCTTAACTAACCAGTATGCCTTGGCTGAAACCTCCTTACTTGCAGAAGTCTGTGCCACCCACTGAATCACTAGAAAAGTTAAAATAGATACAAACTGGTGGGTTAAGATGAAATAAAAAAATGGAAAAGTGTCAAAGACTTCAAGTTCCTCTCCTTAGCACTGAACAGCTCTGACAACCTCCTACCACACCAAGTAAGACAAGGGCTTCTCAGAGCCATCCCACTGGCTAGCCGTGGGCGATTGCCATCTGCCTGGATGGACCTCTGCTTTGAGGGTACTGACTCTTCCCCTCTTCACAGTATTTCAATGAGTATTTAAGTATAGCTAGGGTTGAGTGCTGAGGGTCACAAAATGCTACTCAAGGGACTACAGAGAGAAGCAGGAGAAAGGTCCTCAACAGCTATAACTGTGTAACTTGGGATTATAACATATATCTGACTAGCTGGAGGAGCACCAGTGGTATTTAACCTCCTCTATACCAATAGCAGAAGTAACAGCTCACAGTGGTAGCCAGAAATTGCACCTTTTCACACAAGAAAGAAGCAGAGAAGGTAACAGGGTGCAGAAAGGAAGTGCAGATGGAAACTTCGGTATTAAAGGATACATAAAACTTTCCTGAATGTAACTTTCCTTAGAATATGAGTGCTCAACAAGTTAACAGGGCTCAGAGAAATAAAATGCTAGGTGAGTGGGAATTTTGCTGGGTCCAGAAGTGTCCAGAAGCCATGAGTGGACATTTGTCCCTCTTAGATAATCAATTCTCTACATATGCACAGACTGTAGTTTAAAATATTGAACACTGTTTTCATTAAGAAACATTGTAGGCTCTGCTAAGGAAACCTATTTTGTTAGATTCACCTGTGTAATGGATTTGCTCAATTCTGAAATTAGCACACTAACTTCTACCTAGACTTGCATCTTAATAGAGTTTACTGAGCAAAAGCATAATAAGAAGTTTTCATCTATCATCTCTCTGACATGCAAGCTAAAGTCACTTTTAATCTCTGTATAATAAATGTGATTAAGCATTCCCTACAAATGCTTTAATCATGCCAATTTACAAGAACCCAGCGGACAAATTCTCCTGAATGGCAATCTACCTTTTTCCACTCTTCTTGCTTGAGTACTAGGTTTAATACCTCATGCAGGTACCTTTCACTCTTCCAGTGAGTCAGCTACTTGACAGTCTACACTGCAGAGGTACTCTCTGATGGGGTTCATGGGCTACCATTACTAGCAAAGATTTTGATTTCTGGAAAATAGTAGAAGGGCAAATGATACAGAAAAGGAAAAGCAGGTTAAATACCCAGTTAGAAAGAATTTAAAAGCGCAAGTAAAAGGAGGGAGGATAGCCTTTTTAGGGAGCACTGAATAAAGGCTCCTTCTCCCTGAACCTTGCTGAACTCCCGGTTCAACTGTAGGCTCTCTTTGACATCAATTTCTTCTCCGTTCCTCACCTGTACAAAATGGTAAATATTTCCTTACTTTGTGTGACATACTGTGACCATGATAGGTAATCACCCGCAATGACTACCAGCACATATTGTGAACAGCAAGTGCTAAAAACAGGTTTGGAGCCTCTCAGCAACATGATTTTTTTGTCTACTGTCCTTCCACTTCCCATTGTTCCCCCACTAAATCTGTACAATGAAATGCTATTAGGTGAACATCGCAGAATTGAAGCAAGGGAAGAGCACTCACAGTATAAGGCCAGTAAATAATTACTTGGGCCAGGTCAAGTTCAAGACCAAACTAGGGAAATACAACATCATGCTTAATACCGACACCCCTTGATTTTCTCAGTCTTCATCCCCACCCCCAAAGATGCTTTTCATCAGATGCATTAGCTGTTCACCACTTGCTGATCAGCAGATATCTCATATGCTTTTCATAAAGCTGTAGGATCCCTGGCACAGCACCAAGGCTGACACTCAAGGCCACAGGGTGAAAACATGCATGCTGATATTGTGTATCCAACCCCAAAACAAGGGTGGGTACAACTGATAATTCCTAAGAGAACACTGTGGGAGCAGCTCGGAACACCTGGCATTTGTTCTCGAGAGTGACCATTAGAATTTGTTGTGCTGTATGTTTGCCAAGCCTTGAAGAACTAGTTTTACAAGATCAGGTTGGAGGATGGCCTTGTGTAGGCCTGGGAAGATGTGGCTGAAGACAGTCATGAGTATGTGTATGGAAAGTTTTTATCTTTAACTGTTCTGAGGACTGGCAAACATCCCAGCTGAGCCAGATATGTGCTCCTGTGTTAGTAGTATTGGCTGTATGCCGTTAGTTCTTTCTAGATCTTTGTTGAAACATATATAAGTTGGATTCTTTTGTGAAATAAAGGGAATCCTGCACAGAGAGCTTGAGCGCTTAATTCAGTCACCGCAAACACAGGTAAAACCAGACCATTAAACCAGTTTAATAACATCAGGCAGAGGCACTGGGAAGAAAGGAGGCCAGAGACTGTACAGCTGCTTCGTTCTGGCAAAGCTAAAGATTTGACACCGACCACCACATTAAATGTGCAAGGTACTGGCTGCAAAGGCTTCTCCAGCTGCCAGCATCTGAACTTCCTAAAAGATTAGATCATAACTGCAAGGAAGGTGCTTCCTCCCCAGCTCTCCAAAATAGTGCTGACATTTGAAGGGGATATAAAAGCAAGCCCTATTTCACTTCCGAGAGGAACATCAAGTAAGGGTCCAAAGGATAGAATCATAGAATCATAGAATCATTTAGGTTGGAAAAGACCTTCAAGATCATCGAGTCCAACCATTAACCAAGCCCACTAAACCATGTCCTGAAGATATTTGTATTTATTCTTCTATGTATGTGTGGTTTTTTTTTCTTTTGCTTTATTGTTAAAAGAAGATGAAATTGAGTCTGAACCATATACAAGCAAATTTTCAGAATCCCCCAAATAATTCAGCAAAAGAAATCCCTTTCAATAGGCTACATGCTTTTGCCCATGTAAAATAGTCCCTATAATGTCTCATGTAAACCTAAGCTAAAAGTATGTCAGTATATTTTTAATTAACCACAATAGTAGCATTTTATTGATAGATTGGAAAAAAACCTGAAGTTAAAACTGAATTCAAATTTATGTCAGCTCATTGAAGACAGAGAAAAGATTTGAACACATTTCCATGTTTCTTCTTCATTAGGAAAAGTAATTTAAGTCACGTGCATAATACCACCGACATTTCAATATTTTAAAACTGTTCTCCACCAGTTCAGTATTTTTGTTTGATATCTGTAATAAGTCCACATTCAATATCATCATATAACTTACTTTTTCTTTCTTTTTTCACCTGTGATTTACTGCTCAAGTTCCCCCCCAAAAAAACCCAAAAATCTGAAAACAGGAAGAAAGAGATACATCTGGCATAATGTCTTCATCTGTGCAACCACCTACAACACTGTCAAGACAGAATTTGTATTTTGAAAGTGATTAAAGTCTCACTGTAAGCAGACATGAGCCTCAAAGCTCAGACCCTGAAAGACTCTCCCAATGCACAGAAGTGCTGGACACTGGTTTCCTGCTATATGTATGATCAGAAGAAATAGTCTGATTTTGTAAAGGGCTTGGGTACGGTTCTTCATTCCTACCTCTCTCTTTTCCTTTTTTTTTTTTTTTAATAGGAAGGGTGATGATTCTTACTTAACTCAGTAAAACATTTTGAGATCAATAGATGAAAAGGTTGATACATGCATTTAGAAATATTACTGAGTACTTTGCAGCAGATAGCAGTGTGCCTGAAAGCATGCCAAATGCCCCATTTCTTATTCTACAATTTAGAATGAGCCAGTGAATGCTGCAGGATCATGATTAAACTTTTAAATGTCACATCTACTAAACAGCAATATCAGTCAGTCATTGAGACAGTGTTATATGAACTTAGCTCACATCAGTGAATGAATTATACAACTCTTTTCCCATAATTTGTTTCAATAGGATGTGTACACCTCATAGCTACAGTCAATCACTGTGTTCCTCATTTAAGGAGTGTGAAAAATAAACAGTCCTTATTCAGCTCCACTTCAGGAAAAAAAATTACATATATTTTATACACCGAACAGCACAAGGTATTATCTCTATACACATCAGCTCCTTGGGATTTCAGGCCTATAAAAATCAATAACAATGATGCCAGACTGAGTCTTGACCTATTTGCACCACAGGAACTGTCTCCTACAAACTCTATACAAGGTCAAAAAATTATGAGCTGCTAATTATGAGACTAAGACAAGCGATGCAAGACTATTTTGTTATATGCTAACTCCTTCTTAAGATTTGGTTTTTTACTTCACTATAAATCTGTTTATCTAAGTCAATGCCTGCCTTATTATACAGTACTTGTATTTAGATTTGGACAGACAAAACCGTAGGCTATAGTTCATAACATCCCTCTGCAGTATCACAGCATTTGTAAATATGAAAAATCAATCAAAAGAGAAGTCAGCTGGTTTGATGTGCTCAGTCACAGATCAGAGCCTTTGTATGATCTCTGGAAACAACCACAAAAATCTGTCTTAGAGCAAGGAAAAAAGGCATTGTTTAATGTTCTACACTTATCCATGCCACAATAAATGCTCATTTCCATGGCAGAGATGGGCATGTTTCTACAATTATGCTCACTGACGGTCATCAGCAGTTGAAGCCGAATAATCAGAAAGAATTCAGATTCAAATTGTCCTAAATTGATTCAACTGTATTGTAACCCAGCTCTGCCTTTCTCTAGCCACCATGGCTCATTCTTAGGCAGGGTTGGCCAGCTACAAGACTTTTACCAGGAAAGCTTGTCTTTTCTCAGATGACTACAGCCTCCCTCTAGATTGCCTGCTTTTTTGCCTCGCCAATGACAAATGAAGGAACATCCCACAGATAAATCAAATCCAACAAAGGCTGGCTCTCCTTATGGAAAAGCTGTACTCTAAATACCTGCTGACACTTTAAAGAAATGAAATTCCTTTTCAAATGGGAAAAAAACAGAGGCACCTCAATGCTTTAAGCAACTTTTCCAAAGACTGAAATGTTGAATCAGAAAGTGATAAAACACATCAGGAAAGTTCTAGTCAGTCGAAACAGTACATGCCCCCTTCTGAACAACCTTCAAGGAACAAAGGCACAATGTGTTAGTTTTGTCTGAAAACACAGCAAATTGTTTTCTTTCTTTTAAGTCCATTTGCTGACAATAACAAACATCCACGAGATTCTTCTGAGATCTTCCCTGGGCAAAATTCACAAGTCAGTGTATTCAGAGCTACTGCGCAACAGAACAGGAACAGAAAAGATCTCTCCTGGTGTCATCTTTGTCCAGAAGTCAAATTCAGACTTTGATTTGGGGCAGGTACATTTACATGTCAGGAACCATTTCTACTTCTACACATAAGATTAGCAGCAAGGAAAGCCTTAGAAGTTCAGACAAAAAAAACCTGCCTGACCTTGAGATGTAAAGGTGACTCAAACTCTGCTGGACTGCAAAGCTTTAATCTTATGACAGGGAGGGCCACAAATGGAAGATAGTGCCAAAATCTGCTCTCAGCTACTGTAAGGCTTGAGCAATTCCTTTTACATTTCAGTGTAAAAGCAAAATTTGGAGCAGTGACCTTCAGCCTTCTTCTCCAGCCACACATACCCCCTATGTGAAGGTGCCTCCATGGAGCACTATTAGCACCTCTGGAAGCAGAGCTCCCAGGGGCTCCCTCGGGTTTCACCATCTTCCCTTCCCTCCCACTGCTCTCTAATTGTGCTTTTAAAGGAAGGACACTAACAGCTAGGATGCTTCTGATTAAAGGCATAATGCCTTCAAACTGCTGTTAGCTTTGTCTCTTCTTGCATTTTTAAAGCATTGCATGAAGGGTTAAAATGCACAGACCTAACTAATAATTGGAGCTATATGACTAAATTTCTGTGCTTGTTCCTAAGCAGTAATTTTTGTCTGACTGACAAGGTCCTTCTCTCTCTGAGTAGCAGGGTCACAGAAGCCATCAGTCAATTACCCTTTCCCAGTCCAATGACTGCCTTTTCACCTCTCTGACTGAAAGGACTTAACAGTGTTATTCACACTTCCACGAGTGTAAAGCTCTTCATGATCTTTATGGATAAGAGATATTCTTCAGATAAAAGCTGGTATCCTCGTGATGTACTGCTTTCTTTTTGGCACAGTTGCACTGCTCTATCATAGCACAGGTGGAGTTACAGTTACCAGATGTCCATTTATTCTTATTTCTTCCTCAGCCTCTTTTATTTCCCTCTTCTGCAGTGGCCTCACAGGCTTGAATAATGGAGAGAAGGAAAAAAACACTCAGCAGTATATGCATGCCTGGCTCCATTCTCTTTATTGGAATTACACTAGGAATGAATTTAGGCATAAACTCTTTTCATCACTTGTACAGTAAGTAGAGATGCTAAGCAACACTAGTCCAAAGATACTCAATTTACAAGCCACAGCTCATCACAGTAGCACTGTACATGGTTATGTTACATCCATAAAGAGTGGAACTAGAAATGAAACAGTTAGATGCATGAAGCCAAAGCCCTTAACCAAAGGGAGATAGTGGTAAGGGCTGAGTTATGAGTCACAGGTAACAAATTATAGTCTTTATTCTGATACTGTGCACTTCAGTAAGTTTTTCAAAGTTATATCTTCAAAGCTTGATCACCGGGTCAGCTAATAAAAGCCTCACTCCCAGTCAGACTTCCTGCATAGTGGAAGACAATGGAGACAATGGAGAGAATTAGTTAATTAGAGACTGTATTCAATGGTGGAAAGGAGTTTTGTATTTAGCACTTGCTACAAGCATATCACTGGCAGATCCAAATTGCTTACACAAGCTTGACAGTCCTCCTAAGTATCATGAAAGGAAAATGTCTGTGACTTGTTCATTTGAGAAGGTAACTCTTGCTTTGCATAATGACCTTCCTCTTTGTTGCTTGCACATTGTTCTGGCATCATTGGTCTGAGAGGTATCCAATGATTTAAACTGCTCTATACATATGGTTTCTATGATGTGGAATGGCTACTGCATTTACATAAAAGTCAAAAGCAGCGGTGTGCAAACTGCTGCAAATACAGAGCCGACTGGACTCTGTTTCTATTTTCTTTGAAAGGCAAGGCTCTTTCCAGACAGAAGCAATGTTGAGCACTTAATTGCCCTATGTGGAATCAACAGTTTCTTCAGCAACAATAGACTAAGTTTAAACACAGTTGCAAGTCTACTGCCATCAGAATTACCCCAACACTGATTTTGACTCTGTTCAAAAAGTAACTGGAGTAAGCAGTTGATAGCTCAGGTTTACAAAACACTTACTATGTTCAAAGTTTCAATTTAGATCGTCTGTAAGAGGGCCAAGAAGTAAAACAGTCGGTCATAAAAGACATAATACCCCAAAGTGTAAAGAAAACAGAGAGAACACTTACACGTACTCATTAAGACATCCTTTGGCCAAATTTTGCCATGAAGCTGTATTTGACTTTGTCTCAGTCAGCTTCAGCTGTGGGGTTTTGAGAGATTTACATGCATGAAGTGCATGAAAAAAGACCAGTAAGAGTAAAATTAATGCATTACTCACTCTCCTTAGTCAAACTTTGAAAAGCAGTCTAACCTAAAGAGCACACAATAACTCACTCCTCATCTGGGGCTTTTTTTAATCTATAAAAATGTCTACTACCATAGACATTAGCAAAAATTTAAAAAAAAAAATTCAGGCCTACAAGACTGCTAAGAATTCACACACCTCTCTTCTAGAGCTGGTAAGAGAATGCACAGTCCCATTGCTGAGTCCATCTGCTCAAAACTGAAAAGACTAATTTATCCATTTGTGGTTGGACTCGATGATCTACAGTTGGACTCAATGATCTTAAACATCTTTTCCAACCTAAATGATTCTACAATTTTTAAATCTTCCAATTTACTTTTAAGTGCATTATTCAAAACATATAGTGGGCTGCATAGGATAGTGACGTGAACTCTGATGACATCTTGGATAGGGTCTGAAAGGACATGAAGTGGCCCCAAATGTGATAGCTGCTGAGTTGATATATGAAGTGATTTTTCATAATACTTAAAGATATGACAGATCTCTCAAATTCTGCTCCCCAGCAAAATCAAGACAACATATTCTATATGAGGCCTGACCATCGAGCAGATACAAAGTTAAAGATTCAGACTTTCCTGAATAATTAAAAAGTAGGTAGAAAAAGACTACTAACCATAGTTTGATATTGTGGAGAGGTTGAGAATTGTGACCATGACTAACTCTCATGCTGAAGCCAGCAGAGGCTGTAGAGAAAGTGAGCAGATTGTAGAAGTTTGCACTGGAGATTTTTACCATCTTTGAGGTTACTCTGAAACCAAACAAGTGTGCCGCATGACTGTCAGGAGCTGTGAAGAGAAGGGCCTTGCCACTTCTTGGGCATACAGCATCTTTATCATGAAGGCAGCAACTACAGTCTGGTAACATTTACTACCTTGAAGGCTAAGAATCTTCACTGCAAGTAATTTCCTAACCATGTTTCACTGACCTCATTTTCAAAGCTTTTAGTTTTACAGGTCATCATAATCCAGTTCCTTTTCTTCTCTCTATAAAGGAATGTGTGTGTATAAAGATGCTACTAGGTCTTGGGTCACTCCCAAATTGTGCTAGACACTCTGCCAACAGCATGTCACACTGCCCCTTGAAATAGAGACATAAAGGCAGAGTAAGATAGGGGAAGGACTAAAACAAATATGCTAAAGTGCTAGGTGTACAAAGCAATAAGCTCTGTGGCACTGACCCAGAAAAGTACTTGTGTCCAGGTGAACTCCAGTTGGCAAGCAGCGCTGTCAATGTCAATAGGTAATCAAACCTCAAGATGTGGAAGAGTAAAGTAGCCCATGGCCGGACTGAAGAATGCCTTATTGGTCATATTACTATTAAATACATTGCATTTCAACCCTTTACTATCAGTTTTCTCCCCAGCATCACCACAAGAGCAGAATGAAAGAGGACAGAGAGTTCTTCTTTGTTCCAGCTAAGGATAGTGAGAATATTGCTAATCAAAGCAACAAAGATGCTCCTAATTCCTGCCCAGTATTAGTCAACCTGCAGATAATCGTATCAGTGAGGTGTGAATTCCTCCACATTGGTAAGCAGCTCATCCTTAAGCAGGAGAAGTAGATTAGCAGGGAACTTTGCTAACCCTCTTCCTGTAAGCCTTGAGAGTTTATGCACATAGCAGGTGACCTATTCCTCATCACAGGCATGCAAATGCCAGACATCAAAGAACACTTCTAACTGAATTCTCAGAATAATTAATTTTCACCAGAAAGTGTTTTAACCTTTTAGTCCATCTAAGCTAATAGATAGTAATGGCCTTCATTATTGCAACATCAGAAGAGCTCCCCATCTTCTAACATATGAAGGCCTGTCACCACTTTTTGTGAGGTAAGGAAGTACTAACCACCCTCTTGCACAGAGGTGAAGCACCAGGCAAATGCCAACTAAATAAACTTTTTAATTTTATGTATGAAACTGTGCCTGATAAGGCCACCATTTCCAGTGGACACCTTTCTCTCCCTGGAGAATGGTTTCATGTGTCCGAGGGGTAAGGTCCCACCGTTTATACTAGGTATCATGCCAGCACGCGCCCCCAGCATCAGCATCATCTTTGGAAAGGCAGCCTTTCTCCCAGCACTGCAAGCAGCATCACAGCTTCATTCCGCTCAGCCAAGGTGCTCATTCATTCACTGCACAGGGAGTGAAATGTGCTGTTCCTTCTCAAAACTTTCTTCCACAAAAATAAATTTTGGAAGTTTAAAACTGCCATTTCCCACAAAACATTGCCTATCTTTTCACCACCTACGCAGGAAAGAAGTTCACTCTCGCTCCAAGGAGCTGAGAAAAGCCAGAAAGGACCATTAACCCCTCAGAGAGATCTTCTAATTCGTACACCGCTAAGTGTCAATAGCAGCCTGGCAGCATCCTCACAGCTCAAAATGGGCTTGAACCAAAACTCCAGATCTAAAAAACCTGAATTCCCTTTGGCCCGATGAGTCAGTGTCTGGAATTTGAAACAGGATTCAAATCCAAGCTTACAAGTTTGATAGTTGATATAATGAAGCAAACCAGTTCCTCCAACCTGAATTTCATCAGAGCCACAATCCAAACCTCCCCACTGAGCTGGGCAGCTCAGGTACAGCATGGATGTTGCAGGCAGTCATCGATTCCTTTTGTCAGAAGGAGGCAAAAAAGTTTCCATAACACGAGGTGGCACTCAGCAGTAATCTGTTCTCTACATCTTTTACTTTCAAGAGCAGAAAAATTCACTGGAGTAATTCAAAATTACAAGTTGTAAAGGGTCAAATGAAAAAAAGCCCACCCAGTATCACACCTCTAATTTCTTTAGTGAATCACAATGCATAAGGGGATTTCTGTTGTCTTCCAAGTCTGACAGCAGAGATTGGATTTATGCAAATTCTAAGGTTAAAATAATTAGAGATAGGTCAAAGGTATAAATCAAACAACCAAAGCTGACATGTCTAAAATTCTGCATGCTAAACAATCAAGGTGTTTAAAGTCAAAACATTTATTAGTGCTTATTTATATAAAGCAAAATTTAAGGAAGGATTTGCTAAACTACCTGGTTGTTGAAATCATTTTTTGCCTGTACACTTTACAGGTCTCACAAGGGAAGACAAAGTCCCGCTCCCATTGGTATTTCTGCAGCACAATTAACATTTATGGAATTGCAAGTGAAAACTTCAGTCTCCTTCTCCATCTCTAATTTAAACACAGCAAGCAGAAATTATCTGGGAACAAAATGCTGCAGCAAGAGTAAAGTTGAAAAAAAAAAATCCTCAAAAAACTAAAAGTATATGTAATCCACTTATGCATACGATGTGTTGCTTGCATTTTGTTACACTGTTGTGGCTGAAATGCTATGTTTGCAGCCTGCAACATGTGAAACAACAGTAGGAGCCAAGTTCTGCTCTTTCACGCTGGTGCAAGTCTACAGAGACTGCACCGACAACCAGTCAAGAAATGGATTACCGCAGGTCTGCAAAACAGCGCATCTCAGCCATAACCCAGCAACGCAGCCCCAAAGCAGTGGAGAGGATGGTGAAAACAAAGTCCCAATTTAAGAGGGTGAAAAAAAAATTACAACCCTATTTTTTAAAAATGACAGGTGGTTTTTTTTCTTTCTGTGGAAAAGTCACTGTTTCCTGGAAGAAAACAAAAATAAATAAACAACAGAAACATTTTGTCTTGAAAACTAAAATACTTTTGTCCAAAGTGCCCTTTCATCAGAGTGCCCCACCCAGGAGCATTTCAGAACAGCTGGATCACTCCTGTCTCAAACCAGGGATTTCAACAGAACAATCAAACAGCTAGTTTATGGGGAAAGTGAAGCACTGAATAGCTAACGTACAAATTCCAGGAAAATTCACAGCACAGGATGAAATTTTTCAGGTTTGGACTCAGACATTTCATAGAAGAAAAAGCTATTTTGTGGGTAGTTGTAATGAAAAATCATTTGCTGTGGAGTAAACTTGGTGATGACTTGCTTACATCTGGGTCCCTTGTTTTTTCATAATTGTTTGATCAATGTCCTATGAATAGATAAAGATAGAGTGGATGTAGGAAGAGACATGCATTTCAACTATGCATTTGTGTTATCTGAAATTATACACATCATGGTCAATATGAAATAATTAATATCCCTCTTGGTTACTTTATGAGTAGATTAGAGATTCATATAACATTAAACACTGCATGGCAGAAAACAGATCCCTGCATGTTTCATGGTGAAATAAATTACCAAATATAACTGTACATTGACTTTTGCTAGCTAACATAGTAAATAAGTAAATAGATAAATGTCTCCTTTAGTAGTCTGAAGTTTTTGTCCCTGCACTTATCAGGTGAAGAGGGGAGGGAAAATAGAGCCTGAGTTTACTTTATGACTTTTTTTTTCCCACGTTATGCTTGAAATATCAGTGATTGATAATGGCCTATGTTTCCTAGAAAAGAAATAGTGCCTTTTTCAAAACACTGAAAGAAGTGGCACTCATGAGGTTTGCTCTATTCTTTCTCACAGTATGGCAGAATAATTTTACTCACACCTGATCCATTTTGTTTCTTCAGTTCCATTTTTTTTTTTTACCCTCATTCATCTCTGTCCTCTCCTTCTACTTAAAAAGTCATTTATTTGGTTCCATAGTTCATTAAAATGTTCCCTGCTTCAAAGCCCCTTTAAAATAACATATTACACATATTTACTCTTTCTTATATTAAATTATTTTAAGGCACTTTTTGTCTTACAGTTTTCAAGTGACCTCCAGTTTCCACTCTGAGATGACTTTCCCTATGACTAAAGTCCATTTAATGCAATATGCACAGATAGCAGTTTAGGGAAATCACAGAATAATTCCTGCAAATACTCCATATCAGTGAGTGAGTGTTCATGCTGGAACAATGTGAAGGTGATCTGTGTTTATTACAAATATCCTTTTCTTTCATTTTCCTGACATTGTAAGAATTCGGTTAGAATTGTGCCGGACAAACAGTTCCCAACAAATTATTTAATTGATTAACGTAATCTCTTTTTGTTTAAATTATTTGTGAACAATTTACAATTGTCTCATTAATTGTTTGAAATAATTCCATAAAAAATTTCATGATCTACCCATGTGCATAATCCACGCTTCATAAATACAAGCTTTCTGTTTGGAATAAACAATTCTAAGCACATTTCAGTCTTTTGGGGGCTTTATTTTATAATTATAGCCATTATTCTGAGGCAGTAAAGGTCCACTTAAAAGAAAATATTTCAAAAATATACAAATGAACTCAGTTCAGAGATTCTTACTTTATATTTAGTACAAAAATTAAGTATTTAATTTAGATATATAAAATACATATAAATAAATTTAATTATATCCTGAAAAAAATTATATACATAATTGATGAGGTAGAGGCACATGTGTTTAGAAGAATTGTTTGTCCTTTTTCCAGCTAAAGAAAGGCAGTTGAGAAGAAATACCATATAAGATACTTCAGGGATGCCATTCTTAAAATATTAAGGGTACTTTATTTACTACAGCAACATCCTTAGCAGCACTATAATAAAAGCTCTGTCTGTGTTTCCATTCTTTACCCTAACTTCAAAAATGTTATGTATAGCACTCATAAAAATGTACCATGGTTTAAAATTTAGCTTGGAAATGAAACATAAGCAAGGGAAAAGTTGCTTAAAAATATCTTTTTTTACTATTTAGGTACTAAAAGACAGTTATTCAGAAAATATTTACATATGTATACAGGCAGTTTTACACCTCCCTCCTGGAAAGAAAAGCCACTTTTGTTTTCTTGTTTCCTTCAATCAACGGTTGCGCACTGATCTCTAAAGCCTTAGCTTTTAAACATATGCATCAAAAGGCATGAGTCAGATCCCTCCAAAATATGTTTGCTTTTGTTTTTTAAAAAAAAGTGAGAGATTTGAGTCCTTGAAGATTTTCAGAACTTGACAGGACAAAATCCTGAGCAATCCTTGATCTGATGTTAGTCCTGCTTGGAGGAGGAGACTGGACCAGATGACCCTCAGAGGTCCCTTCCAAACTGTTTTTTAAGATGCTGTGAGTCCATAACCTTCAAGCTTTGATTCCAAACTTAAGCACTTTTTTTTTTTTTTTTTTTTTTTAATGGAGGGTAGCAGGTATTTCTTTAATGAGAGAACTGAGCTGCCATTTTTCTTCTGCAAAAGTGCAATTTTGGTGGCAAGATTTCTGGTGGTCCCATAATAAACTCAAAGACTTGGTTTGTTGTTTTCTTTTTTTAACTTAAATAGGCTGTAGACTACCAGTTTACACAAGAACTAAAAGCTTTAAGTAGTTTGATTGAACGAATTAATAACTGTTATTTCCTGAATGCAGACATTTGATCTTGAAAGCTTGTAAAATACTTTACTTTTCTGAGGCACCTAAAATCCAAGATTCGAAAAGCCTTTGCTGACTTTTTTTTTATCCTCAAATACCTCTGTAAGAAGGGTGAGAAGTGAGGTTGAGAGAGACTCAAAATACACCAGTGAGAGACTCCACGACATTTCCAACCTCTTATTCTTCTGCTCTAGCCACTAGAATTATTCCCACACTCAAGTGCAACACCTGCACTGGTATGATAAACCTTTGGAGCTATTGTAGTCCATCAAGTTAATGACATGCATTTTAGACAGTCTTTTTAACTAAGCCACCAACACTATCAAGGAGCAGTTAGTCTACAGATGCAATAATTCAGGCAGCTTTATAAGGTCCCTAAATGTATCTTTACAGGATAAATGGTAATAGACTCATCACACACCCATCATGTGCACAGAGAAAGCAGCAGCACACCAGCCATTCCTAAGGCTTAGCGCAACTCCACCATGTTCGGCAGTACTAGTTGCAGATGGGCCATTTTTGCCATTAAGCCAACCTTGGTCTGTGCCAATAAATCAGATCACTCTTAATGTTGTTCTACATTAGCATTGCATCTGAGCCAACTGTTTCCCAGGCAGATTAGATCAGATCACTCTTAATGTCACTCTACACTATCACTGGTTGCCCACAGCTTTGCTGGAGAACTGTCAAGGCATAGATAAAACCCAAGCAAACATGTTAATAGATAAGATAAGGTGAAACGGAAGCACAGGAATTCCCACAGTGTTATTGTACCAAAAGGCAGTTCTCCTGTAAAGGAGTTATGCTTTGCTTGAATGTTTATTTAATGTCTTGGCAGTTTCTCAGCAAGATGTGAGTCTGAGTTCCTCAAGCACACAGGATGCTTACAGCTGCCGGTAAAGGCTAGATCCTTTGCTAGGCTGTTTCCTAAGAAGTTTCATGTGCCTGTAGAAGTTTTCCGGGGAGAATTAACAAAGTCTAGAGCCAATACAATAGATGAGATTATGTTTTCACTTTGGTTTCAATAAGGTCTTCAACTGGAAGAACTGCTAGAATACACTTGAGCCTCAAAGTGTTTTCATGCCACAAGGCGATTATTGTAAAACACCCAAACCAACCTGGAATGACCAACTTACAGAATTTCAGTTCAAGCTTCCCTATTTTCTTCCTTCCTTGAGTTGCTGCAGTGTATTTGCCTTCCTAATGGCCTCAGATACTTCACTCATTGAGGATCTTGGACATCCAAACTCCATTTGCAATTCTCTCTTGCACAGAGGTTCACTTTTTTATATATTCATAGCTTCTTTGTTATCTATTTGAAAGCCATCTCAATCAACACTGGCCGCTCCAATGCCATCTTAGAGATCTCTGGGGTACTCAAAGCAAGACAGTACTTCTATGAAAGAGCGGTGTGTCTTGTAGAGATTCTAGAGGCAACACATAGTCATGTCAGCATGCGTGTATGGTTGTCAGTACCAGCACTAATTTATTCAAGGCCCACATAAAAGTCTCTCTGGACACCAAGACATGCCCATGAAGTGTATGACATTTAAAGATGGTACTAGAGCACAAAAAATAGCATTTTTCATCTGAAGCAGACTGCATATACTGCACCTGAAATCCTCGAGGCAAAGATTAAAGCTAAATGTGCTTTCTGGAATACCAGCTGCCTTCTCCTGTCTTCTCAGGTCAAAATGGCAAGTATGGAAATAAAAAATAAGGATCCTCCCCTTGATATCAGGCAGCAAAAGAGTGAATATTGGTCACAGCAGACTTAAAAACTATGAAATGTGCAGAAGGGCTCTCTTTTCTTTCCAGCATGGTGGCCCATCAAACAAAAGGATCTCTACACACCACCTTACAATTCCGTTTGACTAGCTACACCCAACCTAATGATTCAAAGACTAATTAGAACATTCACTTTACAGTCCATTTGCTGCAGTAACAATGAAACATTATCTAGATACAGTTCTTCCTGCAGGAGCCAGGAAGGATATACTGTTGACAGAATTTTAAATGAAAGAAAAAATGAAATTTCTATTAAACCTTCTCATAAGCAGATCAGCTTGCATTCATTCCTGTAAAGGTTCAGTACTCTAGCCCTGATCCAGCAAAATACTAAGCATATCCTAAAGATTAAGTGTAAGTGGTCTCAGCATTTGCAGCTTTTACAGTGTTCACATCTTTAAAGTTAAGCACATAGTTAAATGATTTCAGAGCAGAGCCTTGTACCGCTGTCTGTGACTCAAGCAGTTTGAATGGTATCCATTAGCATGCGTATTCAGAGAAGAAAGGAAAAAGAAGCTAATTGCACTGCAATTTATGTTCCTTCTTCCCTGCTGCATTGTTGACATAATTCCTTATCGTTTCTAATTACCTGGAGAAAGGGGGAAACTTGAAACTTTAAACTGTCTGACATAAACCTGTCAGTTCCTGTCACAGCTAAATTTTGTAAATGCTAGAGTTATGCAAACAGACTCACTCTAAAATTCAGAAGATGTTAGAATATGTACATTTTAATATTGCTTTTTAAACTCGATAATCGGCTTTAATAGTCCTTTCTTTTTGACTACTGTATCACTAAGAGATTTACTGTACTAGAGGAGAGGCCTGGCACTCAAAACCAGACCCTGCTCTGTATCTGTCATTCCCTAATGACTGCTTTTATTTATCTTTGGATGAGGTACATTCATTAAATCCCCCAGATCTTCACTTCTCTTCTTCTGCATCGTCATTGTGGAATAAGCACAGAGTACTGGCTGTACTTTTTTTTCCACATGTGGTTAGCCAAATGGCCCCACTAACACTTGTGGTGGCACAGCTGAGGAGCTACTGTGGAAGAGGAATGAGAAGCTGGAGGGTAGAAGCCAGCATCTCCTTAAATCAGAGCTGCTGCTACAGAAGACAGTAAATGAAATCTTAGTGCTAACCTTTAGAAAATAGGCAGACTGCAAACAAGAATAATTTTTATGGGCCAGACCCTGCTGGTTTCACTCATGTTGGAAGTTCTATTGCCATTAAATGTAACTGTATGTGTGAATTAAGAAAGCAGTATTTGGATTTTTATTTATGTAGTCTCCTGTGCAATAACCTTGAATAGAAATGCATTTGTTTATTTTTAAATGCACTCCAAGTTTTACCGTTACAAGAGTGGCACTGCCTTCACACTGCTCTTCTGCAAAATAAATATACTGTCTTCCATAAATACACTGTCTTTCATTTCAACTCCTCATTACTACATCTTCAGATTTTTTAATCTACAATGCAAATAGGCAGGTTAGTGGTCATTACACACTATGTTTCTACATCTTCCTGAGCTTAATTTAAAACAGATACAAGGGTGTCTTGTGAATACATTGGTTTTCGATGTTCTAAATAGATTTTTAGTGTAGATACTTGTTCCAACTCCATTATTTTCCCTTTCACCCTAAATAAAGTTTTCCCAGATCACTGTCGCTACTGCAGAGAAATACATTTTCTATTTTGCCTTGAAAGAAATGTGAAAAAGGAAAATGCTGATGGCACAAGAAGCAATTTGAATCCCATGATAGAAAACATAGCCTTAGCAGACAATGCACTGTAATAAATAATAGTATAGGAACACTTTTTGTTTGTTTGTTTTCAGAAGAGAAATGCAAGGTACACATTTTTAAACAAATAAATGTTTCCTTTTGCCCTTTTTTTAGTAGTAAAAGAAAGGTGGTAGGAGGCAAGAGAATAGATTTGAAAAATACATACCCTGTCTATCATTCAGCAGCTACAGAATTGGTTTTGTTTTTTAATAATGTGTATTGGTTCCACTATTGTACAGACTACATCTAAAGGACGGACAACAGATAGAGGTCAGGCACTATTACAACGAGTCACTTTCCTCAAGGTGTTTTGGTACCCTTTGCTGTTATTTTCATTGTCATTATCCTGTGTGTAGAATAGCAAAGGAAGCTGTATATCTTACTACTGTGAATGTGTTGGGCTGTTTGTTTTGGGCTTCGCTACAAGTAAATCAGATTTAGTAGGAGTGATTCACCAGGTACATATTCTTCCTTAAGTGTAATAGCACTATACAAGACTGTGGAGTTTCAAGGATGACAAAGCATACATTAAGTGTTATCCAGGAGGATAGTTTGTGTCCTGTGTGACTACCAGAGCTTATTACATTGCTCTTGATGTAACAGGATGAATTTAAAACTTTGTGAAGTGCTGCCTTGTGACTGGCAGACTACTTCTGACATGAAGCTGAAAGTTGCTGCTATTTAATGGCTCTTTGGTGACCTTTCAGAAAAGAAAGGATGGCCTTCGTCCAAGTTATAGCACACAGACATCCATATCACTACCACAGGCAGCTTCTACTCTGGAGGAGAATGAGTCCAATCATTCTTGTGGGTAGGAATTTCCCAATCAGACCCCCATCTTTCAGATCTGCTAATCACAGCTCAGCTGTATTTTCTCATTCCTTTTCTTGGTATTAAAACTCAGAATGTAAGCTCCACGGCTAATGATGATTAGATGCACAGATGATGATGATGCACACATCACTGGGCAATACTATTTCTCTCATCTAACTTCTTATGCAAATGATCATAGAGAAAAATCAACTATTATTGCTTATGAGTATTATTGCCACCAAAGTACAACAGAAAGTGAACACAAACAAATAAATGGACTCATCTGAAACAGATTCACAATTTGGCTTAATCAGGCCTTTTGAAAGGGTCTGCATTACTGAAGGAACTTCATTAGGACCTGATTTTTAAGTCACACCATTTCTGTGCTGCAGACAGGCCAGTTAAATGTCAATAGAGAGGAATATTAAAAGAAGTTTACACTTGTATTACAGAGAGTAGATATCTTCTTTGGCTGTTGTTGACTGCCATATGTGAAATTACCTTTGTGGGCCAGAATGCAGCCACTGAACCTTTACCCACATAACCCACAGGCAAGAAGGAATGCCCCCCCCACCCCAGCTGGTCTATTCACAGAAATGTTTGTTGTATCTTTGGCTGCAAGAAAATTTGCTGGTTCTTTTGAATTTCTCTGTGAGTTTTTGCAGATATTTTCCTAGACTTAGCTGATATGCTCTATGCTATTCAACTGTTACCTTCCCCAGGTGGGGGCTACATTTCCACAGTACATTAGGTAGGGACTGTATAGCAGCTCTATTCTGCATAATAGAAGCTACTATTCCTATTAATATTTTTAATGCACAGTTAACTGTAGAACACCAGAATATGCTGACAGCTCATGTCTAATCACCACTGTTGCAACAAAATACGCTTTATTTTACAACGAGTATACACAACAGCTCTTTTGTTTCTAGTTATCTCCAACTATTTGCCATATCGGAAAGAGAAAGAAATAGGCAATCTGAAAAAAAAAAATTATAACCAACAGAAATCAGCTCTCTTACAGCTGAGTTTATTTCTTTGAGCATGAATGGGAAGGAATGTGTAAGAGTGACACAACAGGAGAAGAGCTTATACTGTCTTTTCTTAATGGAGTCAGTATCCAGTGTATATAGACTGGAAAATATACAGAGGCATACAATGCAGAAAACTGTGAACAGTCTGCTTAGAAATCACTGGCTAACAGGGACCATTAGGTCATCTTATTAAAGATGAAAAATTACTTGGCTTTGAAATAAAAGCCAGTTGCATCCTACTTAATATCTTGATGCAGTTGCAGGAACATAGAAGCAAAAAACAAAAGCCAAAGTACAACTGTGAATACACAAGGAAACAGCAGCATGAAAATACTTGCTAAGTACGTTAGTAATAAGTAGAAAGAGTTAGTCCAGGGAAACAAATCAAGTAACAGAAATGTTTTGTGCTGTTTTGGTTCAAAACTAGATCCATTAGTGATTTACCTTTGAAATCAGAGTGGCAGGCAAGTGTCTAACAACTGAAAAAGACAAATATAGTGCCAATCTCTAAAGAGCAGTATGAGGAAATCCCAGGCTATTTGAAGTTGGGCTGACTCCTCCATAGTTATGAAAACAATTGTAAACAATAACCACCTATAAAACAACAGGCTTCCTAAAAGCCTGATTTCTTTCTAGGACAAGTTAATAGGCTTCTGAGCTCAGGATTAGTTTTAGATTAACCTCAGAAAAGCTTTTTACCAATCTCTTCTGACATTGTCAAAAATGAGCTAAGGTGGTACAATCTCGATGAAGTTATTGTACGACTACTAAAAAAATTTCTGCAAAACTGTTGGTTTACTTCCAAAAGGAAACAATGCATTGAGTAAAGCTCCTGCAAGAGCCTAAGCTGAGCTCAGTGCTGTTCAGTATTTTTATGAATGACTCGAATGATGGAATAAAAGACACAGTAATTAAATTTGTAGATAATATCAAACTGGAAGGATGCATGAGGACTGTGGAGGACAGCATTAAAATTCAAAACTTATCTAAACAAATTGAAGATACAAATAAGATACAATTCAGTGAAAACAAGTACAATAGACTTTATTTAAGTAGAAATCAGCTGCACAAATACAACGTGGGGAACACCTAATTACACAACAATTAATTAGAAAAAAGATGTGGAGGCTAATGGATTACAAACAGAACACGAGTCAGTATTTTTTCTAAATACCTACTAGGGTGTGCGATGAAGATGTCACACATAGGACACATGAAGTAGCCCTCAGCAGGCTACAGCCTGAGGCTGGAGCACTGTATTGAGTTTAATACACCAAACATCAAGAAAGATATGAGTCAGCTGGACAGCTGAGAGCAGCAAGAATGATCAAAGGTTTGAAAACACATTCTGTGAGGAAAGGTTGAGAGAACTGGGTTTGTTTAACTTAGCCAAGACTCAAGGAGACATAACAGCAGTCTTCAAATAACAGAGAAGTTTTGCAAGAAGTTACTCTTACTACCCACTCTGCTAATACCTCTAAATTGCAGACAGGAGTATTTAAGGACAAATTAGACAAACATTAGTCAGGAATGACTTGGCATAATTAACCCCATCTTGAGGGCACTGAGGAACCTCTCAGAGTATCTTCCAATCCTATCTGCTGCCCTTGGCTTCTTAATGTTATTTTTTTAAACCTCCATTAAAAGCATGCTCATTCTGCCCATGAAAATCTAAGAAAAATAACAAAAATACCACTATGATTATTTATTTTTAGATTTACATTAAAGGGTAAAAATTCCAGAGTTATTTTAGGTGAACTTCAGAAAACACCGAGTAACCCTTAAGTTACCTAAAATCAGTTGTCATTTTTTAGGCTAAACAAGGGTATACAGACCTGAAAAGGGAAATTATTGCAATTACTGCAGTTGGGCAATTGAAGCAATGACACGTTTGAGGGAGTGAATGACAGATTCTAGATATTCTGATCATTTGTCATCTATCTGCCCATTTTAGAAATTTACACAAAATATCAAAGGTACATTATGGAGGGAACTTAGATCAGAGCTTGTCCAGATAAAGTATTAACCAAACAGATGGCACTGAAGCCATATAACGAGAGTGCTTTTCACAATGAAAGGTAATTAACCTGCTAAAGTGTTCAGGACATGGTCCGTGACACAACATATAAGGACCTGGAGGTAGAAATGAGCAGTAGTTTGAATTCTTTAGATGTAGGATGCCAGAAAGCTGGACAGTATCACGTGCTGTTTGGTCACCGCTACAAACAGCTTTGCATTCAGAAGAATACTCACGGCTTATTCAGTCAGTCAGCAGCTGGACAAGGTACAATTTTAAGTCTGGTCCTGAAAAACGGGATCAGAAACCAACCCTGGAGTGGCAAGCAGTGGCTCTTTGGTGACCAATTGCACCTTGGGCTGCCAACAGCCCTGGAAAACCCAGAGTGGCCACGCACCAGTAAGAGCAGCAGCCACTGGGAAGCAGCCAACTCTGAAAATCTTATCTAAGAATCTTTCTCTCAGCAAAGTGTTAAGAACGAAAACACTCAGTTAGCTCAGCAGTGTTCAGTTTGCTCTAGTCATTATTTTGAGTCTGCTGCCTTTTAACTGCACTTAAGTAAACTGAAGCATCCCTTTCACTTCATTTCATGGCAGACAAAATGGGAAGACTCACCTCACTATCATTCATCTATTACATTGTTCCATATTAATTTCCCCCTAGCGCTGTCTTAAATATCCTCATGTTTACTTTTCCAGGAACTGTTTTTGTATTTCTTCATCAGTTTAGTTGCTCTCTTTAGGACCTTTTCCATTATTTCATATGCCTTTTGAGATGGAATGACTGAGATTGAACACTTTAATACAGGCAAAGGTGTACTATAAATTCCTGTAATGATACTCGTTTTGTCTTAATACAATCTAACATCTCAATTTCTTTCTAGACTGCACTGAACTGCAGCCTTCTCTATGCTGTTCCCCGCAAAGACCAAGTATTTTCCTTGGAGTTGTTACAGCTAATTTAGAATCTATCAGGTAGTATGATTAGTTCCAATTGTCCCTTCAGAATCAGTTACCATCAGCTGTCTACCCTGAAGCTCACCTGTCATTTATTACTGAATGCTCGACCACCATTTGATCCTTCTGCATTCTTTGTATCTCCTCATAGCTAACAAGCCCCATGTAATTTCATGTTGCTAATACCAAAACAAAAAAAAAAAAAAGAAGTACCATTTATTCCCTTTCCAGATAATTTTCACAAGGTCCAGTATAGGTCCTTACATTACTCAACTATTAATCTTTTTCTCAAGTCCTTATTTCTTACCTTTTTAGAGCTCCCTAATCCACAAGAGAACTTTCTTCTTATGCTGAGATCATTTTTTTTTTAGAGTGGCTTTATCCACATAAACTCTATTTACTATTGTAGCTACAAGATTTCCTCTCTTCAAGTAATGAAAGAATTCTAATAGGCTGCGAAGATAATGTTTTCCTTAACGGGAACTATTTTGATTCATTCCTTGATAACAGTTTTATCGAAATGTTTCATAAAACTCCATACCAGCATGATCTCTATATTTCTTGAAGGTACTAGTCACAGGGCTGAGATTCACTCACTCAAACCATTTGTACTCCATACATCTTCCCCTCTTCCCTTTATCTATTTGCTTTACCTTTATGTTTGCCTTTCACTTAGATTTTCAACTATTTGAGGATGGCTTTTACTCTTTTTTATATTTGGACAGTGTATAGTACAGTAGGACTGGAGCCCACACATATAAGAAGTACCTTAAAAAGACAATAGTGACTTATTGCATGGAAAATGTTTCGAATAAAGTGATTTACTGCTTATCAAGTGCAAACAGACATTTCTATCTCTTCTGCCTAGGTACTTCTCTGCTCAGTCCTGCTACTAATAAAAATAATTCTTTTCTTTCCCAGTGATTTTCTAACATCAACACTGCACTGATCCAAAAGAATTCTATTCTCAGATTAACTCCACTGGATATACAAGAAATGAATCTGGAGACCTCTGCCTATGCAGTTACCATCCTTAGACTTAAGATGGTATCAATTCAGACAATGATTTTTCTTATCTCCACTTTGGAGTAAGTTTTCTCCTTTTCCCAAGAACTAATTCAGTATAAAAAGTTAGAAAATTCCATCATCTTGGTACATGCTTCTCTACTGTCAATAAAGTGAACTCCTTGTTTGCAGAAGTAAATGATGTTTTAAATATTTTAACCGAATAAAATGCTATTTACACACATTAGCAAAAAACCTTAGCTGATCAATTATTGACACTAAACACTCATAGGGACTGCACCTGGCCACAAAGCTACCTCAGACCACTCTGTTGCACATGAGGAACAACTAGGACAATTAGTTCACAAAATTACTGTTTAGTGGTAAATAACCAACTATGGTAGATTATTACAATCCCCTCTATGACTATGTTGTAGTAGTAGGAAGAGTAAAGAAGAATGCAACAGAGCAGACGTCTGGGGCGTACTTGGAAGATGACAGGCAAATGAGTCACAATCAAGGATCCCATTTTGACTTCCACAACTTGATTTGTCAAAGGCAGGTGTATGAAGTCAAAGACCAGCAAATTAAGAGGGACACCTCATAGGAAGAGAGGATGGAGGTCAGCTTCTTGACAGAGGAGAGGTTCCAGGAGAGTTTCCAAAGAAGCTATATCTTCCTCAGGTTCAAGGAATGGTTTCACTAAAGGAAAAGCCTAAAGCAAGCTACATATTTCATCACTTGTTGTAAAGATGCTTTCTTTTAAGTGAACACTGTACTTTAAAGAAACTGTACAGTCATTGTTCTCAGAGAAAGCAGAACTGCAAGGTCTGAAATTAAGACAGATTACCTGTCTACACTCTAGAAGAGAAAGAGTGAAAACTGTATGTCTCTTCCTCAAGAGAAATGGTAGATAGAGGCTACCTCAGAGAATGGTAGATAAGAGATAGGATTCAACAACCTGGTAACTATCACAAGAAACCATAGTTATTTTGCCAGTATCTGCCTTGTCGTGTAAGTGCAGATCTGAGCCGCCTCACCAAATCACATTTGCCCATCATTGACATAGCCTTTTGCTTACTTCACTGTCAAACTCAGGAATACTTCAGCAGAAGGCAGCCTAAACATCCTCTCTGCCTTAACAAGAGGTCTGAGTTCATGCTTGCATGAGCCATGCAGATCAGGCCTGGAAAGGGCTAAGCACTTTGCAAACCAAGCTAGCAGCTTCCTCTTCTTAAACACTCTCTGGATTAATTAAGAATGTCTGGAAATATTCTTACCTCTGTATAAAGGCTACACTGGAAATAGAAACAGCAAATATGAGTCATAAAACTCAAATAGTTTAAAATTCTTTGCTTCCTAGTGTAGACATAGCTTTAGATGCTATTCTGTAGTGCTATGAACAAAACATCCACAGTCAGAACTAGCAGTCAGCTTCCCTCATGGGGGACTGGAGGCTTGTAGCGCAGTTGACTGTTATCATGTCAGGAGCAGACAAGGAACTCCGCGCAGCAGTGACAGTTACAAAATCTATTGTTCAGTCCACAGACAGGACCAGCGCCAAGATGAATCACTCTACTTTTCATCTCTTATAGAGTCTGCAGATCTTTTAAGTTTTACACATCAGGCTATTGTGGAAGAAAAAAAAGAGCACTGAAGAAGAAATGAAATAACATCTAATGAAATGAGACCATCTCAAGATAGTGAGCGGTTCCAGTAAGTACAACATTCAATGTAATCTTAAGCTCTAGACCACTCTTACCAACAGGCTTGTTACAAAATGTGGGAATAAGCAGGTTCAAATAAAGGGAGACATCAGGATCATAGGTCATCAGTTCTACCAAAGATCCCTAAAAGCTTTGAACACAATGGTTTCTTGTAAGAATGTCAGTATTAAATGAATCTAAGAAAATTAAGCCAAACAAGCAAAAAAACAAGAATAAAAACATACATCATTATATCAATTGACATATAACTGATTGACAGATTGTTTATGATCATACCATAAACATTGGAATCTGGTTCTGGAAATTACCTTGAGAGATTTTCTAGCCACACCTATTGCTATACGATAACAATGTGTAACACTTAGCATTAACAGGTCCAGAAAAACTTAGTCATTGCTTATGACAACACAGGATTTAACAGAAGTATTTCATACATTTTTCAGAATATCTTGTACTTCAATATCTGATGAAACATCATATTATTCTCCTACACATAAAACTACTGGGAAATTGGCAATAACAGCTTAACAAGGTAAACGTTTATGAAGTCTGCACTAAGTAAAGCTTACAACTCATAATTCATGTAAAACCAAAAAGCTCTCTCAAATAACTTCAACACTATCTTCATTTTAAATGAAGGATAAGTATATGCCATCTCTGTTCTTACATGTATTGTTTGTTTCACAAAAGGGTAAGTTAAGAGAGATCTGGAAATGCTGATGAGATGCCAGAGTCAAAACTGATGTGGCATTTTCTTTCTAAGCCTCTGTTTTCAGAAATAGCAGCTTTGAACTTCACCTTCTGGGGAAAATTGCTCATGCTTATTCTCAACATAGACATAAATGATTCTTGAGGGAAAATTTCAAGAAAAGTCATGACAATATGTTTTAGTTAGCAAGTGTAGAAAGTGTATCAGGCACTTAACAATGTACTTCTATGTATTCATCAGACCAGTGATTGAAGTTCATGCAGCAGCCCTTCCTCTCTCCTCTACACCTACGCCCAAGGCAGGAAGGGAGCCACAAAGGGAGTTTACAATCCCTCCTCAAGACATGATACTAGATTTTCAAGCCAGTGATATAACCTTGAAATTATGTACACACTGTGTATTATCAATAAATTTGAGCTAGAGCTTAGGCTGCAGTCTGCATTTGATAACACAGCATGCACATACTTCGTCTCAGCTGGACAGAGGAAGATCAAACAGGATCTTACATTAAAGCTCTGAAAAAGATATCCACAGCTCACCTCATTCTTAGTACTTACTGATTTAAATAGCAATAATATTCACCTTTTATGCAGAGCTTTCACCAGTAGGTTTCAGAACATTTTACAAAGGAAGTCAACGATATTATCACCATCTTGCAGTTGTGAAATTTGAAGTAAAAGGAGGTAAAGTGCTTTGTCAAGAGTCACCCAAAAAACAATGGACTGAAGGAAAGGTGCATTAAGTCTGGCACACGGACAGTGTGAAGAGGAAGACAGAACACTACAAATGCAGTTTGTGGAAAAGATGTGCTAAAGGAACACAAGACCCTGAAAGAGCAAAGGAAAGAGAAAGGTAAATGTAGAGACAAGGATCATACGTAAGTAGAAGCTTAACAGGGAGACCAGGAGCAGTGCAGCAGATATCAGTAGATGCAAAAGAAATCATCAGAGGCAGTGAAAAGGGGTGGCAAGAGGGGTGTGAAAAAGAAAAATGTAAAAAGGAGCTCTTTGGTAGGGACCACAAAGGGTCCTGAAAGGCCAGAAAAGAAGAGGTTGTAGCAGTCCAGATAAAACCAATGACACGTGTCAGCAAAAAAGGGTTGAAGTTGTGCTCAGGTGGTTTCTGACCTGTGTGACTCAAGGTTGTGGGTTTTTTTTAACTTCAAGCTGACACTGATGCTGCAATCCACACTGAGGCTTTGCTAAGTGTGAAACAAAGGAGTCAATTCGCTTTTCATGTTTCTCTTCTGCTCTACTTAGGTTTTTCTCCAGGGCGGTTTTCTCTTTTGCACTGATTTATTCTCTCTCCCCTCACGTTTTTTCCCCTATGCTGCTCTTTAGTATCAAGTTCAATGTTCCTTCTCAGATTTTGTGAGACTCCCTCCCTCCCTGGACAGTACAAGGTTTTTTCATTTAAATTGATTTAAGCTTTAGTTTTGCAGTAAGAGATTTTTCTTCTCTTCTGCATCCCTATGACCAACACTTCTGCCCTCTACCTCAATCAACATGATAATGGCATTTGTGCTGCTATGCACAAACCATCTAGCCTTTATGTCAGAATATTTTGTGGAGAAAAACAGAGCGACAGAGAATTCATCCATTTTAGATGCAAAAATATCAGGAAATTTTCTCTTACTCTCTTATCACTGAACATGCCTGTGCATTTCATATACCGATCTATATCAGTTTAGAAATGAACACAGTATGAGAGTAATGCCCTTGCAGAGAAGCAGTTTTTTTCATATTTGGGCATTTCTTCACTGCTGGAAAGCAATATGTAGGTGTAAGATCCTGTAATTGCAACTGCAGTGGTGGAGTGCAGTAATTTACCTGTATAAGCTTCTGTGCTTGTATGTATGTGGTACACACCTTCAATCAGTACAAAAACACATGAATTTTAGACCTTAACACTATGTATAAACACAAGTCCAAAACTCTGAATCATCTATGATACAGAATTATCAAAATCCTGTCCCCCTTGCTTGAAACTACAAACATGCATGTATCATAGTTGCCTACAGAGGATACGAAATACGAGCTTCACCATTTTGTCTTTCTTCTCTCTCCTGTCCATGTGCAGATAGCCAAAAGATTGTTTATTGGTGGTGCTAAGTACATTTAATGCACATGGCACATTTAATGTGTTGACTTGTATGAGGGCTCTGCTGACTGCTGAGTCTTGGGTGTCTCAGTATGTGAGAGTGACTGTCTCTTCTTACCTATTAAAAGTTTAAGGTGCTTTTGAAAACAGCTTTTCTAAGCCACAGATCTCTGGGTTTTTTTCCATGCAGGAAATCAGAAGCCCAAACTAGTAAGATGCTGTATTTGTTTTCAGTGTGTTTAATTGAAGCTCAGCCTGACTGGAATTTAGGAATGCAATCATAAAAGTTAAGTATTGCCAGCATGTGTAAAACAGCGTGTTCTTGAGAACATGCTGTTTCTTCTGATGTTTGTTAAGCATTATTGATATTTTTCTGATTAGTACCTCCTGAGACCTTCTCAATTTCTCTAAAACTGTCTTCCATCTTGCACATGTATGAGCATTAGGCAATTCATCTCACTACTTCCTTTTTGGTATCACAGAGTATTTTTTCTAATGACCATCCACATATCCTACATTTTTTAATTTGTTTTGGTCACAAATGAATTAAAGCTATTGTAAATTGGTACTGATAGCCCTCTGCAATGCAATTTTACAAACAGCCTTTCTTCAGGAAAAAAAAAAATCATAAAAGGAAAATCTTTACACCCTTCTACAACAGTTTCATGGATTAAAAGTCACTGAGAACTTCGTTAAATGTATCTGTCACCAGACCCAAGGATGGTTGAGAAACACGCTGGCACTAAAATATTTTTGCACATAATTCCTTGAGTAAGTGCTTGAAGAACTGTGGCTCCCAATCAAGATCCTATTCTAAAAGGCTGGGCTTGGCTTTGTCAGTAAGCTTCATGACTGAAAAAAATGCCAAGCAGGGCTCTGTTCCTAGCTGCATAGTAGACTCCTTATGTGACTTTGGGCAATCTACATACAACCACATTTTCAGCCAATCAAGTAAATATTCACTTTAATTTTACACTTAACTTGAAACATCGTGGATCTGTTTTTCACATTACTGATGAACTGGCATTCCTGCTAAGCTCCCATAAGAGCTCCAGGCTTGCTACAGTGCATCTCAAGTTAGCTGCTTCGCTAGTGAAATCTCTGAAAATCTTTCTGCATCACCTGCCTTACATCTTTCTCCAAGTGGTGAGTTGAGGAGACAGTATTTAATGTTGGTGAAGCACAAAGATCTTTGGGTGGAGCTTTCTCTATAGAGGGAAAATATTATTCCAACCCCAAGAAAATTATTCCTTCTGTTATATAATAAAAGATAAGTTAATAAATCACATGGAAAAAAAAAACATTAACAATGTAACAATATTATTCAGGAGCCAGCTGCAGATAAAACTTAGGACAGTTTCACTTAGACATCGTCCGCATCTCCTGCGACTGCCTTACATTACTGCAGGTGTTCTGAGGAGTAATCTCTGAGCAAAGTCGTTACCTTCCTTACTTCAGAGAATCTACATACAGGAGGTATACATTTTAACCAGAGTAAATAATATCTTCTCACACAGCTTGTGCTATCAAACTCTTTTCCGCTTGAGAAAGCAAACAGTAGTCCTTGTAAAATGTAAAAGTAAAGTAGGAAACCAAATCAGAGGAAGTAAATCCTCAAATATATAATATTTTAAAAATTATATCAATATGGCTGACCTATTAGAGGGGAATATAAAATAGTGAATTCCTACATATAGGTATTTTGATTTGCGTAGAATCACAACATCAAAATCAGATCTTTTTTAACTTGACTGTTGAAATGGTCCATTGTGGTTTTTTGTTCTTCTCAAAAGTCCTTGGGCTCCTTTCATATGAAATATTTTGGAACAAATAAAAAGATTACGACTTAGGCAAATGTTTCCACAATACCTGGATCTTCTGAGCTCCCCAGATATAAAAAGAAATTGAACAAAATACAGTACAATTTGAACTTAAATAATTAAATCAAATCTTTGACTTATATCGTGAGGAAATACCGATACTTCTGGCAAGCACATGTGACAAAATCAAGAACCTTTTTTAAATTCATAAGAAGAAAATAATATCAAGGCACTGCCAAAAAATGTCACTTGCAATTTCTTATATCAAGTCCTCAAGAATGGGCATCCAAACAATATATATGCCTAAAGGTAATAAGCAGGAACGAATAACAAAACTTCTAAAATACTGCTTTGCCTTTACATCTGTTCATGTATTCTCTTTTCACTAGCACCATGCATTTCTGACATACACATAAATAACCATTAAAGCTTAATAAACGGTGTGGCATGGACTGCTTTCTTTTGTGCATATTTCACTACCAACTCACCAAAGGCAGATCAGAAATTAAGCTTTACTTATATAATGATTTAATTTAAGAGCAAGTTATGGAAGAATGCCAGCTACATCTGCTCATTAACAGGCTGAAACACCCTCTGTTGGCTATCATTGCCTTTTTTTTTTTTTTTTTCAAGAAATCCCAGGAGGTAATTCTTAGTGTGTTTGTTTTCTACTTCATTTGTATGTCTCCCTCCATTATAAAATCATTGTGCAATATACATGTATGTTTGCCATATATTTTTAGCAGTATTTCCAGACCTTGTTTTCCAACTTACTGAAGTAATTAGTGAATCTCAAAATAATGCACAGAAGAACATATCTCTTCAATTGTACAGTTCTAAAAAAATAGGAAGAGTCTGGATTTAATAAAACTCGTCAATGAAGGCTTGTCTGCTTAGGGCTGTGAGGATCTAGTAAAGAGCATTGTTTTAATATTGAAAAGAGTATTTTTAATGAAAGAGCTTATATGCAGGTCTAAAAATGAATCTATATAGAGAACTTATAGTAAGGATATGCCTCACTGAGCCTGCAACAAAGCATGAGGAGAATGATGTATGTTGTAATACTGTGCAAACCCAAGATATCCAAAATCACTCCGTTATTGAATCAGTTCAACTGATACTCACATTTGAAACAACTCACATTCTAAAATAACTCACATTTTTTAAAAAGGATTTTTTTTTCAGTTAACCTCTATCTTTAGACATTAAGATCCCGTATTTACAGTCAATTAATTACACATAAAACATCTGAAAAGAAACAGAAGAGGTCTTAGGAATCATGCTTATGTTTCTTATTTAGTAAATCAAAGATATAGGCTGAAGACACAAAATGATTGCAAAATTTCTCTTTTACTTTCTTCACAGTAGCTAGTGTGGGGCTATGTTTTGGATTTGTGCTGGAAACAGTGTTGATAACAGAGGGATGTTTTCGTTACTGCTGAGCAGTGCTTACCCAGAGCCAAGGGCTTTTCTGCTTCTCCCCCCACCCCTCCAGCAAGGAGCCTGGGGGGGCACAAGGAGTTGGGAGGGGACACAGCCGGGACAGCTGACCCCAACTGACCCAAGGGATATCCCAGACCATAGCACGTCATGCTCAGCATATAAGGCTGGGGGAAGGAGAAGGAAGGGGGGGACATTTGGAGTGATGGCATTTGTCTTCCCAAGTAACCATTTCATGTGATGGAGCCCTGCTGTCCTGGAGATGGCTGAACACCTGCCTGCCCATGGGAAGCGCTGAATGAATTCCTCAGTTTGCTTTGCTCGCGTGCATGGCTTTTGCTTTCCCTATTAAACTGTCTTTATCTCAGCCCACAAGTTTTCTCACTTTAAAAGTGAGAAAAGAAGGGTAACCCTTCTGATTGTCTCCCTCATCCCAACATGGGGGGAGTGAGTGAGTGACTATGTGGTGCTTAGTTGCGTGATGTATATATAAATTACAGAAAAGTAAAAGGAAGACATTCATTCAGCTGTATTATTAATACTTATGTCTAAGCCTAAAAGAACTCATATTATGTCTGTCAAAATCCTGAAAATTATTTTTTTCAAGTCTTCAAATACTGTGCAATGGATTTAAATCCATTAAAGGTAGATTTCACTTCAGATCCACAGCATTATATTCAAGTCATCCAGGGATATTTGAAAATTTAAGTCTGTAGTACTTTCTAAACTGATTACTTTAATGGTATTTTAGATAATACACACCAACTGTTTGAAATTACCTGTCTACATCAGTGTCACATCAAACTAGTCTTTCTTCCTACATCAAGATTTTGTGGGTCTAAATGGGAATCACTGGGTTATTTCCATCATTCAAACTTTTAGTGCTGTGCTGTTATTCACCGTTTAAGCTAATGAAAAAATAATAGATATTTTCCCTATTTTTGTCAAATTAAACTTTACTTCAGTTGGTCCTTGGCTGTTGTTTCAGTTCCACTGAGAGGAAAAGAGATTCACAAGTGCGTATGTTTTCTGAATTTAAACTTGGCAATAAGTCTATGACTCTTCCTAAGCAAATGAGTGTATTATGCCAACCCTAGCACTACATGCAAGCAGAAGCAGAGGCTGCTTGATTTCTCTGTTCATCCCAGCCCAAGCCTATTTTGTGGCTACAAAGGAAATATTCAGGTCCAAAGGATCAGAGAGACACTAAGATGACAGAATCCCACAAGTGCCAACTATATGGCAGATCTTCACATTTTATTTATTCTTTCAGATGTAAATACTCTTGCCTCAGGACGTATGCCAGCTACTCACCAAAAGACATTGGGAAGGAACATAGCCTGCATATACCTCCCAGCTTCCCAAATCCCAGCACACGTACGTAACCCGATTCTCTCCAGCCCACCAAGTGGGAGCCTGATGGGAAGTACCTGTGTATTTGCTTCCTTGGCCTACTGGAGAGACCAACAGTAACTAAATGGAGATATGAGACGGGAAGGAAAAGTGTCGTGTAGGAGCAGCACTGCAAGCGCTACATCCCATTAGCTCACAAGCTCTGCAGGACCAGTTAGCCAGGGTGACTATACAGAGAAGGGCATTGCTAACCTGCCACCATCTGAGAACTTGTCCCAGAAATGTAACTGCTCATTACCAAGTACTAACAGTAGGCCTAACGGAGTTACAGTAGGTGACCTACTTACAGATTCTCTAAATGACAGGTAAGGTTTCCTGTTCTTGAGGAGGTAAGACAGTTTTCTGGGCCCTTGTGACTCAACAGTCACATGCCAACAAAAGCATGTGGACAAGGTACTGTGTTCCTCAAGGCATGCTTTGTTCACTTCTCATAAAACTCATTTTTCAGAGTAATCCTCCCACTTGCAAAGTTCTAAAACAAAATAGATTTATCAAAACCTATACAATTTTTTTTTCCCATGCAAAAAGACTGATATTCACCAGAAGTACTAAGAGAAGTAGGCCATTTTCCCATCTTGCACACACAGGAACTCACTGTCCAGAGTATGTTCTTTTCAAAGGCTTCTCAGGAAGACTCCTTCACCCATCTAAGTTATAGCTGTCTGTATCTTCCATCTAAACTCAGCAATCAAATATCTGGTAAATCTCTGTTCCCTTCTACAGAAAATAGAATAATCCCTGTGATAACTAGAAAAAAATCTTCAAAGTGGGTAGGCAAAACCAGTCAGAATTAGCCAAAACCACCATCAGATGAGGAACAGATCACTAGAAGAAATCCTTGCCCTGCAGTCTTGCGCGAGGGAACCTCTTCCTTGTTCTGTTATTAAAAAACCTGCTAGTGCTGCAATTTACGTAGCTATGCCTTTATCCAAGATTAATCATGCAATTCTGTGTTACACCCAGGTTCTATGATTAGAGTGAATATTTCCAGATGCTACCTGGACCTTCCTTCCATGAGTTCAGCTCTAAGCATCGCATTGACTTCTGTGGCTGCAATGCTGCAAGTGAGCACTTAGGAGAATCCCAGCTTAAGACTGTATACCTTTTGATGCTATTTAGCCACGTCCAGTCTTTCATTATTAGAAAACATTGTGAGGATGGTTGTGACAAGACAGCTTTGTTATCTAGGAGTTTACAGACCTCCTCCCTGCCTTTCCATCTGGCTTTTGGGTTGGCTTGTAGAATATCAGAATTGCAGTCTCTTTGCCAAGTCCCTGTAGTCATGAACACGGGAAATTGCTGTTCACCTTATCAGCACCCTGTACTGGTGGTGACACTGAATTAATTTGATACTGAAATTTTTTTAATTCATCTTGTTTACTGAACATCTTATGGCTAAGTCTTAATATTTAAACTCCATAAAACACTTCCAAGTCACAAAAGAACTTGCAACATAAGTACCAACTGCAAACTACATACTCCTAGTTAACATAGCTATGTATAGAAGCTAACAACAGGCAACAGGAAAAAAATTCTTTTACTTGTCCTTGGAGCAGAAAATAGTTTAAACTATTGGGAAATTTAGCTTTTTAGACACCATGGAAAATGTATGAGGTGTTATAATCTAAATGGCTACTAATAAATTATACAGGCACTTAGGAAACCCTAACAACAAATGTTAAGGGATTTTACATCCAAATTCATTCCTTGGACTTAAGTTCTAGGTTGGATCCCAAATAGGAAATATTCCAGTATAAATAGAAGTATGTCCTTTTCCTGGACCTCCTAGCCTCCCAGACTTAGAACACTTAGGACCAAAATCTTGCGAGAACACCACGTTAGAATTACACTTCACTTATGTTAAGGCACAGCCTTTACGTTCAACCTCAAATCTTACTGCTCTGCTTCTAACCCTAATCTGGATCTAAATTTTCACAAACGATAATAAGGGATAGGCTGCTCTATCCCTGTTGAATATTGTATCTTTGAAAACTTCATAGAATTTTATTTTAGTCTTCTAATTACAGAAACCATGCTACTTTTAAAGCTGTATCCTCTACAAAGTGTTACTCAATACAGGAAAGATCAGACAAAACACACCTAAGGGATATCATAAAGCATTTTCATAGAAGGTCATCCTTTGACACCTTCCTGAATTGTAATGAAATCAACTTCCCTTTGCTGTTTTCACTAAACTTGTCACATGATTAGTTTTCTCCTAAAGCAATTCAGAGGTGGATGATTTGATCAGCTGCTGTTTTCATGCAATACAGAAAGATTTACCTCCTCTCTCCATTCTGTGCTACAGCACAAGCTGTAGAAGTGGCACCCGCGCCATCTCTGACCTGCAGCAGCATCTTCCAGACCAGAGGAATCCTGCAAACCGCAGGTGTCGGCGGCATCGCTAGCTGGCTGCAAAGCCAGGGTGTGGGAGAACCTTGTTCAGAGAGCAAGCCTTTTTTCTCTGGTGCTGGTCAGAGCAACAAATGCTTCAAACACCAGAATCTAAATAAGTGCTCTCCCTGCTACAAGGTAGTAATTTTTTCTTAGAACAGATTTTTGCTCATCTGAAAGGATTTTATTTACCCTCCTCTGCTTATTTAGTGAAATTCTCTCATAGATGTATAAATTATAGTCACACAGACATAGGATAACAGTTCAAAGGCAAAAGAGTGTCATCAAATAAATATCAGTGCTTTTAGAGGTTTTCATGGTGTTTTTGCTTTGACATTTCTATGTAATCTAGGGTTAATACATCTGGCATTACAGCCAAATGTGTAATGCCAAACACTAGGGAGTAGCTAGTTTTTCTTCTACGCTTTTCCTTTCAGCTTTAGCATTACACCTAATTTTCTATCACAGCCTTTGAGTGGCAGTGTTCATCTCTTCACCTGTATGCACCAGAGGGACGCAGCTGTTTGTTCGCAGAGGTGCCGTTACTGCAGATAGCACAATAACAGAGCCCTTGCCACAATTCTCTATTGTTCTGAGAAAAACGGTAGGGTCAAAGATTTGCGTTTTTCCTAAAGCGAGACCCACGAGCAGCTCGCTGGCAGTTAATGACACCCGTTCCCGTGCCATGAAGTGCGTTGATTGCAGTTTTGTCTGCGAAACCATGGGCAGATTTAAAGGTTTGAAGCAAGTATTTTCATGGAAGCAATTTTCATGGAGCCTTTCGTCTCTGGGGTGGCTGGAGGTCAGCCTCTCTTCCAAAACAAAGGGGAGTTTGGGGGTTTGGGTACAGCGACCGATTTCTCCGGCCAGAGAAGACCCACCTCAGCCAACCCTGGCTGGCCTCGGGCAGAGCCCACCCAGCGAGCCGGGCCCCGTTAACCGCACAAATGAGGACAAATCTTGTGATCGGCATCACCTCGTTACTTGTTTTTCCTCCCCAGGTTGCTCCTACCTACCTCAGAGTCACTAGGTCAGGCGGTACAAACTAACGCCTTCTGCTGGCGCGCTGGCCCGGCCTGGAAACGCAGGGCCGGTACAGGTTGCGAGGGCGTAAGAAATTACAGCAATTCCTTTAAAACAGGGGGACGGGGGCTCTCGCCGTCCCGCCGCGGCTAGCGCAGGGGCCGCCCGCTCCCTCTGTGGAAAAGTCTTCCTCAGAGGGGGCGCTCGGCAAACGGCCAACGCCGGGGGAAATGCCGAGCCGAGCCGAGCCGAGCCGAACCGAACCGAACCGAGCCGAGCCGAGCCGAGCCGAACCCGCGGCTCCGTGCGGGGCGCAGGCTGCCCCCTGGCGGCGGCCGGGGCGCCGCGCCCGCCCGCCGTCCCTCCGCCGTCCCTCCGCCCATGGGAGGCCTTTCCCGCCCTCGCTTCTCCCCCTTCCCTCCGCCAGCCAAAACCCCTCCTGCAACTGCCTGAAGCGCCGTCACAGGCTGCAGAGCCGCTCGGGAGCAGAGGCAGCTCAGGGAGCCCGACAGCGGTCAGGAAAACTGGCTGTGAGCGAGGCAGGCTCCCGAAGCCTCGTCTCAGAGCTCCCTCCCCTCGCTCGGTCTTTAAACACGTCTCCCGCTCTAGAAGGCAGAAAATCAGGGAAAGGATAATATATTCTTTGTCATCTACGTGTAATCAGTTTCCATCAGTTTTGAAATAACAATCTAGACGGCGGCGAGGCAGCTCGCTGCCCCAGGTGCCCGTGTCGGTGTCCCTGCGAGGACGCGGCTGTGGGGACGGCGTTTCCAGCCGGCGAGTCTTGTACCGGCGCGTGGTCTCTCAGGGGACCGTTTGTAGGCTGTTTTGGTCAGTATTAGGAAGGAAGTAATAGTTGCATTTGGTTTCTACACACTATGAAAGAAATTGCTTCCTTTAGTTACTACAGCAAGACAGAATGGAAGATACTTCGTGTTTATTTCCAGAGAAGATGGTTCCTGTCAGCCTCAAGTCAACTGCAACTATCAGCGTTCACAGAAGAAATCAAAGTGCCACCATCAGAAGTTACTGGAGTGGTCTCACCTGCTCCCCTTCGGTTTCAAACACCCCTCATAAACACAGGGGACTGTTTGTAATTTGTCACTGCCTATTCAACAAGCAAAACCAGTTGCGGTGCAGAAAGGCCGCACCTGGGACCGTGGCTGGAGCCAGTGGGATGGAGCAGGTTTGTCCCCGTCCATGCACAAGCCCACTGAGATCACAGGAACGGGAGCTGAGTCATCTGGAGCCGAGGATCGCCCCCTCGTAGCAATGATCTGAATTTCTGTGTGAGCTGGTGCCTGCGTGCATGCAGACACTGGGGGTGACGGGAAAGGCAGCGCGGTCACAGCTCTGGCTGCTGGCAGTACCCCGGCTGACGGTACAGATGTAGTCAAAGCCAGCAATGAAAGTCAGCAACCTGTGAGTAGGCATGAGGCCAACATATCTTGCTTTCTGTGATTGGTAAAGCTCTTATTTTCCTTCAGACCGAGAATTCTAGGGTTGTCCTCCAACACAATTATGTGGAGGATCACCTGAGCATCTTTAAGAGGACGGTGGCTAGAGGAGCTCCAAAGTGTTACATGGTTATCGTGCAACCTCTGCAAAAGGCTGGTGTTTTGCAGGAGGTGACCTAATGCCACATGTACTCTACAGATCTCGGTGCAGAGATGTTTCATAAGAATACATTTGGAGGTTGTTTCAACTCCTATGAGCTCAAAACGTCACTGATAGTTCCACCTTGGCTGTCTCATAACACATTTTGCTACAGAAAACTATCCAATGCCATGCCGGGTCTTCCTAACACCAGTATTGAAAAGGCAAAGTACACTTGCTATCCAAAGGGGGAAGGATCAGTCAGTCTGCCAAGGAAACTAATGGTATAAGGAAACACTTTACTCAATTATACTATGTCTATGCAAACTAGGAGAGAAAGTGTGCCCTGCACAGTGCTGCTGTGGTTAAAAAGCATCTCACAAAAATGATGTGAATAAGAATATGGCTATCACGTAGAGGAGACTCATGTACAGGTCACTCATACACAGCACCACAAACCTGGATGCAAATGTTACAAGCACTACCATAAGCAACTACCACAAAGAGTTTGACGTGAATCATCAGCTGTTTAACAATTAGGTTATTAGATCAGATTTAATCTAACCAGGAATCTAGTTAGGGGTTTAGAACTGGAAGATTAAAACCTTCTCTTGTTGGAGATTTTTTTTTAATAAAGAGCTTGTAGCTGAATAGTAAATAAGGTTTAGACCTGTTAGAAGATTAAGTGTTCTGCTCTGTTCCTAAGCTTATACTTAAGGCAGTTAATAGTTCTCAAGGTCTGAATGGTAGGGACATGCATGAATTTTCTTAATTCCACCAGCTGACAAAGATCTGAATGACTTTTGCCTCACATTGTCATATAAACACTGGTATGGCTTGCAGTGAGGTAAATCAGCAGTAGTACGAGATTATCCATCAGTGATCCATTAGAAGAGTAATACATCATAATATATTACAGCAGATTAAAAATGTGTAAAAAAAAAAAAATCCATTAAAAAATCATATTAAGAATGGGGGCTTTTTGGATTTTTTTTTTTTTTTACTTTAATTTGCCCTCATTTAACTTTCCAGTTAAAATAGATGGAGTTTATGAAGAATTAAGTTTTTAAAGAATAAAGAAGTTACAAAACAGCAGATTTACTCCACATCTGCATTATATTTTTTACTTCTGAGAAACATGAGGCTTATTGTGCATGGGGTATACGGTGTGACATGTATGGAGACATATATTTCTATCCTGGAACCACAGTCATGAGCATGGACACAACCTCAGTTTTCCCAGGTCAGGATCCTAAGACCATTTTTCCTGAGTTTCTCCTCCCACTCTCTCCAAACCGAGACTGCAATCCTATTTTTTCCTTTTTACACTGTATATACTAACTTTGTCAGCCTCTGCTCCCACATCCTGAACAAGGAGTACAAATCGAGCAGTGTTTCTAGGTGATCAGCTAAGACAGACACCCTTATCACGCTTGAACCAAGATGGAAGTTACGGATTGATATTGTGGCAAGCTGTCATCAGCTGGATGACTCTGTAGTACCTTTTTTGGAATTCAGCTTTAACAGAGTCCAGTGTTAATTTGATGCTCCCAGTGCGTGACACTGATATGCCTCATGGACCAGGAATGGGTCACATAGGAGAGCATAGCTTAGGAGGTTCTGGCTCACATCGTGGTGACAGCCATTTTTGTCTCCAGAATAGTGAACCATAAAGCAATAGCAAATACAGAAAGAAATCATTACAAAGTGCCCTAACTAGGTTTGCCGTCTACTTGCATACAGTGTTATGAATCACTTTATCAATAGGCGTTATTTCTTTATATAAAGTTCCTACTTTGTGTAGTAATCATAGTCTAAAACCCCTGTACAGTCTGTTCACCTCAAGAAAGGTGAATTGCATTGTTAGCTTTGCAGCTTGAATTGAAATCCTAAAATTCTACCACACGGAGAACACACATCCTCTGGTGAGTCAGTGTCCTCCATCTAAACCCTTAAAGACCCACAGGCAACAAACTACCTGCAGCCAAATTAATTATTTTTCTTGATAATGTTTCACCTTTTTAGTTTTTATAATAAGCCATGATTTAACTTCCTAATCATTTGAAATAGTCAAATGAATATCACTAGTGTCTGCAAATACAGAAATTTCTCCTGCCTGGTTGCTATTCCCTCTTCCTTTGAAAGGTCTACTAGTCATTCTGCTATTGTCCCTGCGTGACCTACACAAGGGGAATTGTTTTTTAGTTAAATTATACTTAAATGTATAACACTTATAATTTCTTGGCAACTCTGTTCTGCAAGCTCCTCAAAATGAGCATGCAAGCCACTTCATTGTGAAGACATATTTTCATTGCTCTTCAAAACACTTCTGCCTTCAGGAGCACAGATTTACCTGGTGAATTTCTCAAAAGTAAAATAAAAAATGGATAGCTGCAAAGTATCCAGCAGATTTTCTTCTCAAGAATGTGTTAGTGAATACCTCTCATTTGTAGCTTTACAGTTGTGCCCCATATTATCAGGACATTCTGATTAAATTCTCATTAATTTTGGCATCATAGAAAAGGAGCTTTAACATTTCAAGTGGGTGTTAAGTTGCATTAGGACGTGTGTACTCATTCTGCCTGAATTGTTATTCATGCACAAAGAGTTGTAAGAGCTTTTTTAAAAAGTAGGGTGTTACAGCCCTCACTGTAGAACTCCTTGGTGTGTATTTTGTTCTCCCCATGGTGTCAGTTACATAAGAAAAAAACCATAGAGTATCATGCCAAGGCAGGTTTCTCTGAATAATGAATCTTCATTCAAAGATTATTCCACAAATCCAGTCAGTCCAGTTTTGCAAACTGTACTTCTATTCCATGGGAAATTAGAAGGAGGACTTCAGAATTTTGTTCCTGATTACTGTTATTTATTTTCTGCAACCCTTGTTGAAAAGGGTAGGAGACAGCAGCCTTCCTTTCCAAATGCCTACCAACCATGCTGTCACCTCATATTTTAGGCTACGTGACCCACAACCAAAGAATCAAGATGACAGATGTGTAATAATATGAAATCTTTACCCACCTACATACAAAAAATGAACCATTTAAACAGTTTCACTGCCAATTTCAGAATAACATTGTAATTGGAAGCACTTTCTCTCCTCAATTTCCTGATGTTTCATAAGAACAAACTTGAAAAGAACAGTGATAGTATAAATACAGCATACTACTTTGCAAATAATACTATTCTTTTCTTAACTGTAGTGTAAAAACAGAGTGACTTCCAGTTTACTTCCTGAATCTGAAAATGTTGCACACATATGGCAGAAAAGTAACTGTACTTTAATTTTATGCTAGAGTTTGTTTCTCTAGAACAGCTTGATAAGTTGATTGTGTCATGAAATACTTAGAACTTGTAACACAACAGTCTCTCTGCAACGCAAAAAATATGTAACCAAAAGATGTTGAGATTTAAATGTTTCTACATGCCAGAAAAATCTTACTAACCAGTATTAGTCATATTATTTACACATTTTCTTAAAACTGACCCATACACACACTTCTTTTCTTTTTTTTTTTTTTGCATATTCAATAAAAAAAGGCTGTGTATGAATTTTTCAAATCAATATTAACCTTTTTTTCTTAAGCTATGAAAAATGTAATCTATTTCTGTTTGGGAATTATTACTAGGCAAGCGGATGTTCTGCTGGATGCTGTTAAAGCTTTTCAGTGCAGTAAATATTGTTGATACAATTTCACTGACATATGGATCAGAATAATATAGATAGTTCATAGCCAATTGTTTGAAATACATTAGTGTATGAGCATCTAAGAGGAGTGGGAAATAAAACAAAAGCTTGTAAAGCTTGCTGCCAGTGTCTAGATCAGTAAAGAAAGAGGTGATTGAAAACATACCAGTTTTATAGCAGGGAAAGGATTGAGATCTTATACAAGGTCAAATATGTAGAAGAAAAATTATCAGCCCTTATTTGAATAAAGTATAAATATTGATTAGATTTAACATAAAAGCCTGGAAATAAAATCATTTCTAAAAATATGTGATTATCTATTAAATATTCACCCAAGAATCAGAATAATAAGGTGACCAACAAACGATCTAGTATATAAACTGGAACAAACAAAGAATTACAAGCAGCCTCCTTGCAGTGTAATCGATCAAAGACAGTTGCACTTAAAGTTATGTGTGTGAATGCGTACTGACAGGGTCCATTACTAGCACAAAACCAAAAAATGAAATAGCCATTTCCCAGTAAACTGCACTCTTTGCAGCTGATGACTATCTTCTCGAAGGTGAGTTGGCTCATTCACTCTCTCATTGTAAGCCTCCAAAACTTCAGGTCTTAGAGAAGGAAGCATAACCTTAGCCACCAGCAACGCTCTGAATGTGCGTATTGTTGCTGTCACATCCAAGGAGTTATTTTTGCCCTCCTAATCATAACAGCAGTTAACTACTCGTGTGGTGTTCTCTAAACGCCTGACAAAGACGATTCATGACCAGCAAAAAGAAGAATCAAAAGCTAAGCGTTTTATTTTTGGAGAAGTGAAAACAAGAATAATTTATTACCACCCCTGATTAAACTAGTCAATATATTTTTAAAGTAAGGCATTTTCCAAACCGCAAGATGTGTCCCTATGTGGGTCAAGGAAGCAAAAGAGCCATCCTCATATGGAGGTGGAGAGTATGAGAAGAAATAACTAAGTTATTCACAAATGTATTAATTGCAGTTCAGACAGTAGAGTAGGCATGAAAGCTACAGCTCATTTGGCAGGGTGTAACTGGGTAAAAACAGTTCCCTGAGAGGTCATGTAATCAGTATGGCAGGTGGTTTTATTGTTATCCTACAGGCATTATAAGATATCCATCAAAATTGACATACAACTCATGAACTTCAATGGATATTAAATAAGGCCATGAAACAAAATTTTGCTCCCTGATTTCCAGCAACCTTTCTAGTTCAGCCACACCAAGTTACCTATTTTTACTTGCAGAAGGGAATCTCATTTCTGTTCTAGTGTTGTAGTTGGTGTCTCAAAATACTAACATAATGCAGACATAGCTATCCTACCTCCAAAATGCTTCTCTGACCTCAACAGTGCTCTGAAAGAAACATCCAAGATTCTGATATATATAGTGAAGAGTAACATTGTCCATAGCTGCTGGCAATGCAGAAGGAGATTCTCATTTTGGAAGAAAACCTGGAATGTAGGAGTTCCAAAGTTAAACAGCAGTTTCAGGCTGGCTGTCATGGTAAGGCATGGAGATAACACCTTGGTTTACCAACACCGTTTGGAATGTGGTATCCATACGGGCCATCTAAATATAAAGAGACCAACAATGGAGAAATGGTATCCTGACCTTTCTAACAACAAGTATGAATTTGGAAGGCCCTTCTACTCCTTCACGTTCTTTAAACTGCTGCACTGCTGCTGAAGTGGACAGGGAGGGAAAAGGATTTTCTATGTAGACTACTACACCTCTCACATACAGATTACAGCTGTTAAGAACAGGCAGACCATTTTTTCCAAGTTTTACAAAATGTGTCCTTAGGCAGTAGTCTCAAAACTACTTGGTCATTTTGAATTTAAAGTCTCATGAAAATGTTTAATATCCTCCATAAATATTTGATTCTTAGCCACACAAAACAAGAAAATTGGAAGAGTTTTGCAGTCTCTAATTCTGTCTCACTACTTAACAAAGAATTTGGTAAGGATGATGTTACCAGAAACTGAATCAATCAATTAGTGAAACTACTTATCTCACGCTTCTACTGAAGAAGTAACATGGGAGATTTGAGAATATTGAAAGAGCAGTAGAGTATGCAAACCATCAGGGTGTTTTGTAGACTGCAGCAGCTTTTGAGATAGAGCACAAGGATTAAAAAAAAAATCTCATTTAATTATTTCGTCTCCCACCGTTGCTGTCACCTTCTATAAACAACTGAGTAAAGGAAGATAGACTAGGAAAAGTAAACTAAAGCTTAATTAAGAAGGTATTTTTCTTTCTTTCCTACTCAGGCCCATGCATGTATCTTGTCCCTAGGATACAGCAGACATGCCATTTCCCTACTCTGCTAATTAGAGACACCATATTCCCTGAATAGAGCGTTGGAGGTATATTCTCCACCATTTGTTTTTAAAACAGAATGACAGTCACATTTATAACCTAGAAGTAACAAGTATTCATGTAAGCACAGCCTATTTGCACATAGCCACTTCAATCAAATCGACATTTCACGCCTTTTCAAAACCAGAATTGTTCCAAAAGAGATCAACACTGAAAGCCTTGGATATGACACCAAAAAAGTTGTAGTAGGTGGAGCTGAGACAGGAACATTTTTTAGGCTACCACTGAAAGCTTATGGAGGCCTGAAAGACATGAGATCTAATTATTGTATCTGAATACAACTGAAACAGTGGAGTGACCAATAAGCATGCAGAAAATAGACTACCAAACAGAGTATCTGTAAACTATCAAAGGAATAATGAAAATCTACCCAACATGTCTATGGCATGATATGAGGATATACAGACTGGGAAATACCTAACCAGAGTTTTTAAAGTTGCCTATCACAAACTGAATAAACAGTGCTGCCAATAAGTGGATTTTTCTGCATGTTTATGCATGGATAAATAACCAATTTAAAGTTGCATTATAGAAGATAATAACCAGGAGGAGAATTCATAATACAATGTATAAGGAGCTGGCATATAAAGGGGATGCATAGCTTTCCTCCTTTGGATTCGGGCTGTTAAAGCTCGGTGTGTATCGTTTAATCAGCACATAGTGTTATGTTTATCTATCATACTGCTCTCACAAGGAAACTTGCATGACAAATGTACTATGAAGGAGAGTGTCACAGCTTTATAAGGTTTAGACTTGGAGTATGCAATAGGTGCCAGCAGGTGAGCAGCTGCATGTTGAAATACCACGAGTGGGTTGAGTCTCGAGTATTTGGAGTACCAGCAGCTCCACAGGGATAAATGTGCCTGAGATTCTGATTAAATCCTCATTATTTTCAGCATTATAGAAAAGGTACTTTAACATTTCAAGTGGGTGTTAAGTTGCTTTCATCTGATGGCCGGTCACTGACCATAGCCCTGGGGCCTCTGGTATCATCCTGTGCCTGCACTTCCAAGGCATCTGCTACTATCACCTGCCTGTACTTTTCTACATTGTGTTTTATTGTAGGGTCATAGATAATTCACTCTACATTAAGGACTACCTGTCATTACTACCTATTAGTTACAGAAATACATATAACAATAAGCATTAGCACACAATTGTACAAAGCTAAGCAAAAGCTAGGCTGCTTGTCAGATAATGCCATTACAACTTAGCGAACTAAACCAAAACTCCAGTCCAGGGACAGCCTGACAAGTCCTGAGGCTGGTGTCCTTAGCTTAGCACAAAGCCTGTGGCGTGCTACATGCAATGGCAACACCGTACTTAGTGTGCTACAAGGCTAAACGTGCACGGTCTCTCCTCAACACTGCTAGCTGCAGAACAGGGGTCCACATGCTTAGATGTCTGAACGGTATTTTAAAGCTTTGGCCACTTTAAACCACTTTCTCAAGAGCAGCCAACCTCTCCATCTTTAATAGGAAGGACAAACTCAATGTCTCTCAAATATCACTAATAACCTTGCCGGACACATTAAATGGAAAATGTCTGTAAATATGTTGAATATTAGAGCTGAGTATCACCCTTCACATAACAAACAGAGTAAAGCTATTTAGGGAGGGCATTTCCATCTAAGAAAAGTCCCTGATACCTTGCAACATATAATTTGCATAACCAAGAGATGGCAGCACTCCATCAACCATTTGCCTGAAGCATTTATTTGAAAATGATTATGCCTCTGTAAGCATGATACCTCAGTGTATGAACAACACTAGAAGACTAAAAACAATGGAATAACAATGAAGCGAGACCAGTGATTATTATTCTGTTGCTCTACAAAGGTCTGTAAAGATGAAATTCATTCACCAGTAACTTGAATTATTTTTTACCCAGCTTATACTAAGAATAGGACATAGCAAGTATTTCTTAATTTGGTTGTCTCATAGATGTATCTTCTCAAAACATGTTTCATAAGATAACAAAATGACCTAACACCCTTTTACCAAAACTTAAGAAGCATATATATATATATATATATATATATCTCAAATATACACTTCCATTTAAAGGACTCTCTCAGCCTTTCCTCAGCAGCTAGGAAAGTTCCCTGGTAATGATCTTAAGGATCAAGGCACCTCTAAAAATTTAATTATATTACATACATACTGCTGATTGTCTCCTGCAGACTGATGCTGACAGAAATTGGAGGAGTTTAGCATTTCCCAAAGGCCTTCAGTGTCCCGTATCATCAGGCTCACATGTATACAAGAGGTTTGTTAGCAATGATAATTAACCTCTTTTACCACATTCAGTCCAATTTACTTTTAGATTCTATGAACAGTGTATGGACTTCAGCAACAGTCTTCAAACAGTGCTACATGGGAAATTAGTAGCACAACTATATGGACACTATGAGGTGATTAGGAAACTGGATAAAAGGCAGATGACAATGAACTGGACTGAAAAGGAAATTGTTGAACTGAGATGTTGCTGTTAGATGAGTTTTGAGAACAGCATTATTTAAATTAATGAGGACATTCACAGCTGACTAAAATTAACACTGGTTTCCAGCTCTGTTCCTTATTGCTGGAACTCATTTTTCTAAGAAAAATGCCAGGTTCAAACAACATTTATTATATTTCAGAAAAACACATCACTAATAAGTTGCACATCACTAAGGATCTTACTGGTTTTTGCATCTAAATATTATTCTTGCTTTAAAATATCTGGATTGATTTTCTCTTATTGCAACCTATTTTACTTTAGTCTCTCTCTAACTTCATTGATGTTACACTTAATTTAATCCAATACACAAGGAGAATCAGTTTGTTTTCATAGAAAATACTGGACATAAGTTTTGGGGGATTTTGTTTGGGGGTTGTTTGTTTGTTTTTAATGTGACCTTGTTCTTCCATTATATCTCTGTCTACTGAAAATGTCCACCACTATTGCATTCATTCCTGATACTTCTAATTATACAAAAGATGATCTACCTTAGAAGACTAGCAGGTGGATTCAGTTTTGTTTAACAGCTTAAGAAATACTATGCAGCAGGAGTATCACTCAAAAAACAATTCAGTCTTTCATGAAAAAATACTAAGTGTAGGCAGTAACTAGAAACTGGAATAGCAAGTATGCTTTTATTCTTTTACTCTAACGTAACATGTACATCTTAAATTACAACAATCAGACTACATGAGACTACAGTTATCATGAGAACAAGTCTCTAACTGATCTTCTCTTTTTGTTTTTTCCTAAAGGGTAAGGCGACAGCATGAACTTTCTCGTCTTTCTCACACAAATTAATCATGCTGCCTATAATGAGCTCCAGTGTCACTGGAAGGATATCCATGATACTAGCTAGATCAAAACACTCCAAGGAACTGAACAAGTTCTCCCAAATACAGATTGGAAGCTAAGTTTTTCTGACTCTAAGTATTTCTATTTATGGGTCTGGAGTCCCCATTCATTATTAGTTTAATACATTTTTCAGAGGGTGACAAATGAAATCTCAAGAACATGTATTGCAAAAAATTTATAACAGCATGTTTCTTGAATTACAATTAACTCAATGGAAATCCTGTCTTATATAAATATGCTTTAAAAGACCAGACAAAATTAAATATCATTCCTGGCAGTAAAAATAATTTTCTTTTTTTTCTCTCTGAGATGATCAGTTCTTCCGGAGCTTCTCTTCCACCCACACTGTGATGTGGTTGTATCAGAATCAATAATCTATTTATAGATAAAAGGACAATTTTTTACTCAGCAGTTAGTAGATTTCTACTGCTTTCAGTTGTATTTAGTATTCCTTTTAAGTTTTTTTTTTTTCTTCTCCAGATAGAAAACTTTAGATAGCTACTTTGAAGATAATTCCCATATCAAGCTGAAAGCACAAAAGATAACTAAAGTTCAAAACTTTTTAAGTTCTGACTTAGGGAAGATAGGACAGCTCACTTCTTCCATTTGTTCCCAACACAGGGAACTCAGGGTAGTTCTGAAACTCTGCTATTTAGCTCATTTTCTTGCTGTACTTTCATACTTTCCAGCCTGTAACTTTGCTTTGGATTCCTTTACCTGGTTCACACCCACAAGTTGCCCCACTAGTCTGCTGGCCAACCAATAATAGGTTTCAATTTTTTTCATTTCTGTGATGAAGACTTAATTAAGTTACCCACTCCCAATACACCCATTTGTAACAGATTTCTATGTGTTCTAAATGCTATATTGCCTACCTGACTTAGGGATTGCTTTCCTGAATTTTTATAAAGAAAATATATAAAAACATGCCACAGTGAAATTTAACACAACCCTTTTACAAATAGATTGATGGCACCTTGCAAGTTGTATTCATACAATTGTATTCAAAAGAGCAAAATCTCTCAATTAAAAAATGCTTAAGGGCAAAGGGCAGGACCACAGCAGAGTTTAGATACAAACTTTCCAGCACTACCAGCTCAGATTTAAATTTTGGGTCGAACCCTCCCAGGTGCTCGCGTCACTTCTTATGTCACAAGGTGCTGGTATCATTGTTTGGGCTAAAGGTATATCATGCTTTGATGCCTGAAAGTACTTGTGCTTTACAACAGTTTAAAGACCATCATGAGTTTCAGGGCATTATTTGATGAAATTTAAGACCAATGTAAAATCAGTAGGAATACACACGTGCTTAATGCTGAGTACACATATGACTTTTGCCAGCTGAAGAACTAAGTGAATGGATAAGAAAGGTGTTTTGATTGTGTGTCATGTAGAAAAACAGGTTTTCATGATTTTTATCTGTGCTTAGGTAAACAGTTTGCTGAAAGAGATTTAAGTACAAATTGCAAATTTTGAACACATTCACCAAAAAGCAAAAGTATAGAATATGTCTAGAGAGTAAAACTGGATGATATCTTAAGTGAATGCAAGCCAATAAATAGCGTCACGTTGGAATTTTAAGATACAGTGGTTTATGTGACAGAACTCAGGGGCAGAACTCAGCTGTGGTAGCCTGCCCCACATCAAAACTAAGCTGAAGGAAATTTAGGCAAGCTCAAATCATATTTGTCAAATTATCTCGAATAAAAATTTTGCTTTCATCCTGCTTTTATAATAATAAAACCTATGATGCTATGCCATGGGAAAGAGCCATGGTTCATTCAGTTCCCAAACTAAGGCAGATTAAAAAGGCGACTGACTAATACAATCTTGAGGAGTTTCTCTGATCACCTGCAAAGTGATCTCTCAGTTCCGTGAAGATAACCACATTTAGAATTAAATGTTTCAGCATTAACACCTAGATCTCAGCTCCTCTGTCTTACTTCGCAGACAATTGACTAGGAATTGTAAATTTGCACTACTATCTAACATTTAAATACTGCATTTGTTAACCGGCAGTGCCATGCTTACCTTAACTTTCAAAGGCAGGAGCTACCTGCTGGCAGACACCTCCACAAGGCACGTCCTATCCATGAAAAATGCAACTTATTAAAGAGGTATACACTTTTTTTCCCCCCACTTCAAATTAAACGCACCAGTTTCAGTATCTCTATACAGGAAGCTACTGCCCACAAGCCACTTACAGCGTATCCTTGCACTCGTCTGATGTCTGCGCCTGTTACACCACAGTGAAACCTGCTATTTTCACCAAAAAAAGAGCACAGTAGGATATATCTCTGTGAACAGACTCATACGTCAGTTATTGTTGATCATGATAAACAATCATCTCCTGGTTAACAAAGCACACACCGAGTCCTACGGCTCACTTTCTGCATGATTTAATATTTCATAGATAAACCCAACAGCCGACTCTACCCTGAGTAATGAGTCAGATCTTCCTAAACACTTTGTTGAAGTTTGTTTACAGCAATGTCGCTTGCTACATCAGGGGGAGGAGGTGTCTGTGTTTCCTTTTTTTATATAATTTTTTAAGCAAACACAACTGACAAAACTGTCAAGTCTTTTTATTGTTTTCAACTTATACAAAGAGAATTAAGCTGCAGGGAGTCTATTAATAAAGGCCTACACAACAAAACCATTCACAATCTTCAAGGCAGGTTTTAATCTCCCAGAAAAAAATCAATTTTATTTAGAATAAACTAGTAGAGAATGGAGATTACTCCAGGGAATTAGTCTTTAAAGTATGATGGAGAAATACAGATTTTCTTCTCTACAGGAGTATGATGTTGCAGTGCATGTAAAATGTGCCATAACAATTACACAAAGACTTCTTTAAAAATTCCAGGCTTGTTAACCCTATAGCTTTCTAGAAATAAGTACTTCTGATAAAAACCTGAAAAAGCATAATTAGAGAGACAAATACCTGGAAGAAAAAGCTTAAAGCCTTGAATAAGTTCCACCGCACTAATGAACCACTCCACCAAATCCCAGGAGGTCAAAATATATTATGTGTGTCGACTCCAGTGCAGAAGAACTAACCTTGTGCCCTTGCTTTCCATATCTATGGCATCTCCAAACTGTCACAAAGGGATAAACACAGAGGGTGAAGTTATATTAATACAAGTTAAATGACCACCTGGAATACAGCTGCCAAGACCTTCACTCACAGATGGTGACACTTTGTCTTGGAGGCTGAACCTTTTCAAACAACCCAAAGAACACAAATTCTGCTTCTGGTTATACCTGTACCGGTCTGCAGCTGAGCGTGTCTTCATCAGCCACAGCAGAGAGAATGAAGCTGTTTTTACTGAACACAGAATTTGATGCATTTTCACTCCAATGTAGACACCACTGGGTTTTTAACATTTATAGCTTGGAGAAATCAGAATGACTTCAAGTCCTGACACACTACATTTATGTGCTAATAGGGTCAGTATTTCACTTTTTACCTCTGGTTTATATTTCTCTTAGCCAGATAGTGAGACCTGAACCCTGTGCCTATTATTCCCACTGCAAAAATTTAAAGAACCTTTTGATTCACTGAGAAACAAACAGCATGAAGGCTGTGCTACTTGCAAAACCACTTCTCAGCTCTTCACACTCTTTAACTGTCTATTCTCCAAGATCTTCATCAAGTACCAGTTAACGCCTTCTCCTAACACTTAATTAGGGAAAATTATAATTTGTATTTTGCAGAAACTACAAAGCCACAAGTGCAGTGACAACTACACGGTCATGTCTGGTTAGAAGGAGTGTTTAGTGGCTACTGGAGTTCAATTACACTCTCAAAAGACGTTTAGCTTGCTTTTTTTTAGACAAAGATGCAACCTAAAAACCCCAGCCTGAATACTTCATGACTCTTTGGAAGTTGCTTTTTAGCAGTCACAGCCACTTTGGGCAGAAGGAGATCTCGTATGTGAGCAAGGAGAAAAGTTCAGATCCAGAGCTGAGCTGAATCTTGTAACTTTCTTGTCTTTACTAAATTCAGATATATTCATAAATGTTTAACAGTTAAAATTTTGCTATTACTGCACAAACATTCTTCCTGCCTAGAAGTTGTTATATTCTGCCTTTGTTTATACTTGAATTTGATTTTGCTCCAAAGCAGGCATTTTCTATTTTTGCAGAGAAATTCAGTTTTCTAATGGCACTAACCTCTCCTCCATCTGTAAAAAATACTTATCGGCCTTACTGACACAAGAGCTTTTGCCTCAAGGTTACACTACTAATAATTAAGCTAATCTTGGTGTAAATGACCCGCACTAGAATAAAATGAAGCTGACGTAGATGTGGCTTACATGGTTTGAAACCCAGTTCACACAGGTGTCACAAATTTGCATGGGAGGGTTTGATCTGGTGTAACTATCACTGTGTGGGGGGAAAAAAGCTTGCAGAGTTTTCATCAAAAGATACTGCTTGTGGGTATGGATGCATACGTACAGATTTGGGTAGCAGTTAACACTTCTTCCATACACCTACACTTCTGAATGAAGTTGGTAGCTATGCAGCAGCTCTGCTCTTAACCACACATCAGGGTCTCTGCTTACATTGTCGCCACAGCGTTTCAACGCCGGCTGCCTTCCGTCTTCCTCCTTCATCCCAACTCCCCTATTCTTTGTTGTAGGAAATAACAACCCAGACAACGGCAATGTCTCTTTTCCTTATTGGTAAACATTCTCTGGGCACATCTGCTGTGATGATGATAAGGCAGAGGTCTGCTCTCAAATGGGAAAAACAGAATGTCAGTTTACATAATGGCCAGAAAACAAGAAAAAGAACCCACACGCTCAAGCAGCAAGCCTGTTTCTATCTTGCTTCATTGTCTTAACAGGATTCTTATTGTGTTTATATTTAGAGACATGGGAAACTGTGCTAGCCATGCTACCCATTGTTACTTAACCTCAAACAACCTATATAATATGCTGTCCATTAAGGAACCTGAATATAGACTCTAATCAAGGTGGCTAAACAAGATATAGGAAAATAAAGCTCAGTGCTTCCTCCTTGTTCGGGAAAAAACAGACAGGAAGGCTCCGTCTTAGACTCACCTCAGTGGAGAAGGAGGGGGACGGGTGAGTTTGATTTTACAGGCTCACAGAAGATTTTAGCTCTCTGTTGTGCACCTGTTTGGCTTTTTCATCATTCACGCTGCCAACAAATGGATATAAACACTTCAGCAACTTATTTCCCAACTGGGAAACTTTTTTCTTTTCTTTACTTTTTAGGAACAATGTTTATTAGAAAACTGTGTTTAAAAATGACAGTGGAAGCCTGACATAACTAAGACTGACTGTGACTGGCTGATCATCAGCAAGTTGCTTTTGATAACATGTTAGTGTGTTGTGCTTGGGTAGGCTTGCCTGAATGCTGTATAACCAACAAAACATTATTAAATAAATTGGATCCACATAACTGGTTTTAAATTGAATATAACATTCCTAATGAAAACAGGACCTTGATTGTTAAGAGTCCCTGATTCCAACTCACATATATCAGTGTTGCAGAAGACTAACAGTGGCAACTGAGCCTGAAATTCTGCATGCAAAACCATTTCACATGCAGAAAATAATTACAGTGACTCCTGGTTTAAAATTTAAAGTATTTAAACAGCACATTTCAGTCTTACTTTGTCTTCAGGAGCCACAATATATGGGCCTTTCAAATCAGCCAAGGATGACAATCCTAAATCCTTTAAAGCTTTAAATTGACAAATATATATAGACAGCTTTCACCTCTATGTCATAAACACAGCACTCGAGATTCCTCAATAAGTATTGGGGTTTCCTACAGAAATGTTCAAACTTTGGACATTTAATTTAACATGAAGTCATAACAGTCCCTGGTATAGAGCAGAGAGAGAGATTGCCAGCAGAAAGCAATACATTTCTTTTTCTTTGAATTATTTGGCCCTGATGTATGTAAGGCTGTGAGGATGACCTATCAGGTATGCCACAGGCTATGGGACCTCACACCAGAAAAGTGTCTCTTTTAACAGATAAGAGATTGAAGGCAAGGTTGCTCAGTTGCTATCCTTAGCAAACATATTTCCTTGGTGAGCATATTTCTTACTATCTTGTCCTGTCACCCAGTCATCAAACGTGAGATAGATGTAGAGATATGGAGAGTGAAAAAGCTGTAGTTCTTTCTTACCTCTCCTTTCATTTTCCAATATCTCTGGAATCCTCCTGTGCAAAGATCAACTGGAAAGTGGGAGGTGTGCAAAAGGAACATCAGTCTCCAGGAGGAGCTCAGGGAAAAGTGATCCTACATTGCATCTTCCTACTCCACATGCAAGGAGAGAACCCTTTCCTGTTACAGTTTCCTTTTGCTACTGCTCAGGTTTCATATGCATATCATACCCAGTATATCTTGGATTTAGTGCTAGAGATTAAAACAAACTGATTTCTGGGAGAAAGGCCAAAGGCTGGCCTCATTAGGAATGGCTGCAGTAGGTTTTCAGTTAGCTTTTAAAATCAGACCTTTACTATGATTTAATTTATTTTAATTATCCTCACTGCTTTCTCCCCCGTCCTTAGAGTCTCCCTTTCTTTCAGGTGGTGGCACTGCTGCACCATTTGTGGTACCGGTACAGATTCCTTGGCCAGATTTTAGAGTGTATCTTAACAAGTAATTAGAACAGTTTTCACTAGCTCAGGCTGTCGGCTTTCCAGCTCCTGCATGATCCAAATGGCTCTCAGGGGATGTTACATTATGGTTGGTTTGTTATTGTTTGTTCCAGGCCAGTGCCACTAGACAAAAGCGTTATAAAATTGGTGAGTGCCATTAATCACAATTTCTTAGGTGTCTATGTCTGCAATGTCCCTATTCTCACTTTCCCATTTTTTTGCTTAGCTTTCATTTCGTTCTGAAAGAACAATAAGGATGTGATATACAGAGTACTTTGCCCTATAAAAGCTCAGCAATAGGCTGAAATATTTGTAAGGTTAAATAAAAAAAGTCTGAGAGAAAAATAAGCATTGCGTTTCAGCGACTCCCTCTCTTTGTTAGGAACGACCGGATTAGTATCTGAGAGCTTCCTTGCAAACAGCCGAACTCCCACCACCTTTGAGTATTTCAAGCGCCTAAATTCAACTGAAGCTTAACTACTTACCCATTGTGTGTCTCCATATCTAACTTGACTTCAGCATACAATGCAGAATGTCGCCTGCTGTGCATCCCCAAAACAAGCCCCTTTGAAAACAGTGTTTATTTCAATTCGGTTAATCCTTATCATTTCAAAACTCAAATAGTTTTGAAATTCACTGAGATGTAACCCTATCCCTGTTAAGAGGTAGATATTCAGTCATATAGGGGGAGGAAAATAAACAGAGTAAATATGACTAATTTATTCCATTTCTGATCTTATTGATTCCAGGTCCAGTAGGCTTTTAAACCCGTTAATTGAGGCAATAATAAGTAATAATAACTTTAGTGTGTCTCCCTCCTGGGTCTTTTCAGTACAATGAAGTGGCTATTCAGTATTATAAAAAAGAAGCCGTCCAACTGAAAATCCACCAACACAACTGAAGGTCCTCTAAAAATATGAAAAAGAAAGAAGAAACAACCCCTTTTGCAGGATGGCTGAAGGCAACTGGACAGTTGTAAAAAGAGGACTATGAGCCTGGTAGATTACTGAGTGATCTAGCAATAATAACATCAAGCCTGCATTTACATAGTGCTTTACATCTTCAAAGTGCTGTGTAAACATTAACTAATTGATCTAGTCAGAAAAACAACAGCTTCCAGTGTAATATCAAGTATGTAGTCACAAGAGAACAAGTTATTAACTAAAGGAAGCAATTTATTTGAAAATCTATTATCATAAATTATACTGGGTTTTTTTTTCTCCTTTTTTAAGTTACTCCCTCTGCAGTCTGATTAATGCCTGGATTAGTTTGCTCATGATTTCTGGAAATTTAGTAAGTGCAAACTTAATAGGCAGCTGATAGAAATGTCAGAGGTAATTGATGCTTTAATGGGCATGAAATCTGGAAAAGTACCCAATCGGAATAGATTCACAATGGCCTTTGTTAAAGCACTAGGGTAAAGGCTCACCATATTAGGCTCACTTCTTTAGACAAGTTTGGTAAAGTGTGTATCGTGAATATTCTCTGTTTCCTAAACTTAGAGGGAGAAAAGAACTATCAAATCAATATAGCACTTCTCTCATTAGCTCCATACATTGTGTTATTACTTACCTCTTTTTTATCAACATTTTTAAATGACAGCATTTTCAACCGAATGGTTGCATAGAAGATTTCTTTTTTTTTTTAATGATAGTAAGTAGTTTGTATCATGCCACATCAGGACAAAAGTATTATAGAAGTTGAAGGGTTTCTATTTATTTATTTATTAATTACTTGGATTGATACAAAAAGTTTCTGTTCCCTTTCTTGGTTTGTCTGTTCTTTTAAACAGGGCCTGATCCGATCTCTGAATCAGGTAAATCCTATTATTCCATTTCAGTCATGAATACAAAGGAAACATTCCATAATCTGTCCACAAGAATCTAATCCAGATCAGTTTCTTAATGGAATACCCACACAATGATAATGCATATATTGTGTGTTATCAGGAGGCAAAAATATCTTCCTTTGGGAATGCTGCTTGGTGTGAACGAGCTGTTTATCACTACAGTGTGTTTGAAAGCCCTTTTTTTTAGGAGAAACAAAGTTACAAAAACACCAGTGAATCTCAGTTTACCACAACAGACTATAACACTACTGTCTGCAAAGGCCCTGCCGTATATTTCAAGTCAGCTCTCAAGTTCGTTTCCCTCTCTGCTAACACCATGAAGTTCTGGCTGCTGCACTCCCACTACCCATCCTCACATTAGCTCTTGTACTAGCCAATAAGTAAAAACCATTGTAGTCCTGTCTGGCTTGTAAATGAGAAGAACAATAAGGAAAGTCTGAGCCTGACAGCCAGCAGTCCATGGTGATTACAGAGAAAAGAGACTGCATTTTTTCTCTCTTTTTGTTATTGTTATTAAGGTCAGTGTCATCCATCAAGATGTGGAGTTATTTGTGACACAGTTTCAAAGGTCAATTGGTCATGTGCAACAACAAAAGAGATTCATGGAATAATGTACCCAAAAACTGGGGAATGTGCCTTTTCACTTTCTATTGTCATGCCCCTACTCATATTTCAATGCCAGAAATCGACAAAGAGAGACATTTGAAAATACCAGTTAAGTAAACAACAAGAAGAAACCGCAAGTAACTCATTGATGTATAGTTTGAAAACCATGGAAATTCTCCTTCTAAGCTACCATTCCCTTTATTCCAAATATTCAGTCAGTTTTTAGCCAGGAGAAATATTTCATTGGCCTGCCCATGCTACAAAGTGGCAGACTTCTTAAAAAGGCTCCTGGTCCTATTCCAATGAAAGTTTAATAGCAAAACTCCGAGTATAACCTCTCATGCTACGATTCACTTGGGCTGGCACATTACCATCTTTGTCCTTCTTTCTAGGGATTTGCAGATGAATCTTTTCCTGAGTTTTAATTCAGGGGAAATCTTGGGCAAAGTCCACAGAGGTTTCATCACCATACCTGCCACATTTCCACAGAAAGAACTGCTGACATCGGTAATAAATGGGTGAAGACTGAATCCAACAACCAGCAGGACACTGAATGAGAAATTCCACTTTTACCCTCTACTGTGCAATGGCTGCACAAACACAAAGCTGCAATACCTTCTGCCACCCTCATCCATCTCTCCTTGATAGGAGAGCAGGAATATCAGTGCTTCTCATGTACCAGAGCCAGGCAGAGGAGAATTCTCTACCAGGCATGTGAAGCCTATACAAGAGGCCCCTAACTCCTATACTCCACTCCTTTGTGACAAAGAAACTCCTGGCTGTTAGTTTCTCAGTGAATAACTTTGGAAACAAGAACTCCTTTTCCTAATGAGTTTCAAAGCTGAATTCTCTGGGAATATAAACAGCATGATTCAGAGCTACAATCTGTTTCTCTTTTGAACTTATCTATCTATGCCATATATTATATGAGCTTCTCAGCATACAGGCCCATACAGCACTTCTGATAAATGAAATAGTAGCATTATCTTTCTGAATTTATAGACAGAAATAAGCATGTAGCCAGGCTGTATGATGACTGCGTTACCCAACTGTGGTGTGGACCGGTACCTTCAGTATTTCCTGTGCAGTTTAGCTCATTTCATTTGATAACAGCTTATTTGCAGGCCACAGATATAATGTGAATGCTCCTGGCACTCGTAGTCAATATTGATCACTTAGTTGCAATGTAGTACCATAGAGTGGCATGGAAATTATATGGTAAATAATTACCAAGTAAACAGTTGCATTTATTTCATTTAATTTTGCAGCTCTACAAAATTTGTCACATAGTTCATAATTTAGGCTTAAACAGGTCCCATGAGTGGTAACAAAGTGTTTAGTATAAAACACTGCAGTGAATTTCTGCTCACTTCTTATGTTTGCAGTATAAAAACCAGAAAGCATATATTGAAGCATGCATTATACCATTAAATTTGGAGTACAACAAGCAAGAACAGAAATAAGTTTATTCGGAAGGATTTACTTGGAAGTGGATCCGGGAGGCACAAAACAGTTGTAATCTCCCCATTTGTGCTAAAGCTCATCATTCATAGCCACACAAGTCTTTACCCAGCCCTGATTCACTAGACTAGAATAAATACAAAACTGATATTTTGAATCGATCATATTATTCAGTTAGATACATTCAGTTTAACAGGAATCAGCATATATGCATTAGGTCAGTTGTTAACAGCCTGTTTAGTCCCACTTTAGAGTCAATGACATACTGACAGGCACATATATTGACAAAACAGCTCCCCAAAGTAAAAACATTCATTATTTAACTGTAGAATCAAAGCAGTCATTAAAAAAAATGAGATTCTGAAAAGCTGGAGACATTTCTGTTTTATCGTTGCCAAAGGCTCACTCCATTACCCATTAGGATGGGCAGGCCTTACTTTTTCAAACATTGCACATGTCAGCCTGTCTCCCCCAACAAAACACTAACCTCTCTTTTGAGGAAGAATCCCATTTAAACACCCAGAGTCACAAGGGGGTTATTCTTCTGTATTCTCAGGGTTTACCCTTCCTAGATAAAACCAGTACTGTAAACTCAGCAGGAGATTAAGACAAAGTTCTCAAAACCAATGGCTCAACAATTGTCCCTCAATAGCTTGCAAGTGTGGGCTCAAGATAAGGCACTTCTCAGCAATAATTTCTTTTTTTATGCTTCTGCCTTTTAGACAAACACACTGAGTTAATGCATTCAATGCCCCAATAACAGAGAGGTTAATATAGAATATTCAAAAATTACTACAGAGCAGCTCCAAATTCTGTCATCTATTTTCAGAGCTTTGTTTGGTAGTGATCACATATTAGAGGTACAAAATTTTAAAACACCATTATAAGCTTTCCAGTTATTCTCTCAACTCCCCTGTTACATTGTGATTCCTTCTATGAAATTAGTTACATGATTACTTAATTTTGCCTCTGCAAAGACAGAGATAACATGCGCTACTAAGACGCATTGAACAACTGAGGTGCAGTATTTCTTTTTTTTAACTCTCCATATTTTTCTCTGGTAGACAAAGCTCTTCAGTGAAAGGTCTATCTTTTCTACAATGCCAGGGACCTGCGGGCACTAGCAGGTCTTAATGGCCCTGACCCACCTCACCCCGGACCCTCTCCCTTGCCTCTGGGCACATTTAAGTCCAGGCTTTCAGTCCTTGCCTGAACTACTTTGTAAGTATGCTTGCCCCCAGGCTTGCCTCCTGGCTGGACCTTGGACCTACATGGCAGGCAGCTTGTTGGCTGCTGGTGTGCTTCAGTCGTACGTTACAGCTTGTCTCTAAGTCCTGTCTTTGGCCTCATCCCCTGGTTGGACTTTGGACCCCCCGTTGTAGCCTTGTCTCCAGCCCTGCCTCTGGCCCTGTCTCCTTTCGTCGCTGACTGGGCTCCCTGGATGGACCCTGGGCCTGGTTTATCTCTTGCCTTGTCTGGGGTTATTGATGGACACTGTTACCAGCTCCTGGCTCCAACACCGTGGTCAGACCCTGTAGGACTGTGCCAAGATCAGTGAGGGCACTGCCACCGCGGGGTCACCCTTGGCACCAGGCTCACCTTCCCTGAGGTGGTAGCAGGCCCTTGCTGTTCCCTGACGTAAACCAACAATCTATAAATGTGCTCTAATAGCAGCAATAATGATTTAGTTTTCAGTCTTGGAGAAAACCAAACCAGAAACATGTGGAACCTTCTTGGTTTTCCCCTTTATAAAGCTGAAGGTGAAATCAGTCCTTCTGAAGTCCTGCTCAATCCTCTCAGCAAAGTGCCTTCTCTTACAAGTGATTAAGACAGATTAGCTCCCATAAATAGCATTTTATATGATGTGCTGTAATTATCATAAGCCATAAGTTTAACTGATTTCTTCCCAAAAAAAGGGACAATAGTCAGTTACAGCCTTGAAGTTTACATCCACAAATTGTTAAAACTCCTCCAGATGAAAATAAAGAGCTGGAAATTTTCAAGCCCAAACACTTTCATTGAATGTAGACATTCACTGAAAAAGTCACCATGAAAAACAATCAGGCATTCAGGATGAAATTCTGTAACATGTTGTATGTCTCCTGTTACGTGGCGTCCTTCACTTTCTTCTTTGGTCACAGAAGTTGAGAATGGCTGGCAGTCATATCCAAAGTTTACTTATCTCAGAAAAATAACTAAGGTGCACACATGAACACCTATAGGAGTTGACTCTATTGACATGTATAGAAAAGCACATATGTTATTAAGGGCAGAAACGAACTTTCATGACTGGAAAAGGAGCTAATTTTACCAGCTTAAAATAAGCCAACCATTACATGTCAGCACAATACTTACAGAAGACAGAGATTTGTCCCAGGATTTGTTTGTTTTCTTCAAAACAGCATATTTGTGCTGCACAGAGCACCCTGATGTATGAGGATTTGCATTGTCATATACAATTTGGAGGAGACAAATGGAAGTCAGGTGTCAAATTCTCAGTAAGCAATGTCATATAGAACATAATTTTTATCATTTATTAGAAGAATGATTACTTACAAACTAACTCAATATATCGGTATATATAATCAATGTATATGTGTTGACATGTAGCTACGCTGGTTAAACATTTTTGTGAGCAAAAATGGCAGACCTCTACCCATCAGAGAAAATCTAAATTCCATTCGCATCAGTAGTCTACATCTGGCACCTAACTGTTCAGCTCCGATGGGAAGAGAGTCTTCCCATAAAAGTCACATCCTGCCCCATTACGCACTGTTGTAAAGTTAGTCACCCCACTGATTTTAATGGTGTTATTTTTTCATTACATGGCCACCTGAGAGCAGAATTTGCTACTGTATGACCTCAGTGTGTCACTCCGTATTGACAGAGCTACACTGACTGTTTGCCAAACATTAAATTGATTTTTAATATTGTTTTAAAGGCCTATAAGGTTGTGCATAATTTCATAAGTTGTCTATTAAACTGAATTGCTGACTCTAAGCTACTAATATCATTCAATTCTGATCTATTGATCATACAAAAAATGCAGGCTAAAAGTGTGTGCAACACTTGCTATAAATTTCTATATACCAGACACAAAATGCACTCCTGGTCAAGGTTATGAAAGCTAAATGAACATACTTGTTTGAGTCTAAAGATCTCTATTCCTGATAACTTTATCCTCACAGGCAAGAGACAATTTTGCATCACAGAAGAACAGTTGTGTTGCATTTTATTTTATTTTATTTTATTTTATTTTATTTTATTTTATTAGAAAGCACTTCAGAATGTGTATGTGATCCCTTGTACATCCAAATGCTGAATTATGGTGAATTATGTCACCCTGATAAATTGTTTTCTTTGCAAGATATAGCACAGCTTTTACAGACTGATACCAATTTAAGTATAAAAGCACCTACATTTCAACTTAAAAGAGAAAATAGAGGTATTCTGAAAGATAATTACATAATTCCCGTAGTATTTTGCGGTCATTTTGTTAATGGCATACATACATGGTAAAGATGACCATACATTCACATTCATAAACACTATCATTTTACAATGATTGCCATTGTATTGTGACCCAAAGATCACAAACTGTATTAGAGCATTCCAGAGAAGTACAGAATTCATTGAAATTACAAGAAGGATTAGCAGAATAAACACTTCCAGCCTTTCCAGGCTGTTTTGCTAAGTTTGTTTAAATAAGGGAAAAGATGGAGACACTAAAAACAAATGGAGAAGTCACAAGCCTGGCAGAACTCCCTTAACTGGACACTCCCTAGGCTTCCCCAGTGTCCATTCAAATTTGCCTAAGCATCAGTAGACGCCTGTTGTTTGGCTGATCTTTTGGACTACAGGTTCTCAGTTTACCATCCCTTATCAGCAATAGGCCCAGGAATCCCAAGCCTGTTTGTTTCAGGTAAGTATTCTCTTAAACAGGTTCCCAAGACCAATTGCCATTTGCAGTTCTAAACAAAATAACACATTATTACTCGCATTTCTAAGCTCGGTGTTTTCACCTCTCTTGAATCTTCCTCAGAGTTCAGCCTGAATCTTTAAGGAATCCTGATCTTTTCACTCTAAATTTTGACTGGTGATCAATGAAGGTTCAGTCCCATGCCTACCCTGGATGCTCAGCCATGCCCTTTCATTTGTCTGTGTTCCTCCTTTCCCTGTCTTTCATATCTCTGAGTTTCCCTTTGCTCAGTAACTCCCTAATGAATCTCAACAGGTGATTTGTACCCCCCATCTAGTAATCCATGCAGAGTACAGTCTCTGTACTTATACTAATTGAAGAACATTTCTGATATCTCTCTTTATGCTTTGGTATAAACATTCCACTGTAACTGCTTGAGCTTAGGAAATGTTCTCATCTTCACCCATGATTCGGATTGCTGCAGGCAGTCATTGTCAGGGAGAAAGGGGTCACTGCTCTGCTTGCTGCTATTGCTGAATCTCTCATCAGGCAGCATAACACTGCAGTACTGCAGACTGGGCCAAACTGGTGCCAGCCCTCAGCCAGCAATCCCAGCCCAGAACTACGCTGGGCAGTGAGCAGGCAGCACTTCCCTTCACCGTGCACAATGTGACAGTCCAGAGAACTGCCAGATAAACATCAGATCCAAACCAGCCAAAATAGGGATGTCTGGGTAGCCAGAAAGAACTTCCTATATTTCTACTGACTTTTTTTTTTTCTTGCTAATTATTTTCTCTAGCCTCCTTCACTTTCTCTACACCTCAGCTTTGGTCCTCATCCGTAGCTGTTAAAATACACTTCCTTTATTTGTCTCCCTTGCACAGTTCCTTTCCCTTTACTTTCCACTGTGCAGACTCATGCTTCTAATGGAGCCCACCTACTTTTTCCCTCTCAAAAAATCCAGCTATTTTTTCTTGCCCTCAAATTGTTCCTCAACTTGTATAACAACACCTGCCTTGTGTCTATCTTACCTGCTTGCTTCGTATGGTCCTTGGAGCATTTGAATTATGGTTGTGAGCATGATTATCATAATAAAAAGCATAAAAATAATAATAAAAGATGTTTTAATTACTTATGATAAAGTATTATTCCAACAGACCAAATGAAATGTTACTATCCTATGGTTGTGTTTTACTCCTAAAGAAGACCAGAGCTTGGACAATATGGATAAATGCAGACCCAGCTTGCAATTACAAAAAAAGCTGTCAATAACACTCCACAACTGTCACTTTTATCACCCAGCTCCCCCTCCCATAACACTACCTCATTCATAGCCACGGTAAGGTGCCAAATTGCTTTATTTCCAAAGCGTATGACTACATTTTTAAAAAGCTTTTGTGTGCAATATATTCTACAGTGCTTAGTCTCATTAATATTGCCTCAGCATGCATAGATTCATGACCAGCATCCTTATTTCATGTGGAGGCATCCTTTAAAGAAATTGAATGCTAGAGGGTCTATACATCAATGTTATGATGCTGTATTTTTCATGAAATCTGTAAATAAGGTCAAAAGGATAGCGATATTCCAGATGACAGAATCCCTAATAGTTTTTGAGGAGCAGCCTGTTTCCCTCTAAAAAGTCAATTTGCTTTTGACCCACGCCTATTAAAAAGTGTACTTAGTATAGCAGAGGCAAAGCTCAATTCCAGCAGTTTTCATGGCTTTGGGTAAATATTGTTAAGATGATGTATGCAAGACTAGCTGCCCTTAGCTAAAGAAGGAAGGTAATGAGGACTCTGGATCATTGTAAGTGGCATTGTTTGACTCTGTATTTCAGGGTCTCAAACATGATGAATTCATAACTAAGATAGTATGGCAAGAGAGAATAAACAGCAGCATTGGCCTTGTGAAAGCTGTAATTTAGAGAGCCAAGAATGCCATTCCTATTGCTACACACGAAAATTTAAATAGCTTAGCTTCTTTCAAGACTTTGGACCCAATCCTGATTCCCTGGGAATCACTGACTTCAGTGAATGGAAGGTCAGACTCTATTTCACAATAGAAGGATTTGTAGTTTCTCCTCCCTGTCCCTGTCAGCAGCTAATCAGAACCCATTACAGAAAAAGGCATTGAGCTTAGGTCAAAGGTATGAATGGGATCCAGGTCACTAGTGATTGAAAGTCACTACAACTGGGCAACTGAGAAGTAAATTGGGAGGTGAAACTAGTTCCTGGTGGACAGCTGTCCACTGTGCAGAAATCACCACCATAACAAGACTGGCAAAAAGGGAGAAACAAAAGCTAATTCAAAAATAATGCAGAGGTGTGAAATAGAGAAGCAGATATATAGGGAAGCAAATGAGGCAGGCAAAACCAGAGCATAAAACCCAGTATAATTCATTATAGTTTATGACATAGTAGGGTTCTTGTTCATCTCTAATTCCAACATCCAACAGCAAGCAGATCAGATATTCAGGCCAATATCTTTCTTTGTCTTAGTTAGAATACAGAAAACAAGAAGAATAAAACTAAACATGAACAAAAGTAAACAGAATTAAAGTGACCAGAAAAGGACAAAATTAATTAGATGACATTATTCATAACAAGAAGGACATAGTTCCACAGTCCATCACACACCTGCTTTCTCTCCCATTCTTATAAAGTTCCCTCTCTTCTGTCACTGATGGACTTACATCCTGTAACTGTCCCCAAAGCACAGGACATTGGAACAACAGGCTAAGAAAAAATGGGTTAGCATTAATAACAAGAAAGGTTTGCGTTTCTGTTAATGAATTCTCATTGCATGGATCAGTTGGTCTATAGCAACTTTAGAAGTGGTTTCTTTCAAGAGACAAACGACCAGCCAGTGGACACTTACTCTGTAAATTATCTTAATCTACTTTTATTTACAGTTCCTTTTGACAATTTTCAGTTTTCTTTTTTTCCATCGTAGTCCAAAACCTCTTTCTCCTTAAAACTGAATTTAAGTCTTGTCTCTTTCTTTCCAGATTTTATCTCATGGCTCAGACTCTGTCTGTGAGCCTGTCCAAAACTGTTTACATTCCTTTTGTTCTGAGGTGCAGCCACATGTTCCAGGGACCATTCAGGTGGGGAACCCACCTGCTGGGTCTTGGAGCCAGTTTGACTAGCATTTCCTTTCCACACCAAAGAAGCCACATAATCACTTTGTCACTTTCATGGCACCTATTTTACTGCAAAGGACTTTCCCTTTAAGAGAACCCCCCTAATTCCTTAATTGCTGTCTACTAAAAACCACTTGTTTTGCAGTACTGATTAGCCTTGGAGTTTATATAATCCTTTGGCAGAGGAAGTTTTTTATATGAAATGGGCAAAATTTGTTTTACAAGATAAAGCTCTCCCCTCTGTCTTTGGCAGCAATATCTCATACCTGTCAGTGCAGTCAGCTGAGTCTATTACCACCAACACCAGCAAATGAATATGGTAGCCTAAGCTCAGTCGTCAGTGCACTATAGTAGAGAGAGGCACAGTTGACCTACAGAGAAACTATTAGTGGCATTAGCAGAAGTTAGACACATTAGTGGCATCATTAAATCCCTCTGTTTTCAGGGGATTTCAGGATTCCCACTGTGACTTGACTATTCACCCATCCCTTGATCCTAAGAATCATGTACATGTCTCAGGTTTTCATCCATGCCTACCATACACTAATTAAGTATTATTATCTTAGCCTGTCTGCTAAGTAGTTTTACAAAAGAGACAGCAACTTTAGGCAGGGCCTGAAGATATCATCCCACTTTCATTCCTGTACGATTATTGCTGCGGTACACCATCATTAAGCAATTTTCCCACATAACTTTTTCCTACCTAATCTTTCCACTGTGTGGGATATGATGTAGCTTCATATCCAAGAAGGCCATAAAAGTGCCCATTCCACGACTGAGTCTTGAACCCACCTCCCTGGACACTTTCTGAATTTTAGCACTGTCATGTAGTATCTCATTCATCACATTGTAGTTTATGTTTATTAGAGGAATATAGGAATTTGTCCTATTTAGGATACTACTTCCTGGAGAGTCAATGCCAGGCTGTTATCTGGCAGTCCTATCAGTTTTCATCATCTTCTGGGAGAGATTAACCATAGAGACAATTATAAAGAATAGTCTGTAACTTGTTAATGCTTTTATTAATTTGTAAGTATCAATAGCAAAGGAATTTTGGCAAATACAAGTTTAATCTTGTAAGAGTTTTTGCTGAAGTTAATATTCCCATGGAGTACAGGAATAATGAAGCAATGTCTTCCAAAGTTATGGTGCTGAATGGAATCAAGAGGCCTGAATTCTACTATCAGTTCCTCTGTCATATTTTGGATAATTTTCTCAAATAAAATAAAATAAATCACCCTCTTGAGTCTCAGAGTGTGTTTAACACTCCTTCAGCACCTTTTAAAGTCCATGGGCATCTGCAGTTAAGGAGTACTAAACACTTCTATTATAGGCTGATTGGAACAAACATGTCTGGGTGTCAAACTCTCAAGCTTTAAACAAAGCTTTGGATAAAAAGCTGTTACACAATTATTAAAGTCAAGTGGAATTCTTTCATAAAGCTTAATGTCTGATTGAGATGACTGGGTATTCAGCATTTTATCTGTAATCCAGTAAAATAAAAAAAGACTTTAGTTTGTATGCCCTTTTTATGTTCGAACAAAAAAATATTTAAGTCTTTTCCTGATAGTAGTTCAGTCTTTATTGGCATTTGGCATTAGATTTCCTAATGTATCTCTTGGAGCCCTTCCAAAGGAGGAAAGAAGGGGAGAGAGAGAGAAAGAAAGAAAGAGAGAAAGAAATTTTGATTTATGTTATTTTTTTGTTTTAATCACTTCTCTCTAAAATAACACACAATGAACTACAGGCTTTCAATGGTAAATGCTGAAATATTATAAGCAGTTCAAATGGCTGTGGATTCTTCCCATCTGTCATGGGCTGCAACTGAGCACTATAACAGAAAAATGATATTAGTTTCAAACTAAAAATAAATCATCAAGCCAAGTCTGTATCTCTAATCCTACCTACACTGCCCTACCAGTGACCTTCCCATGGCCAGGACAAATCATATTCTATAGGGAATTTGTAAATTCATTCTTCATGCTAGCTCATTTCAGGTCTCCTTGTGGGGGAAAAAAAAAAAAAAGTCTCAGATACCTCATACTGAACCCACCACATTTATGTTTCAGGCTTTGGCAATGTTAAGCTTCTCTCCATCACAGTCTAGCCAGACTGCTTTCATATTTAAGATCTCTGAACTTCTCTACTAGGAGTTTATAAGGGCTAAGACATTAGGAGCTAATGCCTGTCCCTGAAGCATTCATGTAAACAGAGGGAAAAAGAATGGAATCTCACTCCAGACATGGATAACAAACAGGGAGATATCCTTTCACAGGTAAAAGAGTAAGTGCAAAGACAACTTCTGCTTGGGTTTAGCATCCTTTTCCAAGGCCTAAGCAGGTGCACTTACAGGAATAGTAAAAGTCACTGAATACCGTTACATGAGGCAAGATCAAAGCTGCTTCTCTTCCACACAATTGATTCAGGCGAAGCTAGATTCATTTTTGAAGTTAGATTCATCCAGCTATAATCTTCGTGTCAAATAACATCCATTATGTATAATCTTCATTCATAAATGAAAATGGTCTGATTAGTTCATGTGTCACTTGTCTGAAAAAGCAAGCACTAAGCAAACCTAGCAATTGGAACCTATTGGTAGAAGAAAACAACAACTTCCTTATTTTAAGAAAATCTCATCAATGGTCCAGAAAAGGGAAGTGAAAAAATGTTCCGCACAGTGGGTTATTAAATGAAAACAAAGTATTTATGCTATATTGCCTTGCTTTAACATATGATTTTTAGAGTGGGAAACAACTAAAGTTTCTCACAGACGACAACTAAAATCACAGATATACAGAATAACGGAAAAAAACAGGCTTAAGGTACCTATTGTGCCTGAAAACAGAAGTGCCCAAAAGTACAGGCCTTTTAAAAAAAATTCTTTATGTGACAAGGTCCAAGGCCAAACAAGATGCTTGTGTTTGAATCTGGGAAAGAACTCAGGCTTCCCAGATCCACATCTTAAACAAATGATTTGCCTTTGTTTGCTTCTCCTGAAAATGCTAATTTGCACATACAAGTTAGTAGTGTGCACCTATGTCCATACATATTTATGGGAGCAAATTTAGAGATTTCTTTCCCAAAGTTAACTCATGAATCCACACTTATAAGAAAGTCTCCACACAAAAGATATGTTTCTGAATATAAAGAATCACAATTTCTAATCAGTTTCATTGATGTTCAGTGTTTCTGGTTACCATAGTAACCGGCACACACAATAAATGGTGTTTTGTTTAATCAGTCATGAGAAAGAAGTCTGGGCATGATGAATCAGACTGAATCAGGAATAGTTTCCTTTACTACCCTAATCAAAATAACTTCAATGTAACTATAGGACAATTCAAATCAGCAAGACAGGATCAGGCCATGAAATTCAGATCTCAGTCCTGTTTTCAAACACTCCTCTCAGAAGCTCAGATGAAAGTTTTACTTCTATTTCAAAGACAGGAGTTTATGTAGGATAGGATTTAGTTCAAGGTTCAGATTTTATCTTGCCTATACTGTACGTAGTTTGCATCAGGCTGAAGTCCACCAGAGACAATAGATGTTCAGAGCCAAAACCCTCAGAATAATTTCAGGCTCATACTAACTGGAAAAAATACATGTGAAAATAATTCTTTAATGCTAAATAGGGAAAATGTCCCAGACTTAATAGCAATGCAAATAAAATTTCCTTACTCCTAGTTAATGTTTTAAGGCATTGATGGCTGGAGTCTGCTCTGCACCAGTGGAAAAGAAATATAATTAATACATACTTATACATTTTTAAAGAGAAAAACAAAAATCATGTAAACTAAAGGGCATTGAGGAAGAGGGGGTTTTGTGACATAGCCACCTTTAGAAAACAAGTATAAAAGTGCCATTCACGTGGCTGGCCCTAAACCAATTGTAGACTTGAAAAGGATTACCTTTGATGTATAAAGATCAAAAAAACATTTTTTCAGGTAATAAGATCTCTCTCAGATGGATTTCAGTAATATGAACATGTTTTCCATAGCATGGTAATAAAAATAAAACAACGCAATAAAACTACAACTAGGACCAAGTCAGTCACTCTTGAATTCTTAGTGGAAGGTCAAACAAATTTACATTTGGTGTTTACAGTTTTTAATGTAACAGTTTTACATAATGAAAAATTATAAAAGCAATGTGAGTAATATGACTTGAAATAATTTTGCGGCTGTGGTGACATCATAACAAGCTTGATCAAGAGGCCTGTGATGTAACCAGAACTGTAACAATTTTTTCTAGAATGTCAGTTTTTAAAGGAGCTTTGGGAATGTGGGTGGAGAAGGAATATAACGTAAAACTTTTCTTTTTATCTGTTTTCAATTCCTGCTCAGGCTATACCATATACTTTATTCCCTTCTCTTTTTAATTGTACCATGTCTTTCTCTGATCTTCCTTCTTGAAGGTACTAAAAGCCCAATCTGAACAGTATCACAGCCATTGCCTTCATCACTCTTTTACAAGTAACTAAATTTTTTTCAAAACAAAAAAAGCTTTTTTTTTTTAAATTGGGTATTTGATCTTAGGATTTCCAAGTACTGTTAATTTCAATATATTAGAGAATGTCTCAGTGCAAACATTTTATACATAGGTAAGATAAAAACAGAGGCTCAGTGTGAGATAGTGGTAGAAGTAAGAATAAGACCCTGCGATTCTGACAATGAGAACCCTTTCTACACATTGTGTAGAATCTTCCATAGTGGTTTATGAACTTCTAGGGCTCTTCTGTTCAAGGCAGGACAAGTGGAAGTGAGTGCTATCAAATGCTGTGCCAAAGCCAAGGACCAAGGAGAAATATAAATTGTGAAAATGATTGTGACTGACTATCAAAGTCACGTTCCTCATGGATGGCACCTTAGTAATCAGAGTACATTGAGCTGCTTTATTTTAACATATTTGTAACGGGTTGTTTCCAGTTATTATGAAAGACTATGCTCAGCCAGAAAAAATGGCAAACATTTGCTATTTTCTGTCTTTTGTTTAAATCCTGCTATGGCTCCCATTGGTATCAATAGTGTAAGTGCAGGGAAACACCTGTACGTTTACTCATTTCATTTCTTCTATCCAGTTCAGTTACAGAACCAGATTTCCACTGCAGTCTTTGCTTTTTACCTAATTTTCCATTTGAGCTGGCAGAAGATCAAGAAGGTCAAATGATTTGCTCGGGGTCACATAATGAGTCAGAATCTTGAGCCCAGATTAAATCCGGGATACACCCTGGCTCCAGCACACGGGACTTGTCTACTCAGTAAACCGCACAAGTTCCAGCTGTTTTCCCTCCTCACATGAACTGAATATGAGGAAGTTTGTAGAGAATCTGTCTTAAGTAGAAATTCAGCCCGCAGCAGGCTTTCTGTAGGCAAATGCTGGATTTAAAGTGGGGTTAAGTCAATATCCAGAACTGTGTGCTACCTAGTACTGTTCTTTTCATTTCTTATCCCCTTCAAATATCTGTCCCTTTTCTTTCTTGTGGTTATCCAAGAAATAAGGAAAGGGTTTTTTAAAATCTTTGTTATCACATGTAATCTCTGAAGACAGAAACAAACAAAAAAAAAATATTTAACCACAGAACATTTCCTGCAGCCACTGGAGCTCATGCTTTTATTCATTCAGTACATGGAGAAGCTGCATCACTATTAGGTAAAATCATGACATAGGGGAAGCCTAATCTAGGCTTCTAGATTACAAGCAAGACTCAGTGTTTCAAATAATCACCACAGATACAAATGAAAGTTCATGGCAGAGTTAGAAAGCTCATGCAGATTACTGAGGATTCCTGAAGGGAAAATTAAGAGTCTATATAATTTCTACTGTAGTAAGGTGGGAGCATTAGGAAATACCACTGCAGCTTGAAGGTCTCAATTTCTTGAACATCTTGTCTGAGTCAATAAATTTGAGCTTTAATTAGGTAAGGGCTGAAACTTATCTTGCATGGGAGACCACTATAATACCAAAATAAAAGGAAGATAGGGAATCCAATGCTACTTTACCATCAATGCAAGTTCTGCAGCAGTCTAGAGAACTAGGGTATACTTTATGTAATTAATCAATTACAGTGTTATTAAACACTATTCCTAGTATGAATGCTGCTGAATACCTTTGGAAAAATATATATGTTACAACAGAACAGAAGAGGGACTCCTAATTTGTTCATCAGTGGTGTCAGCCTAGGTAACCATTTCAATGCTATACTGGTCACACCTCTATCACTATTTAAAGTCTTACATGGCAATAGTGCCAGGTGATCATGGAGAGGTTACAGACTTTCCCATCTGAGAACAACAATTTCTGTTATAAGATACAGTAGTTACATGTATCCCATAACAGAATGTAAGTCTCACCAAGTCCTATCCACTAAAAATAGACAGATGTAAGCATTTGGTAAATTCTCCTTAAAAAGCCATCCAAAGGCAAAGACCTAGAACACTTCAATACCTACCTACAAGCTGGACTGTAGTCAGCCCTGAATTAATCAACCCTATCACCACCGTGATGTTCCTCTTACTAACAAAATCCCATGTGCACAAAGCAAACTGGTGGGGGACCATACTCAGAGAAGATGCACTTTCCTCTTGAGAAGGTACCCTGCATCCACATTGCATGTATTGGTCTCTGCGTGGTGCTTGGTGTGCAACTTAACCTTGGTTTCCATCAGTTGTGAAACTGCTTCCTGCACACCAGTAGTGCAGGGACTCTAGACTGCACCACTCAAGTACAGACACAGAAAACCCACAGCTAAAAACAAAGCCTCCAGTGCACTAAACATAGATACACCCTGTGTGATTCTCCTCTAGGATCAGACTTGAGAGGCTGCTCTTTGTCACCTACCAACCAGATTATAACAATGCAGTACCCTGAGTATGAAGGTGCTGACCCTCAGGAAATGCTAACAATTCAAAATATAGCAATGCATGTTCTCTGAAACACAGACTGTCATGAATGTTATTAAACATGTCCTACCTTGACATCCAGTAGAATGATGAATAAAGTTGAAGATCATTTATTTTAATCATATGGTGCTCCACAGTTTGCAGCAAGATGTAGAAATTATTTTATACACCTTTAGGGTAAAGACTGTGGTTGACCATTGCTTAGAAACTTCAGAACTTGATCATAATGACGACACTTACTCATCCATACCAGAGTAAGAATATTCTGAATTGCTGACACAGGCTTCCAGAATGAGTTCCCTCAAGTAGGAAAATGTGCTGTCTTCTCCATGTTTATGTTGCACTTGTCTGACATTACTTTCTCTAAAACAAAGAAAGATCACTGTGCATACCTATGTGTGTCTGCATATCTGTTTGTGTATGTGTGTGTGTGTGTATGGATATATGTTTGCATATTAAAAGCTTGACAGATTAAGTCACTGTGTGCACACTTTCTCCCAGGGAACACGCTGAGAGAGAAAATGAGCCTTGCATAACAGACACAATGCACCTGGCTTAATGGATGGTGGGAAGGGCCTCCAGGGATGAGCGTAATACCTGAGTCTCTCTAGAGCAAACCACCACCACTTCCACTCATGGAGAATTCTAACATCTGCCACCAACACACTCTCTTTTAAAAGTTAGAAGGTAAAATTCAAATTTATAATTTCTTATAAGTTCACACAAACAAAATGAACTCATAGAAAAACTGTTGGAGTTTAAGTTATGAATATAAAAATATAAAACTCAGATTTGAGGCTGGCAATGGCCAACTCAAAGATGCACAAAGCTCTCAATCATATAATATGAATATGAAGTAAGAGAAAATGTTAATTTTCTGATTCTCCTCATGGTCATCTGTGACCCAGTTATTTCCATGAGTACTACTCGCACTCTCAGTGCAACGTTTGCTTTGACAAACTGAATTTGTCTGAGCTGAAACTCACATCATATTATTATCTATCAGATAAATTAATTTTTTAAAAACCACATGAGAGACAAGTACACCGATTAGGACATACTTTGTATTGGCAATGAATATCTCAGATATGAAGAAGGTATACACATTTTGCTCAGGCAAAATAGTTGTCCTGTTTGCCAAACACAGACAGCTCCTTAGCTGTGATCAGAAACCCTAAATGGACAGAAAATTCAGTGGAAATTATTCTTATTACATTGCTGTAGCTTAAATGTAATTTCAATGCACTTAAGGGCCATTTTACATTGTTAGAGCTCTGCAAAGGTTCCTTAATTGTAAATAAAAGCAACACCTAAATGCTCCAAATGCTTTTTCTTTTTCAATTAGTAATCACGTCTTCTGAGGAGCTGATTAATCAAGCAACACAGAACAGATGAATATGTACTTTCTTTTGCTGCAGAATAAACACTCTTCAGATTTAACAAAAGTTATTCCGAATTCATGCTGAATCAGAAAAGGAAGAGCAAGCCAGTTTTGATTGGACTTTGTATGCTTACAGTGTTGCTAACTCTCAGGATTTTATTGCACCTAATGTACCACTTCATGTTTTCTTTCAGGCCCCAGCTGATGTAATTCTGGGTCAGCATGTGATCTTTCTGGAGGAAAGCTTGCCAGTGTGACTTGGGTGTATCCTGAAGACGCAAAAACAAGAAGTCAAAGAAAAAGAACTTCGTAAGTATGGTAGCTTCAAATTCTCATGATTTAAGCAAATCTCATGATGCTTTGAAGGCTGGCTTATGGGCAAGGGAGGAGAAGCTTACACTTGTGGTTGGCAATGCTACAGTTATTATAGAAATAATAGCATCAGAAAGCTACTTTGAGAAAATCTAGCACTCACAGCCAATGGAGAGGCAAAGTACCTTGCCTTCCAGAACCCCAAGAATGCACAAAGGGAACAAATCCCCAGATGACCCCTTATGGGGACCCTTTCTGTAAAATGCCATCTGACCTGGCATTTTCACTCTTGCAGAAGTGGATCTGGGGCTCACACTGACCCAACAGAGTCATCCTCACAGAAACTGTGGAGTTTCATTTTGAGTCAGGACACACCATTTCTTATTTCCTGATAAAGTCTCTCTTGGAAGCCCTAGATTTCAGGATCATGTGGAAGCAAGGTTGTCCCTCCACTCTCCCTTCCTCTTCCAGATAGAGGGGTAATACATATACACAGATAGACATACTTACAGATACAGAGTACACAATTAGACCCAAATGATTACTATTTCACCCAAGATTTTACACACAGAGTACCCTTTGCCTCCAAATGAAACTTTCATTATTAATGTCTTTTTGTATCAGGCTCACAAAATTCAATAGGAGTTTTGTCTGAAAGAAGTTTTCAGTTGTCCTTTAAGTGGAATAACGTAAGTATTTTTAAGTGGCCAAGTTGTGCATCACGAAACAAGAATTGTAAATAAGGAAGTACTTTGACTAGTGCAGAAGATTGATACAGCACCTGACAGCTTTCATTACGTAAATCTAATTTATTTCAGCAAACAAGTGACTGGAATCATGCATCATTTCTGAACGAGCTGACCCTCAGGTTTACATGGTTGGCTGATACGGGTTTAAAAACAGGAAGCTCCAGCTGTAACATGAGTGACCCAGACAGCAAAAAGCTAGACACCAAACTAAATTGGAAGGCAGGAAGTCAAAGTTCATGCTCATACCACAAACAATACAAAAATAATAAAGTTCCTCTGAGATACATTTGGCAAAGCCAAATGTCATTGTGAGGCATAAAATGTAAAAGAACCGATAATATAAATGTTTATAGAAAAACAGAGCAAAGAATTGTTGATAAATTACCAGTGTTCCAACCAAATGTTCCAAAGAGCTAGCTCATCTGCATACATTTTCATAAACACTATATGTACACTATAAACTGAACACTAACTCTAACAGGATGCCTAACTCCCCGAGGTTCTGTTAACTAGTCCATTCAGAAGCCATGGGTTTTAATTGTCTTTATTCTTTGGTTTCCTAAACTCTGATTTCAGTTCCCTCTCAGCTCCTGGTTACCGCTGGAGCCCCTGCTCCGTTAGGCACTTTTTTCTGGTCCTCTGACACTCTCTTGTAAAGCACTTTTTACCTCTCTAGGGACCTGCTTTTCAGCACTTTTGATCTCTAGAATCTTCCACGGGCTCACAGCAAGCCTTTACAGCCCACATCCAGAAACATCACATCCTGTTTGCATCGGAGCTCCCCAACGATTTCCCCAGTAACTATACTTGGTCTATTGCTGCTATTTTCTGGGGACCCCATTTCTACAAAAACTGTATAGAGACAAGTATATTTGCCTACAGCTGAGTGAAGTTTTCCTTTTAGGGACAGAGGAAGCCGGTACAGAAGAAAGTCTAACACCTAACATGGGTGTTAGCTCTGCAATCAGGAATAACGCCACTGAAGCAAATGAGTCCTGAGAGCAGCTGGTGGTTGCCAGATCCATGATCTAGATCTACACAGATGCCTAAAAGCAGGAGCTTGATTCTGCACCAGGGCTGCAGCAGTTACATTCAAATTTTCCTAATTCCACTCTGCAGGAAATAATGGAAGTTTTTCATTTAATTTCATGTACCTTTAATTTCTCTGGGAATATAATTCATCCCTAGACTCCTGACAAATTAATCTGTCTAATTACCAGCTATGTATTCCAGCTTCATTTTATGACTCCTCTGCATCCTTGTGTTCTGTAATCAACTTCCATTTGCTATGATCTGTCCCATAGCCTTGCACTCAAAAACTTGAAAGGTAGTATCTGCCTCTGCCTCTCCGAGAATAACTATTATCCCCATTATGTCTGTAGAGAAAAAAGGGTTAATATCAACTGCACCCTATATATCCTATATAAAATACTTCTTTCTCTGCAGAACTAAAGGCACCATAGTCTGCAGACAAAATTTTCTGAGAAAGATTTTCTTTGTCACACATCCGCAATAGATCACAGCTGATCTAATACTTTATTTTACCACACAAACAACATCGGTATTTTCCACAAATCTTGCTCAGAGGACTTTTTCTCTGAAGTTCCTTTTTCATCTTGTTTGCCTTTTTGCTTTCCAACTTCTCCTGTTTATTCCCTTGCCTTCTTTATTGCAATGAATCTCAAAAAATATTATACCCTGTTAAAAGAGTGGCAATCTTTCTAAAATTCTGAACCAAGTCAGTGCTCAGTTTACACATGCACTAATGACCTACTGAAGCCAAGGGGGCTTCAGCACATGCACACACAATATGTCTTGTTGAATTCATTTTTATTTAAGCATGTGGATAAATTGCCACATAAGAGAAAAGGAAAACTTAAACAGCAAAGACTGAAATAAAATACAGGAATTTTAAAAAGTTTCCTTTCTATTGAATACCTCGTTTCATCTTAGTTTTGGCAATTTCTGTATAAAAGGAAAAAAAAGATTTTAACATTGGAAAAGTTAGAAAAGTAACTGTTAATTCACCTGACAGCTACCAATACTGCAAACCACATGAATCCAGAAGCTTTCCAAAAGGTCTCTTTCTGCTAATAGTTACTGGATTACACAGAGGCCATTATCACATGCCACCATCATTATTAACAATTGTATTCACAATAGATGTCAAAGCACTTCAAGGAAATGCAAAAACTACAAAAATAATGAGTGAAGTTCCCTTTGTCATCAATATTTTGTAAATGAAAAATTAAGAGGCCCATAGGATAGGGTCTGCACTTTGAAGATAATCTAGCATTTTGCATTCTGAAACTTTGTATCTTGTATCTTTGTAATCTTAAAATGATGGACCTATTCTTCAAAGGCAATTTTACTGGCACCATTTAATATTAATTTTGCTAGGACAACTACTGAACCACATTGTTCTGTGATGCAATAGCATGGCAGAGAAACAGCCAGTTTAAAGCGTGAGATAAACTTGTACCTGCATGTACATTGACCTGTAGTGAAAATAGAGATGTGCAAATCTCTGAAAACCAAACACAGTATTCTTAAGTTGGATATTCAAAGACTAGCAATCATTTTAAAGCTCCAAGTGCTCAGGCTGAGCTTAAAATGTGAAACAAACTGAAGATCTAGGGACAGAATTGTGTTCTCCCAGGTTATCACTACCTTTGTAAATTAATATGCTGGAAAATATCTCAGTAAATTATTCAGTGCAACTTAGTTTATCCTAATTAAATGCTAGCTTTGTATTCTTCAAAAAATGTAATTAGTAGAGCTTCCATGGTTTCTGTAAAACTTTTCTGATATATTTACAGTGCTTTAAAACTTTCTTCAACACAATCCACTTAAGGTAAAAAAGTCTACAATCTTGGGGGGAAAAATGAAAATAATTGTCAAAACAGATAAATGGATTTAATGACAGGTTTATTTTTACTTTAAGTTTGGTGTTTTTACATTTTGCAACCTAAATTGTGACACAGCTTCAATTTGTTTCCTCACTCAAGTAATTTAAGTTGCAATACTGTTTCCTGAATTTGCAATTTCAATTTGCTCATTCTTCGCCTCAGACTCATCTTTCCTCTTCATAGTGAAGGTTTACAGAATCAGTCAAATATGCCTTATCTGTGTCCCAGATTAGATCAGTGAGAATTAATACAGAATGTTCCTACCTTACCTGATTTTGCATAAAGAGATTAGAAGTGTTTAGGAAGGGAAGATTATTATTATCCTCTGTGTTTAATTGTGATGATAGGTTACTAAACATCACTTCAGGAAAAAAAGCTTTTTGCTAGATAAATTAGGAATTCTAATTCTAGTCTAGTGTTTTCAGCATTTTCTAATCATGATTTTGTAATTCTAGAGATCTGTATGCGCTAAGTGCATAGGACATGTAACTCGGAGGTAAACATTGTATCAACATTACACTGCAAAGAGCCTTCATTCAGTACTGATAGGTACACAGATAGTAGATTCCAGATCTATTAAAGTTGTCTTAGAGGTTTGTGGTCATTGCGTATAGTACTCTATATGAATATAAATATTTTATTTCCTTTCATACACTAGCAGGATGGGTTAGAGATAATTCAGTATTATTATATAGTTAAGGGCAGACTTTTATAAATACAGATACACACTAAGATACCACATACAGATAGTTACATCATATAGTATGATTTATTATCTATCCTCAAGCATGCACCTACGGTATGGTTTGTTATTTATCCGTATACATGCACATGTATTTACATACATTTACTTTAGGCCATTGGTGGCTGTCAGCTTTTGTGATATTTCAAAAAAGCAATGAACATTATTTTGCTATCTCTAATGTACAAACTATCAAAACAAATCCCATCTTAACAGCAAGTTCAGTGTGTGCAGCAGACAACTCTGTCAGGCCACTTGCAGTTACTTCTCGCTGTAGGCCTTGGGCCACTCGGTGGCAAGAAAATTTCTCCTACCCCATTCTTTCTACCTCAACACCTACATTCTGGTATCTGCAAACTCATGTAAGAAAGCTCTTGCCCCAGTCCTGTTGTAGTTGCACTTCTGTGATACAGCACAGTTCCCATGCAGGACAGTGCTAACAGGGTAGACAGCCCCTTTTGAGATTCTTAAGGAAAATCACATGTTTTTTTCCACAAGCCAGCATGATTTGAACCCAGCATCTTCAAACAATAAAAACATGCCTGTCCATCACTTGACCAAATGGAGCAACTCAATAACTAGCAGATGTGCAAACAAGCTCTTAGTGCATTTTACTGGTATGTTCCTCAGTCTCTCAAAATGCTGCTCTCCACGAACTAGGATCACAGCAGTTCTGCTACATGTAGCTTGAAGAATAGTCTCAGGCAAAATGTAAATCTTTATAGTAGAAAAAAGTGATTTGCAAGAAGCCAGCTATAGATTTGCGTACTCAAAATAATGGGAATAGGTACTTTTCCATGCACTGAACAACAACAGTTCAAGTTTTCGGTGTGCATCTGTATAAATCATGATGAAAATAAAAACTGATGGCATTTTTAATGAACTGAGCAGCTTTGTCCAAATTTTCCTTACATAAAATGAATAAACATCCAAGTGCATATATGCACAGCTGTATTTTTTGAAGTTTTTTACCTCAGACAGCCTTCCGTATTTTATTTCTCTTTGCATCCTTCCCCATAATGAAACTGTGTAAACATTCAAAAACTAATCTCTGTTAACTACAGAAAACAGCAAAGTTCTTGCTTCTGCTGTTCTACCTGAAATGGAACAGACTATTCCTGAGCATATGTACAGCACAAAGCACACTTCACAGTTGGCTTCAAATCCCAGCAAAACCACTCAGAAAATAGAGAGAATGAGCTGAAACATGAAGTACTAAGTATTTAGCAACAATGCTTAGACAACAGCAGCAGTATGTTGTTTTGCTCTGATTTGAGACTGAAATGCTTTCAGTAGACAGAGTTTGGAGCTGCTCTTTTTCAATGACAGGGAGAAGAATTTTTATAAGTTATTAAATCAGAAGAGCTAAGCTCCCCAGGAACATAGGACAAGATCAGATGTGTCCAACAACTCCTCTTCACATGTGCTCTATCCATCAAAGGAAGAGGAGGCCCAACCTGCCAAGCAAATGTTTTATATTGAGCTGGAGGGTTCCAAATGTCTCACAACAGTGTCAGATAAACAAAAGGAGACACGAGAAGGTGACAGGGAAGCTCTCACTCAAGTGTTGCTTCTGTTTCGAAGATGAGTGACAGACAAAGAATTTTCCCCCATTTAACAACAAAAAGAAATCTCAGACTACTCAAGCTAGACAACTATGCGAAATATCAGTGTTGTCCAAAATCTTTTCTAAGGTAAAGTATACAAATATATTTTGGGTGTAAAGAGAAACCCAATCAAAATACCATAAATTATGCTTCCAGCGGTAACTTTTAATAAGAAAACCTATACCACAGTAAGAATATTTCAATAATTTCATTAAATATTAAACTTTACCGACCACAGAGATTGCCCACTTATCAATTTAATTTCTTTTCTGCTAGAAATAGTTGTATCAGATAGTTATTGATTGGCCAATGGTAATTCGGGGCACATTTAATAAATGTAATAAATATACATTTAGTTTCATGAAACATTACTATGAAAACAGATCTCCCCAGAAGAAGCGTGAGATGGCAAAATTAAAGAACAAGTGACAACTGGCAGAATATCCATCTTTTTCTGTGATCAATATTGAATTACAATACAGTTGAATAGCTGAAACTGCTGCCTGCTTTATAACTACTTAAAAGCACCAGCCAGGGCCTGTCTCACCCCGCCATGATGAGAGAGTGGGACAGGCTGGGGGACAGCTGGGGACACCCCAGAACACCAGGCAAGTGTGCGGTGGAGGTAAAGGCCGAGGCCAGCCCGGGACATCAGCCCACGAGCGGACCCGGCTCGGCAATGCCCACGGCCAGGCAGGACAGGGCCATGGTGGGACTGGAGGCGGGCACCTTACAGCATTACCAGTGCAAGAACTGGTGGCCCCGGGCAGGCTGAAATGGGGTCCCGTGCCATGGGTGGGGTGGCAGAGGTCCCATGGAGGCTGGTAAGGGCCATTAAGGGCTGCTAGTGCCCCCTGTACCCTGACAGTAAGTCAGTAATACCTGTCTGCTGAGATAAAAAACACGGTAATGTTCACTTCCGACAACAAATTTCTATGGCGAAGAGGAGTCAGCAGAGGACAGACATAACCGTTATGAGAAGATCTGTTTTGATAGATCTACAGACCGGCATTGGGAAAGTTGCTACACACATTTCCATCTTTGTTTTTTGATTTTTTAAGTGAATGGATTAAGGGAGAAGTCAAGCTGAGCAGACCCCACAGCCCCATCAGAACCTGGGCATAAATGGGAACCCTAAAAGCTGAAGTGAAAGGAATCAAACAGCTGTTTAATATATCACTGAACAAATTAACTTGCTGCTTTTGATGGGTATAACAGTTTTCCCAATTTTAAAAATATTCCTAGCACTTGCCTACTATTTTAACTCTACTTACTTCAGTAAAGTTACTGTGCAAATGTTCTTGCTCTGTAAATCAGCAAATTTCCCCCTCTACTAAAACTGAGATTTCACAGTCAATTTAAGCTGATCTAAGACTGCACTGCTCCTGAACAGGGCAATCCAACTTCCTTTTATCTCCAGCTGAGTGTTCCCACCACTTCCCTTGTGCGGGCTCTACAGATCATACAGCCAGAGGATAAACAAGATCAGCTCACTGATCCTACTGAAAACTAACACTGAAAATACTTAGTTTTCAGCCAGTTTCTGAAGAGTTGAAAACACCCCTTTCTGTGACAATCTACAGTTAACCCTCGCATAAATTGTTTGTGAAACCTCAGCATTAGAGCGAAAGTGAATTGAAAAAAAAATTATTAATAACTGAGCAAGAAGTGACATAGTACCAAAAATCTGACAGTCTGTTACAGGCAATTACAATATTTAAAAGAAACAATTTTTACTCCAGTTTAGAAAACCCCCTAGTCTACACAGATCTTAACGTACAAGAAGTGAACAGTTAAAATGAAACAAATTACAGTAAAACACTCATTTTGAGAAATGTATTTCAAATCTACAAATACTTAGCTCACATGAGAAACATAATCCAAGGAAAAAATCATAATTAAAATGTTGTAATTTTCCTTTTTGTTTCTCTTTACTATTTTTCTTACTTGGTTGTTTTAAATTTTTATGCATTTTTAACCTGGCATTGGAGTTTTTAATTAGTAATTTTTTTCATCAGATATTTTTTGCTAACCGTGCTTGTAAAGCAATTAGGAAGAACTTCTTTCCCCTTTTCCAGTCTTCCGTGTTTGTTAGATTTTATCTGTGTGGTATTGTGATAATAAGCATACTGTTCCTTTCTGATGTTTATTTCTTGCTGCTTCTGGTTTTATCTATCATCTAACGTGTGTTGTAACACAAGAAAGTGTACCTTTTATGGCAGCTAAAGATACAGCAATAGAATAATGTGGAAAAAATAGGTTGCTCTAATTAACTTATACCATTATCAAGAGTTTTAATGTTTACATTAGAGAACAGACAGGTAATATGGATAACTAATATAATCCTAGATAAAAATATATTAATTAATAATATCAGAATACTTGGCTGAGTTCTGAATTTCCAAAAAACATCAAGCTCGTAAGTGTAATCACTGGTTTTGGCCCTCTTCTGATGCTTGCATTTTATAAACACACACTTTTTTAATCTAAATATAGTGCTTGTAAAGACGGTAACCCATCTGATGAGGTCTATATGCAGGTGGAATCCCCCAAAAAGAGTTACTAAGAGTTTTCAAGTCTCCACATGCAGTCAACAGTAAATTAAGGGCATCTATGAAGTCTGCTAAAACAAGATTTTTATTGCAGTCATAATTTTCATGATGTAGGCATACAAATTAAGACAAGTAAATGTCTTCTTTATTATAGGACTTGTGAAAAACAATCAAACAGTAACATTTGATTCATACAGACCTAAACTCAATTTGAATTTGGGACTTAAAAGCCTTAGACAATCTCTCTCATTACTAATCTCTGTAATATGTGACTTCTTAATGTGTTATTCTTTTGTAGTGTTATTATTAACTGGATTATTAACAATTCCGTGTATGTGTAGCTTTACCTCTGTGCACTGATTTGTATTTTTAATACCTTAGCACCCATTCACACATCAAAAAAAATCAGCCAGTATGTAGAGATTATATATAGTTGTATGCAGAGAGCAGCAGATAAGAGTGGTTCACCATCAGTAGGAGTTGTATGCCTAAACCCTATTTAAACTTTAGGTTTTGCATGGTACCCTCCCAAATCAACAGCTGGGGCAAAAAAAATTACTTTCTTAAGAATGGGCAACAGTCATCTTCACACAAACAGGTTAAATTATTAAAAATGACATGAGCCTCCTTTTAGGTTGATTATGGCCAGACTGGTGTTCTTGGAGATTACTCAGTGACTCAGTAAACTCATTAAATGTGACAAGATGCTAAAACACTAATGGTTTCTATTCTGACCTTTTCTACTCTTTATCTTTTTGTCTGTTTTTTTAATCATGTAACCTCTTAGGGAAGGAAATATTGCCTTCTTTTATGTTGGGAAATTGCCCAGAACATTGCAGACACTACCCAAACAAAGAGTAACTATAATAATAACAAAAATAGGAGGAGGAGGTTTACTTGACCCCATACCAGCAGTCCCCTAAAGACTCCTATCAAACTCAATGGAATTGTGACCTGGCTTATTGCTTAAGTAAAATTGCCCGTAGTTAATTGCACCAATATAATTAATGCTATCAAAATTTACAACAGAAAGGATGCATTGCTATGCAATCAAGAGATAAATGAACTTATTTTTGGACAGAGTCACATATGATAGTTAACGTAGCCACTTAAAAATATATAAATACGTACCTTTCATGTTGTCCTGAGATGGAGTTAAAGAGACATAGAGTTTCCTGTCAGTTCTGCTCCTGACTTCATAATCTTCAATATGACACTGTTAGGTAAATCTCTGTGCCTCCATCTCATAATCTGTTAAACAAATAAAATGCTACATAAGAGTTCAATACCATTAATACAGTTTTTCTCCACTGAATAAGGTCTCAAAGAAAAACCATTCCCTTTGATCTTGTTTGCTGCAACATGCCCTCTGCCAGTCCTCAACAACACATTTTAAGTAATGTATAATAAAAAGGGCAATGTAATGAAATAAACTCTGCAAATACCTCATTTTCCCTAGATTTAATTATGATGAATCTTCTCTACCGTGATAACATTTTTTAACCTTTATAATTTTACAAAGTGCTTGTACCAGATTCTGTTAGTCCCTCATATTTCATGCTATGTAGTTCCATTTATCGCCCATCTATGAAATATAGTGCAAGCATGACAATTCATATTTTAGAAACTTGCAGTATTACACAAGGAACACTGCCTTCCTGTATCATTAATACCAACATTATGATTCAGACCCATGGCTTCTAACTCTTTCTTTTAGGTTAATTTATTGCAGTAATAAACCAATTTCTTTGCTTGCTTCTAGTATTTTATATAACAGTGTAAAGATTTTAAAAGCGTATTATCAAGACTCCAGTTATCCTTAAAATTCTGTTAATACTTCCATGGTCTTACGTATGTGATTTTGCCATCAGCTATGAAAATGTCAGCCTTGTGACTACTGGTGGGGCACCCCACTGAGATTTGTTTGATTTTTGTTGATCCTTATGGGTATTCGGTATATCAGATAGTAAAACAATCTTTCGTATAGTTACCAGAATCTCTCCTCCTTAATTAAGAGGGATCTTGCTATATGTTACCTAGAAAATGCATATTCTATACATATATCTCTACAGAAAAAAGAAACTGTATGTATATACACAAAGAGAGAATATGTGTTAAATAAGCAACTGCTATTGAAAACACTGTCATAAATCAGCAAGTAGATGCAATGGTATCTTTGGTCAAGGCTGTATCTGCAGCTCTGTCAGTGGTCTGTGGATCTGTCTCACCTCCTGCTATCCTTAGAACTTTTCTTGGGGAAAACTATTCTCATAGTTCAGCACTTAAGTGTGTTTTTGGTTTAAGTCCTGGGAAAAAGATTTAACTCCACATGACTGTTTCTCCCACAAGCCAGCTTTCAGTTTCATTTCTGACTTTGTACAGTACTGGTAACCAAAAATTAAAAATTGACATAAACTGAGTGAAAGTTCATTTGTTGTATTTCACAGTTTTCTCACTGAAAAATGCTAAAATTCAAGCATGTCTCAGATAATATAATACTAATATTAACAATTCTAAATGCCCATATGCAGAAGATTTGAGAACAAGTTTCTCACATCAGATCAAAATCACTGAAAGCTTCTCCACTTCAATTGGCACTGGTTCAGACTATGATATGCGTGGATCTGAGCTTTTGAAGTATCATTTTTTGTTACAAATTGTGACCTTATAGGACAATCAAGACTGGTAGCATTAATGATAGTAATAAATTCTGAAGCCTTTAGTTAAGAAAATATAGTTGAAACCAGAATTACTCACTTTGTGTTGAGCATGTTCAGTGGCAATTTTGCCTTAGTAAAGCTATCAATCAAAAGTGGCTTAAAAAGAGGATTTTAAAAATGGAAGAAATCAGTGGAGTTTTATTCCCCAAAAGACTCTTTAAATAGAAGGCTTGATTAAGTGAAAGTTAGTTAATGACTGCAAAATATATCTTTCAAGAAAATACCAAGTCCATAATGAAATAACTTGGCAAGATCCTGAGAAATTTAACCTGCAGAAAACTCAAACAAAAGCCTATGGATAGATCAAGATTTCTCAATCACTCCAATAGCACAGAAAACAGAGGCAAAACTACTAGTGAAGGAGACATTTCAAGGGCACCTGCACCTCTTCTTTACCATTAAGCTAGAGGATTATTGGGGTTTTTTTGACAAACATTTGAAAATGTGTGTTTTACCCATGACTTCTAAGACAAGAAAAAAATGTGTTCGGTTTACAGTGTACAGGCCATTTGGCTACCAGGGAATCATGCTGCTTTTCTTGGTAGCCTATTTGGCTCGACACATTAGCAATTTAAGGACTGTTTGTAATTGTGCATCTGTGGACACAATCCCAGTTGCTCTTTGGGAAAAGTTCTGGGGAAATGTCCTGGCAAAGAGACTGCAGGACTAGTTTAGAAATGAAATTTTAAAATGCAGATAAAGAACTGGAAACAGATTTTCAAACTAAATTATTCTGTAGCACTGTGAAACTTGTGTTAAAGGATATTTATAAGCACAATACAATGCAAATACAAATAAGGCATTTCTATTAAGATAAAGCTATTCCGCAGATACAAGTATAAAATCACATGCCCCTAAAAAAACTAGCTGCAGTTCCTGGGACTTCAACCCCTAGGCATACTCTCTTTGAGCACAGCTAATGCATAGAAGACTGTACTTCTTTGCATTGCTTTAATGTTTAAGGCTGTTGCAAACAACCAAATTAAATATATTTGCACCAAAAATGTGTTAAAAACAATTCTAAGGTTGTAAATCCAAGCATTCAAAATTTACAAAATGCCAGAAAATGGAAGAAGTCTAGAAAATAAAGACTGCTCATCTTACTGGATTTGTTTCTAATGCCATCCTCCCATCCATTGTACTGCACTCCTATCCATAAAAAAAAAAAATCTAAGATTGATGGGAACATCTATAACCTCAAGGTCATCATACAGAAATGCCATTATGCGGAACCTTGTGAAAATGTTGTCAGCGGTATCTCTGCTGTACTCTATAGCTGGCATTTCAGCCTGTCCCTTCTGCAATTAATAGTCACAGTAATAAGATTTTGAAGTTTAAATCTCTTTAAAGGAGAAAAGCTGCTTTTTCATCCCATTCTCAAAGCATACAATATGATTGGCAAAGTATCAGGAATAATAAGACAACTGGTTGACGTAAACCCCAGGAGGAACAGAGCAGCTTTTGTTCTGAGCTCTCATCAAAATCTTGGAAATCTTGCAATAGGAAATGTTGCTGGAATGTAGGTTCTTATTCAGAGTTCTTACATGTTAGGCCTGCAATATCTGAAATCTCTTACCTGCTTCAATAATTACTGTACACCTTCCCATTTGCTGCCTGTAGCTGAAACAGCTATACAGTTAACTATTTATAATTTTCTTGATACAAAAAAATATATATTTTGTTCTTTATTAATGCATCATTATTCTTGTTGTCCTACTGGAGCTACTAGTTATTCTGATTGTTAATGCGATGATTGCTATAAAGCATGCAATAAATGATGCAATCATAAATACTATAGATCATAGAACTAATGCCTTAAAAAGAAAGAGTAGCTTAAAGCACTGTACACATGAAGACCATACTTCCTAGACTGTATGTTAAATGTAATGTTAAATTTAAAAAACCCTTGTGTAGGTTAAAAATGAAGGTTGTAAAGTCAACATTAGCAAGTCAGAAAAAGGAAAACTTATGGTTCAAAAAGCTATACTATATCCACTACATAGACAAGCTGAGTTATCTTAAACATTTAAAAAATGTATGGTAACGACTTCACAAGAAAAGAAACAGAATAGAAAACCTTACTATTGGTCCTAAACCCCCAAGCATTTGCTGCAAACAGAAGGCTTTGGTAGGTATACAGATGTTTTTGTAAAACTCAGAATTTCAGAAAAAGTTTTGAGTTATGTAAGGATCAGTGTCACCTCTTGAATTTAATTTCTTCTTTTTTAAATAAGAAAGAAAAAAAGAAAAATTTGCTTGTGGAGTTTGCATGAGTTGTACACTCTGCTGTCCAAGTACTCTCACCAAATCCGGTTTCAAGTGTGCATTGTCATGTAATTCAAGTACTTTGAACTTGAGTTACTTCCTTCTAATCAATCTAGTAGCTTAAAGGAGAGCACCCACTCCATAAAAACTACTTGAACTGCTGTGCTCTTATTCACGCTGCTTCCACTTATGTATGATGCTAGGATTTCTGGGGACATATCTCACAGATATGAAATCAGGTGGTTTGTGTGAGATTGTGTATGCTGCTTACAACCACACTGAAGGAACTCTAACTAAAGTACCAATCCATTTAGGCTGCAAGCAAAGTTAATGAAAGCATTAGTCATTACTCTAGTTAGCTTTGCAACATATACTCACCACTGAAATTCTGCATGAACCCAAGCAAATGGATCAATTAAACCATTCACCTCTTCTGTAGTCTCCATGAAAGTAAAGAAGAGGCTAGAGCTTAAAATATCTGCTATGACCATACAGACATGTAATGTGCTTCAAAGCATTCCTAGGTAAGAGTGTGGCAGGAAGGCATTTTACAGTGAGAAGACTGAGCTGGATGTGTTCCCATAAGGAAGCAGATCTGTTTTGACTAAACGTGTCATATGCTTCTGAAAAACAGAGGCAAAAAAAGCAGCTTTTTGGAAAGAGGAAATGTAATTTTAACAAAGATTTCTCTGACAGAGAATTGATTGTATGAAATTTGTTTCTACTACTGTTCAGAGAAAAAAAAAAGAATATTTCTAATATAAATTACACCAAGAAATACTCAGCTCAAGGGGTAAGTCCAAATCAGTTTTCATATAAAGTCAAAACCAAACACAGGAAAGCCTTGAGGTAAGAACCAGAAAAAGTACCAGAGCAGTGTGCAGGAGGTTTGGGATCAACTGATGTCACCAACTGCCATTTGATTACGTCACTGAACAAAAGATACTCACCGTGAACCACAGAAATGGGGGTGCTATCTGTGGCAGGTTGATGCCATTTTCTGCTCTCCTGTGTTACCATGTTAGGGCTTTATTTTGAGAGATGAGCAAGGCCTGAGGGTCTGCAATTGTTAAGGGTAGGAAAGTAGAACCTGCTCACTGCAGCTTTCTCTCCCTTTCAAATCTCTGCTCTCAGGAATGCAACAGACCTCCTTTTAGCAAGCAATCCAGTATATTATCTATGTTCTTGTAAGACATTACTCATTTTTTTCCATTTTAACTTTGCGCTCTCATTTCCAATTTGAGTTACAATCTCTTAAGCTAGAAACCTAAGATATGAGCCATCCCTCCTGACTGGTATTCAAGTTGCTGAGTGTTCATAAAATGGTGTCGTGTGAGCTTTCAAATAAAGTAACTCTCCATTACAAAAGATGCTTATAAATGTCACACTCTAACGTGTTCTTACAGACCTCTGAGAGATACAAAGGTGGGAACATCACAAACAAAAGAAAACTTTGGTGGGTCCCAGTTCTATATAACAATCCATTTAACAATATGGATGTGTTTACTAATTACTGGATGTTTAGAAAACATTTTGGTATAACATGTGTACTTCCTTCTGCTTTCAGAATGAAATGTTAAGTTGGAGGGGATTTTTCAGGATGGAGGACTGAGGGGGAGGAACAAGGGGAGGAACAGGGGGGTTTATTGTTGAGCTGCAGTGCTGAGTAGTCAGTGGTAGGTGGATACCGCTTTGCAGAGAAATCATGCCAGCTATAGCAAGAGGAAAAGGAAAATTACTCACAAACTCGATTTCACTTTGTTTTCATTCTATTTGCCCACACTTGTACCTGCAACACCGATTCACTGATTTCAGCTTTCTCGTTATTTTAGAAGTGCTAAGGTGATGCCAACTGGTATAGCCAAGAGCTTTCAGTTAAATACAGAGAGAGGAACATTGTATAAATAAAAGTCAGTTAAACAGTTTCACAAATTAACTGGTGCTGTGTAGCCCAAGGCTATCAAAAATCTTGACTGGGCCAGCAAACTTTCAAGCTTGCATCCTGCCTATCTTCCTGCCGTAGGGAGCCTTTGTATAAGGCTCATTGTTACACAAAGCAGCTACTTCAGCAAAGGAATCACTTCAGGAATTTAAGCCTTATTTGAGGGGATTATCAGCAGTCATTGTTTTGATGTTTCTTAATTTTCAGGGTTTAAGAGAAGAGATGCTAACCCCATGGTCCAGTTCTTTAAACTATATTCTGAATTCACTGCTATTCATGTCAAGCCAATTCACTATAAACTGTAAAACGGAGTTTTACAGAGTATATTAATTCATGCACTGAAAGTTTCCCAAGATCATGTACCCTCTGTTTAAATATAATCTCTTCTGCATCTAGTACTCATTAAGCATTCTAAATATCACCATAAATACCTAAAGATCTGAATATTATTTGATACTCAATATTTATTTGAAGTATTTTGTTACCCTGTATTTAACTGATCACAATATATCAGAACTAGTTACAATTTTCAGGTCACTGAATTAGATGTCAAGATTTCTTACTGCTTTCCCTGATTGCTCACTGCTTCTGGGAAATAAGTGTTAAATTTACACATAGCAGTTACCCTGGATGACTGACATACATTTCTAAATTTCTGTGTCAACTTATGCCAGTTGAAAATCCTCACTCTGCAAAGCCCTGCTCTGTTTATTGGTCCTCATTATTTTTTAATTCATTTATATTTTTGAGGGAATATCACATGTTTCTTTTTAACAAGGAGCCTCAGAATTTTTCCCTAACCAGCTAACAGGTAACTCCCTTCACAGACAACTGTAGATGGTTGCTATTAGTACTGAAATCATTCAGTTTGGATGTATACTGCAAAAAAGGGAGTTTCTGCCTAAGCTACAAATTTATTCCTCCCTAGCTTGTTAATTCAGTCCAGGCAAACATTCTGTCTAACCCTATATAAAGACATTTCTATTGGGATTGCAGAGATCCTCTACTAAAACCAAAATACAAACCTAAGTAAAAGGTGTAGTATGTCCTATCTATGAATTCATGGCTAGTAAAACCTTTTCTACCTTGGTCAGTAAAAGAATTGTTCTTCACCAATTCATTAAAACTTTACTACAGAAATTCCTAGACTAATGATCTGAGGAGTCCAATTTTCCGTGCCTTCATGTGTAATCAATGTTCAGAAGCATATTTCACTAAATCTTCAAACCAGTGCAAACCACTGGAAGACCATCATCATCTGCATGTTCAGTCCTCTTCACTCCTCTCATCGGGGGCATTCAGTTAGGTTAAATTATTTGTTCTCCATGTCCAAAACTCTCCTTCAGTGTCTTTTAAATGAGGGACCATTTCATGCTGTGTGATCTCAACTTCCCTTGATGACAGCTCTATCCTACCGGAACTATGAAACTGTCAATGTGAAGAGCAAAATTTAGGTGTGCAGAAGACAAAAATGGCTCAAGCAGCTATCCCACAAACTCTTTCAATAGAGGTCAACCACCTCAGCATCTACGAGGAAAACTGCAAAACTCAGTATTTCCATCAAACAGCCCAAAGTAATACAGCTAAAAGTTTCTTGCTGGCTGGAAGTAGAAGAAAAATTTTTTGTACACCTTGTAGTTTCAGAAAATGAGTAGATAGTACCATGACAGACATGGAATAAGACAACAGATCACCTTGATTTAATAGAGGTAAAAGGTGTGCATGGTCAGACTTTGGGGACTAATGCCCTGTAGTAAATGTGAGGTAATACAAGGCAGCTCTGCATCTGTGACAGAAGGCCAAGCAGGCCACACTATTAGTTTCTCCTCCCTTCTTAGGCACAGTATTGTCACAGTCAATGTAAGGTAATTTGAGGTCACCTTTATCAACAGATTGAAACCAAAGTGTTTTGGGTTTTGTTTGTTGTTTGGGGTTTTTTTTTCCAAAAAAACCCCAACAACCTAACTTAAGAAACATTAACTTACCATGCATATTTCTTAACCCAACCCATATGATATGAGATCATCTAATATTCAGGTTTTCTTGGATTCAAGTACACACACTGTTATCTTCTTTTTAAAAAGCATTAAGCTGATGCAGTGGTGGTTAAATGGCTTGCCTGGAGTCATCCAGCGTATGAAAGGTAGAGCCATTAATAAAACCCTGGAGTCCCAACTGACAAGTTCTTTGTAGCAAGGATTGGAGTGTAGTTCCTCTCTAGATAAATTAAAATGTTGTGGTTTATGTCAATAGAAATATGGGAATTTCCACAATGCATTAGACCCTAGCACATATTATGCAGTATCCTTCATTTGACAGTGGCCAGCAGTAAAAAAAAACAACTCCCCGCCAGCCCAGCTGACAAATGTTTTGCTTTTTCCCCCATGCCAGCCATTATATTTTCCATGGATCTCTAAAAATGCATTTTCACATTACCGGTAAGAAGATCTAATGGCTTGTCCCACTGATGTCAGTCTTGAGCGTAGCAATATAATCCCACCACTTCCCTTGTATGGGCTCCAATTCCACAATGAGCCAATTTAGGGAACTAAAACATCAGAAAATTAACCCTACCAGAAAAAAAAAGTGAGAAGCCATCTATCCTTTTTCTGCCTGAGACTTATTACTATGGAAGCACATATTACTGATTGTAACAGCTCTGGATATATACAATATTCACGTAAGCATCTTCTTTCTGGAATCCCTGTACATTTTTAGCTTCAGTGATCTGAAAATTGTAGCAGCATACACAACACGCCTGGCCAGTGACCTCCCTCTGCTACTAGTACTCAGGCACACCAGCTGTGTGGCTTCCTCAGCCAAAGGAGCAATAGGTCACCACTATTTTAAGTTCATTGACTGTCCCCTTATTTTAGTCTTGTAAAATTAGAAGACAATAAGCTCCTCCTCTGTTTTCTCTAGGCCATTCATTATTCTATAATTTACCCCCCTGTTATTCATGTTTGTTCAAAACCTAACAATGTCAGTCTTTTTTGCCCATGCCCTTGTCCTGAAACAGTCTCATTATCCAGTCCTGGGTACCTCCCCTGACAGGGACAACCAAAGAAATATTTTGCTGATTTCAAAATGCACTGCATTTACTCTTAGCATTTTCACTCATTTTCATAAATGCAAATATGCACTCCAAGAGTTTGATTCCGTATCACTTTCCTGTTCATGAGTTAATCTAATTTCATGCAAAGTTGATACAATACATAACTATTCTTACGAAGTAGTATTTTACATCTGTTCTTTACTGATATAAATGATAGTATCAAGTAACCTGGAAAAGAAAATCCGACCCAGAAAAATAAAAGCATATTAATTAAAACATACTGTCTGTCCCTTACTAAATTATACATTTCTAAATCTTTTAGAAGCATGCCTTTTCAAATAACTCAGGGGATTTGCAGTTGCCTACCGAGCTTTTCATTTCTAGGTCACTTGTTAAATCTACCCCAGGTCAGCACTGACTGAAAATTATTACTGTCTGGCAGCTGTTTTGTAGTCTACATAAAATGAATTAGTGGTTTCATTCCACTTCCTAATGGACAAGTGGCCCCATCTTACACTTCGACCTAAATGACACCCTGTTGTCTACTGCAGGGAAAGAACTAAATAAACTCTTTTTATTCCATAGGTAGGTCCTCATGGTTAGGAATGAGACTGGTGGGACCCTCAGGGCTATTATAGCACTACTCCACAAGAAATAAAGCCCTCCATCTATGGAATTCCTGTAATCGGAACAGATAAAACGCTATTTTGGTGAGGTGTTGTGGTGATTATTTTGGTCCTCGGAGGATCTTTGTCATGTGGTTCAGTGGGGAATATGCTACAGGTTGGCCACTGTTACAGTTAAAAAGAGAGTTGTGCCCTCCACATTTCACAGTTCAAAGGGCAGAGAATGTGTGTATGTATGTATTTGTGTATGTGTCCTTGTGTATGCATGCAAGGAACCAGAGGAATAATCCACAAAGTTTTCCTGTTTAATAATAGTAGAAAGAAAATTGCCCTTTGATTGAGATACAAATACGTTTAAAATGTTTTAATAATAACACGGTGGACAAACAGATAAAGAGATATGCTATTTAACAGCAAGAGATGGAAATTACAACGTGATCCATGACTTTTACTCATTGTGCTCTACTTGTACTAGGAATAAAACGGGTTTTTCTGTCTTGAAAGCCTCCAGTTTTACACTTTCACAAGCATTGCATTCCTTTCTTTTTAGAGTAGACGCCAGTACAAATGCACCAGCATGTATTATTAAAGAACTTTGTGTCTGTCTATTTGTATTTAAAATATTTCTCACAGAAATAAAATTTAAGTCCATTATTTTCTCTATTTTCTCTTGTCTTTTTTCCTTGGATGATAAATAGGTCTCTGTGAAACTGGTACTATCCCTGTCCTTACTGAGCTAGGACAAATTTCCCCTAAGGCCTCCATTTTCCTCTGCACTTTCATTTGTCATTCTGCTCAGCCTGCAGCGATTCAAACAGGCCTGCTCCTTGACTGAGAAAGCTTCACCTCTTCCTATCCACCAGGATAAGGTTGCTTTTCTATGGTTTTGTGACAAGTGAAAATAAAAAAGAGGGACAATCAACTTCATCTGTCACCATCTTTTCATGCTCTTGTCCCTCAGTGACCCTACTGTCTCTGTTCCTATTTGTTTGCTTCTTCTGAACTTATTGTTCATCTTTCCTTCTTTGCCACTCCTCACTCTCTTCACTGTTTAACCTAACTTTTCCCAAAGCAGCCCTCATTCCACAAATAAAAAGCTGTTAACTTCAAGGTGGTTTCTCTACCTTGACAACACCACCAGGATCCAGGTGTTGGATTGTCTCCTTTCATAATTCACCACATCATTACTTTTTTGAAAAGCCAGATGCATAAGTTAGGCTGGCTCCTAGGGAGATTACATTTCTGTTACTAGCACTTGCAAGTAAATAATTGAACTGATATTGATACTTCTGTTATTTCTTGTATGATATTATCTGTTGGAGAAGCTATTCTGCGATGATTGTACACAGGACTTTATTTCATTATTACATGTACAAGCATTGTATATAGTGTCTCATTTTTACGTGTTTCCCTTTTATACTTTACCACTAAGTTAACTGCCTTTTTAGCTTTATTCTGTGGGCCCTGCTCACAAGCTCTCTCTCTGAGAAAGAATTTACCTGTATGGAAAGTGGTTTCCATGTAATGAATATTACAAAGAATCACAGGCAGACTTACCAGTGTTTTGTTACCAAGAACTAAGAGTCTTTTCAGGGACTTTAGAACAAAGAATGGGCACGAGGCCAGTCAAACACTCACTGCCATTTCTTGTCCATCTGTCCCTGACTGGAGTGTAAGAAGTTACACAACTTTTGCTTTACAATCAACTAGACATTACCTAGAAGTAGAGACAACCTGTTGTTCTTTATTACATTACTTCTATTTCATTGTGTATATCCAATTTGTAAGAACAGACACAAATGCACATTCAAATTCTACAGAGCATTTAATATTAAAAAACATATTCTGGTAGTCTCCAAGCTACCGTTCCAATAATTAACAAAACCAACTTTCCAATGTGTTTGTGATTGCGGTTGTATTCCCAAATATCTAACATAATGCACCCAAAGTATTTGCTGTTTAGACTGCAGCCTTTCCCTCAGTGGGGTACTAATTTAAAAATCGAAGTCTAAGAACACAGTTAAACTTTGCTTTTACCATGTCAGGTAAAAACTGACCTCCTCCTAACCCCTAGATTCTGGCTCTGTATGTTTACATTTTGCTTTCACTTGCCTCTTCTTGCCTTTGATTGCTACCTTTCTTGTAGGAAACCACCTTCCACTGGCAATAAGGCAGATGATGAAAAGGCTCTTCTGTCTCTTTGTTCGTAAGATTTGTATTGTTTGTGTTTGACTATTTTTCAAAGACTAACACTTTGGTTATGACAGGCCGTTGTTGAATCTTCTCTACAATAGTAGTTCTTACACAGTGTATTGGGTCTGCATGGCAAGGTTTTGGTAGCAGGGGGGCTACAGGGGTGGCTCCTGTCAGAAGGTGCCAGAAGCTTCCCCTATGTCTGACAGAGCCAGTGCCAGCCGGCTCCAAGAGGGACCTGCCACTGGCCAAGGCCGAGTCCATCAGTGACGGTGGTAGTGCCTCTGGGAGAACAGATTTAAGAAGGGGAAAAAAAGTTGCAGTGGCACAGAAACTGCAGCCGGAGAGAAGAGTGAGAACATGTAAGAGAACCAGCCCTGCAGACCCCAAGGTCAGTGCAGAAGGAGGGGCAGGAGATGCTCCAGGCACCGGAACAGAAATTCCCCTGCAGCCCGTGGGGAAGACCACGGTGAGGCAGGCTGTCCCCCTGCAGCCCAGGGAGGTCCACGGTGGAGCAGATCTCCACCTGCAGCCCGGGGAGGACCCCACGCCGGAGCAGGGGGATGCCCGAAGGAGGCTGTGACCCCGTGGGAAGCCTGCACTGGAGCAGGCTCCTGGCAGGACCTGTGGCCCCGTGGAGAGAGGAGCCCAGGCTGGAGCAGGTTTGCTGGCAGGACTTGTGACCCCGCGGGAGACCCACGCTGGAGCAGTCTGTGCCTGAAGGACTGCAGCCCACGGGAGGGACCCACGCTGGAGCAGTTCGTGAAGAACTGCAGCGCGTGGGAAGGAGGTTGGAGAAGTTCATGGAGGACTGTCTCCCATGGGAGGGACCCACGCTGGAGCAGGGGATGAGTGTGAGGAGTCCTGCCCCTGGGGAGGAAGGAGCGGCAGAGACAAAGTGTGATGAACTGACCGCAATCCCCATTCCCCGTCCCCCTGCGCCACTGGGTGGTAGGTAGAGAATTCATGAGTGAAGCTGTGCCCAGGAAGAAGGGAGGCGTGGGGGGAAGGTGTTTTAACATTTGGTTTTATTTCTCGTTACCCTACTCTGGTTTGATTGCCAATAAATCAAGTTAATTTTCCCCAAGTCAAGTCTGTTTTGCCCATGACGGTAATTGGTTGAGTGATCTCTCCCTGTCCTTATCTCGACCCATGAGCTTTTGATTATATTTTCTCTCCCCTGTCCAGCTGAGGAGGGGGAGTGATAGAGCAGCTGCATGGTGTTTAGTTGCTGGCTGGGGTTAAACCATGACAACAGTCAGTCAGGAACTACTGAATTAATGATTTTGATTGTGTGATAAACAGCAGTACAGAACATGACTGATTTTATATGCTACTCTAAGATCCATAAGTACAAATACTTACACTTGATACAAGCAGTACCACTGCTGTATTGGTCAACAGAGACTTGCTCAACAGCTCTGGCATAGATTCATAACTTGGACACTAAAACCTGACATTTGTGGCTGAAAATTTCTTCTCTCTTAGAGCAAAATCAGGATTTTATGAACTACTCAATACTACTTTGTCTTTAGGCACCAGAAGGGTACTTTCTCAGCAGTTATTTCCATCTCACATAAAATTGATCTTGCTACCCTAAAAGAAAGGGACATAAACTCTTTTGAATTTAACATAAATGCATAGTAAAAAAGTTACACCAATGCTTAGATTCTGTGATCATCAGGTATGTGATATTTTAACTTTCACAGACATTGCAGCTATCAAAGGAACAGAATTTCAGATCAGAACCTAGGATAATGGGACTGAACTAGGGTGAACAAGCCCCAATAAATCTGTCAAAGCAGTCAATTGCTTAAAATTCTCTTTTATTGGGAAACTGTTCCCAAAGCTTGTTCCTCTGACAGTTAAAAACTTTTTCATGTTTTTACAATGTGTATTCACCATGATATCACATCCAGTCATTTGTGTGCTAATACTGGTCCAAATATTTCTTTTCTTTTTCAGATGTCTACTATCCTGCTTCATTGTCCATTTCAACATTCATTTTGTGAACTAAGGAAAAGAAGCTTGAAAGAACTTCTTCAGTCTCCTCTCACAGGAACAGCTCTCCATTCCATACTTCACCCCAATTCTCTGTACCTATTCCATTTGAATTCATCTTTCTTGTTAAGAATTGTAAAAAATATTTTAGAAGACACCTTTCCAGTGCTCTGTATGCCAGCAATGGTACTTATTTCTCCCTTCAGTATACCCTACTTGATACATTCAATAAGCAAGGACATCTCTTTCTCAGCTGTACATGAGAAGTTCAGACTCATCCTGCAACTGGCTAATATATTTATGTTTTTCTCCCTTCTGTCATGTGTGAGGATATCCCAGTTTCAACAGTGACACCTCATTTTCCACTAGTAATGAATTTCAGTAGCTTACTACTTTTTGTCCCAAAGCTAATGCAAAATAGTAAGTGTAACTGGATCCAACAATGAACCTTGAAGAACTCTACCGATTGCCTTCCTGCAGCCTACTATTTCCCTTTCAGTGTCATCATTGTTATTCCCCTTTATAAACTTCCTCATTCATATTAGATATATTGTATTAATTCCCACAGAGTCTATCTTAACAAACTAAGCTCATTAACACACAAATAGCATCATATGAAATGCTTTACTAAAGTCCAGACAAGTGGAATCTACTCTATTTCCTTAGCCTAGAAAATTAATTATCAATGAAAGCTATTAAGTAGGCCTACTACAATATATCTTTATAAATTCAACTTCCTTTTTTTGCTCTGTTTTCCATTTACATTCACACTTTTAAATATTCTTCCCACCAGAGGTTGTTCTAAAGCTTTGCATGCTAATAAGACAACTAAAGCTATAGTAGCCCATGTTATTCTTTTTAAACATAGGTTGTGTATTTGCCATTCAATAGTCACATGACTTTGTCCTGGTTTTGACAGATTTATTAAAAACTAACTGTTTCAAGACTTTTCATTTAACATAGTTCTTTCAGAATTTGATGGAGCTGATATGGTTCTTCTGCTCTGATCATATGGCACTTCTTGAGCTTGGCTTCCACATCCAGTAGGGCAGTTTCCATTTCTATATACTCATTCATGCTCATTCATATTAGGTATCTTTGCCCTTGTCCACTTACTCAACACTTCCAGTGTTTTTGAAAGGTGAGAAAAATCTATAATTAGTTTCTCCCCTCTGCTGAATTACACTGCTCCTTCAACTAGACTTAGATCCTTTGTAGTTCTATATCAAAGCAGCAGAGAAGGATTGACAAGCTCCTTCATGGAAAATAGGTATTCTACTTTTCACTAAAATACATTTAGAAATCTTTCTAAGACTGACTTGTAAGATACATGTTAAAAACAGATCAAGTCTTTTCTCATTCCTAAGTGCATTTTGACAAGTTCCAGGAATTGAATAGTCTCTTTCCAAATTCAGTAAGATGTTTCATATTTTGCATTGAACATGATGCTAGAGTAAAGTGGTTTCTTAGTTTGGTTTCAGTTTTAAACCACACGACAATCAATCCTTCCCAAAAGACTTTATTTTGGTGGAATAACTGTTATCAAGAGACTTTGCTTTAACATCTTCTTTGCTTAGAAAAGAAGAGGGAATAAAAAACACAGCTTTCAAACCACAGAACAACCGTTGAAAACTTAAAACCACAATACCCAAGAACAGACTGAGCCTATGATTACCTAACACAAAATGCGGTTTAAACTGGGCATCATACCAAGTTTTTCACAGAAACCCAAGGGGAAAATGGAGTATAAGTATCCATGGTTACAGTGACCCTTGCTTGGCACCTGAAGAGATCTTTCTAGAAAAAGACAGGTAGAAACATTTATCAGGGTCCTTAGAAGCAGCAAGGCTTCTTCCTGTTTTTATAAGTTAAAAAAAAAAGATAAAATAGCACTTAGTACAGCCTGTCCTGAACACAGACTGTAACCTAGAAATATTTTTAGAATTCCTCTCTTGTATGTTTTTCACAATATTCACTCAGTACTGAAAAATAACCTCAGAAATATAGAACCATCTACTTAAAATAATGGCAAATCCCTAGAATAACAAGTTAATTTATAAAGTGACTATTTCAAGACTAAAGTATTTCTTCCCATGTTCAGTTGCACTGAACTCATGAATGAAGGAACAGGACTGTAGGCTACAGTTTTTAATGGAAAAAGTTTGAAGTGTAAATTAAGCTAAATCAGAACCACCGCTGCTGAGTATTGAAGCTTCTACACTCCCCGTACTTCTCTTCAGCTATACCTCAGAGGGTAATGATATAGCTAAACACAGATGACAGTTTGCTTGAATGGCATTTTTTCTTACTTCTTCACTGACGCTTACTTACCTGTTCTCTGTTTATATGTATTTTTGGGGAAGATTTTTTTTTAAATGTATGCTGATGCATAACTAGGTATACTGAAGCACGAATAAACATGCACACATGAACAAGTACTCAAGACAACTTATTTTCTAGGTGCTTCTCCTATGTGTGCGATAATCTGGTAAGACAGTGAAAAAAGAGAGCTCAGCTGAGTTTGGATGGTAAGTTCCTCTCTCCCTGGCAGGGAGAAACACACCTATTTCACATTAAGGTCCATGTACAAACCAAATGCAGTTGTCCTTCTTGTGAAAGAGGAAAAGGCAGGAAGAGATTTTTAATGCCCTTTATTTTGTAGGATGCTTATCTTCTATTCTTTATGCTCCTTAAGGATTCTACCTCTACTTCTCTTATAACGGTGAGGGCTCCACAGTTCCTCATAACAGATTGTCGCTGAATCACCCAACTGTACAGATCTGATCTAGATCAGGCATTAGCACGCTATCACATTTCTGTCAAATCAGCCAGAGTGCATGCCATGACATTTGTAAAGTCTTTGTTCCAGCCATTATGGAAATGATGTGCATGATGCCTGGCTCAGCATAAAGTTTGCCCAAAGTTGCCTGTTCCACTTTCTAAAAATGAATTTGAACCAGCAAGATGAAAGTTTAGCAAGTTCAGTTGTAACAGATTAGCTCTTTATATCATGTAGCTGGAGCACTCTTTATGCAGTGAGATACCCTGAAAATTGGATTTACCTCCCCAATAAATCAGAAACAGAGGTTCAACATCCCAATCATTTCTTCAAACAGTTCTGCCGCTTTCACAGAAGTTGGTCACCTAATGACTGAGAAGAAATCATACTGTGTGACCTCAGTGATTATTTACAAAGATTAGGCCCCAAATCCTACCTACCAAATTTTCAAAACAGCAAGAGCAAAGATCACTATTCATAACCAATCAGCTCAAAATAATAAGGGTGTAATATCACGCTCATTTCACTGGCAATTAACGAACAGAGAAAGGAACGTACCTGCCATAAATATTCCTACAGCTCTCTATCTACATCCTTATATTTGACTATAAATAAATGGATATAGCAGGCTGTATATGTGTATTTACTCATGGTATTTAAGCAAGTACTGTATATAGAGGGCTTGACTGCAGCACTGAAAATTTGGCAAGATTTAATGGAGATTTTTTGGCTGGTTTAGAAATGCTGGGTCATGTTTCAACAGACATCAAACTGATGGACAGTTACTGAGTAAATGCTATCAATTACCTAAGTAGGAAGCACTGACTCAGAAATGTAAACCCAGTCTTACTCCTGCACCTGATTGATAGAAAAAAGGCCATACCTCAATGGTGTAGGGCAAACCTGGCTTCCAGCAGCAAAAAAATATTTGGAAGTCTAAAGTGAATTTTCAGGGAAATAGTGGGAGGAGAGATCTGAAAGAAAGATATGATGGGAATGCACATCACTGAATTTGGGTGACCTCCCTACTTGCTGAACAGATTCAGCCACTAATTTTGAGAGGAAGCAGAGACAGGCGCAATCCCTGGCATGCAGATTCAAAAATAAGTATCCAAGCTGAGGTTCAGCACCCAGATGCACAGACTTTACTTCAAAGCTGTTGCAATAAAACTAAAACATTTGTGAGCTTCAGACTGCTAAACTGAGCTAAACAGGAAGAGTTGTGGCTCCTACTCTGCTTTCAGTGCCACTTTTTAGACATGAAACAAGTGGGCAAATGAGCTCAAGAAATTATTTCAGCGAGCTCAGAAGCTCACAACATGTGAAAAATCAATACCTACTACCACATCCAAAGAAAGGAATTAGAAGAAATGTGTGAAAATTATAAAGAAAGCATGGCACATGCTAGCATACTTTGCTACATCCCAAGCATACAGTTCCACAGACACAATTTCAACAAAAGATTGATCAAAAACTGCCAGGGCGGAAACACAACATCAGAATGCTTTTCCATTGTGTGGAGCAAACAGGCTTAATGTATGCTAACTGGGCACTGCTAGTAGCAGAGGTATGAGGACATGGTCTGATGGACCTATTTTGAGTCATAGAATGATTCAGGTTGGAAGGAACCTCTGAATTCAAAGCTAGACCAGGTTGCTCAGAGCCCTGTTCAGTCTATTAGTCTCCAAGTAGCTATGTCGTGTTTACACTGTTAGGAGAAGCAATGCACAGTCCTAGATATAACTGTATCTCTAAAGCTATATACTACGAAATCATGAAATTGTGAAACTGCATACACATATACGTGAATATCTGAAATAGGGTTTCTAATTTTATCCATATGCTCTTAAGACAGGAATATAGCATGCTTTTAGCACAGGTCCACAGAAGCATATCCTGTCCTTAGTAATCCAAACTGAACTGCGAGCAAGTTTCTAATGGAATTTTACAGCATAAAAGAGCATCATAAGAAACACATCTCATAGCTAAACAGAAATCTATCTGAATGCTATGAAAGCCCAAATCCTGCTTGGTTATAGTAAAGAAATTACTTGCGATATACTTAGGTAGGTTTTAGTTTGTTTTCATAATTCTGACCCGACAGCAGTTCTGGAAAAAAAACACTTCAGCATGTCTCCAGAAGTGTTCTGCTGTACAATCATCAAAGATAAAACCTTCAGCTTCAGTGATATGCAAATGAAGACATGTTTGTTAAAAGGATTAACAAAGTTGTTCAAAGCATCTTTTTAGTCTACTCTGCTTCCAAACAAACAATAAACCATCCGCATGCAGTGAGATTTGCTAACCCATAAACATAGCCAAATGGAGGAAGAAGATCAGAACCTTAATGAGTTTGGTCCCCTTTGAATTTTAGCTGATCAGTGTCACCAATAATTTCAACAGGCTCTAAAATAAGCACTTTCTGTCTTCAAAGTGCCTTGCAAACATCAACCAATTAATCCCTACAACTCTCCTCTGAGGTAGGTAAGTAGGTATTGTTATCCCCATTTTACAGTTGGGTGAACACAGTCAGAAGGGTTAAGTGATTTGCTGCAGGCCACAGATGGAGGTGGGATTAAAACACAAGAGTGACTATGATTCCTTTTAGAGGACAGCGCTTTTTTTTCCTGCTGACTTTTCTGTGCTGACTTTAGACATCTTGGCCTTGTGGCAATACTTAAAGGAAACAAAATAAATTCTCCTTGTTAAAAGCAAGAACCCATAAAGAAATCTGTCTTTTATGCCAGTACTGATAACATTTTTTGTTGCCTTATACTGATGTAAGGCTTTTCCTTTAATTTTGTTCTGATAGTCAAGTAACATTCCATTCATACAGGGACTTATTCCTGTGGTAATGTAACATGCTACCAATTGAAAGATATGTCCTGCTCCTTTGCAGATTTTATCTTGTCTTTCTGCTTTGAAATCAGTAAATTTAGGTGGCACCCTGCCCATAAGGTAGGCAGACATTCTCCTTCCATGATCAGGGTAACAGTTGGTAGGCTTGTTCCACTGCAGCACAGGCAGAAAGAAATGGAGACAAGGAGCTTTGAGAACCAGGGGCAAAGAAAGCCATTAACTGAAACCCAACTCCAGCAAACCGCTTGTAACCATTCTAACAGGCGTAAGATTGATACCTTTCCCACTTCAACAGAAAGATCAGATGGAAAAGCAGAGTATATCCTTTTCCTCTCTATGTATACAACTTCAGGCCACTTGAAGACCCATTTGTCCTGAAGTCAATCCAGTGTATGGTAATAAACATTTGAGTTTTATAAGGAAACCTGTTTTCATCTAGTGGCAAGCAAGCCCACAACATCAGCTCCCTAGAGTATTTTTTAGAATAGAAAAAATCCACTACTCAACGCTAATGTCTTGCAAATCCTGAGCACATTTTCTGTTACATTTTTCAGAAGACACTCCCCGCACTTTCAGAAGCCTTCCAATACAGGAACTGACACGTACAGAGAAAATCAGTGAATATTTGAAAATCATTCACTCCCTACTACATAGTACAGTAATTTTAGCCATATTGCTTGTTACATATTTTTAAGACACAATCATCTATCTATGTGTCCTGAAAGGATAGCTCCATTAATGCTAAAAAAGAAGGAATAGTTTATTAATACACCATTGTAATTAATACACTATGGTGGTATTCATATGTTACATAAACCAGGGATCGTATTTCCTTTGTGTTAGGTGTCGCGCACAATGGTGTCATCAAACTTTTATTAGCTAGAAGTTTACTTTGTTAAAGACACCTGTGAAGCCTTCCGATTAAGCAAGTAATTTAACATAGTTAAATAAAATGCAAGTTATTTTTCTACTTCTGTGGATACTGAATCAAAAGGATGTTTTTCCCATGAGAAAGGGTTATTAGAAACTATTTTGCTCTTGCATGACCAGCACTTATGTCTCTTTTTAGAAGACAAAAAAATAGGTTAATGATTCACAACCTGAGCAATTGTATTGTTAGCATAGCAGTGTAAGAACGCGTAGGATTTTGAATCTCAGAGGGCATGTACTCAGTAACAAAAATACGTATTACATGGGTTAGGAAGGGTCTGATTTTCACAGTAATTCTGTAACCAGAAAAACATGTAATGCAAAACATAAGCTTGGAAATTGCTATTTGCTAGCTCCGTCTTAAGAAGATTTGTAGCTAACTCTGAATTACATGCTCTGCAGAAACAGCTCCCTTCTTTTATCACTTTGGAAATTATTAACTTACCCTCGATGGTCCTCCGTGCAGCAAAGGAAGTTTTCACATGGATTTTCTGATAGGAGAAACAAAAGAGATCATAGATAACAAAAGAGCAGTGTGAATGATAGTTTTAGAGGACCTTCATCCAAACACGTTTCAGTGACATCTCATCAGATAGGGTATCAAGCCCCAAATTTCCCACTGCTCAGCACTACCATGCTTCAGGGCTAATCCATGGAACTAGATCATTCCTCAGTTCTGAATTTCTTATGCTATCTATGAACACAAATAACTGAACACATCCCATTAATTAATGAAATCAATTGTCACGTAACGTGCTTTACTGTTACGGATCTATCTGCACAGTAAAATGGAGGTGTGATAGCACTTGCCTACTTAGGCTGTAACTACACTTGCAGTTCTTTGCATGGGTACCCCACGTGTCAATGCACTCCATGCTATCCACCCCGATAAATAACCAACCAACTCTCAAACTTGTCAAATAACTCTAGAGTTCATGTACATATACGTATTTTCTTGCTCATCTGCAACCATTGCCACAAGCCACCTGCACTACAAGCATATTTTAATGTTCTGCACTGCATACATAGAGAAGGAGCAGTGTTTAATCTTCTATACCCCTCTGAGATGAGTATATGTTCTCCATAAAAATACATCTGTCACCCATATGAATTTCTGGCAAGGTAGGATCCAACTTTTCCTAAAAGTTCATCTCCCCTGTATGCAGCTCCGTATACCAATTAGGTTTTTAGCACCTGTTCAACATGCATATTTCTGAAAATCTGGTTCACATGTTTGCAACTTCAGTAGGCTGGAGAGCCTTTCAAGCAGCATACGCTTGCTGAAAACTGCACAGCAATTGCTGGTGCCATGAGCTGGGCATCCTCCATAAGTGAAAAAGTGAAAGATAATTATATAGACGTGATCCTACTCATCCATATACAAAAATCCCTCATCTGCCCCTTTATCTGCCTGGTCATCTAACGCTGGGCTGCAGATTACCTGTGGCATGTATTTTCCTATTTGTATGTCTAGAAAGTAGTGAACACATCACAGGTTCTATGGAAAATAAGGAACAAATAGCAATAACTATAATTTTGTCACACTTGTTTTTAAAGAAGTTCAGCAGAGTGGAATTATGGTAACATAAGGCTAGGATTAGTATCTAAAAATGGGGACTCCGCAGAAGATTTTTTATTTCTATAGAATTCTAGCATGGTGTGCCTCTCAAATTTTTCTGGATATAAACTCAAAGTAGATACTGAGTTTTCTGGAACTGCTAATTCCTGAGTTATAATCAATTAAAGTTTGCTTTTAATGCAACTTGTATGTGATATTCCAGACCTGCTAACAAATTATGAATTATTATCAAATTACAATGTAGTTAAAGTACCTAATCACATTATATGTCATGCCTTACATACCATGATTTTAACAAAAAAAGAAAGATTATCAGTGTTATTAATCATAACCAAACTCATACTCACTGTAGTATATGAGAAGGAGTTCTAGAGCTTTTAGGGGAAGAGTAAGAGAGTGACTCTTGTCTAATACCTGGAAATAATCTTTGCATTTAAAACTGGTGGCTAACTCAGTGCATGTAAACTGGTAATAGGGACATTTAAGAATAAAGCTTTTGTTAAATTTTAATTTTGTTCATCCCTTGAAGCTACCAGGGTAATTTGGGCATATTGTTATTACATAAAGAATGCCCTTCTCCCTTTTTCTTCTTTCCGCTCCAAATTCCAACTGTAAAGAGTAAAACTATATAACGGAATCAATTATTCCCAACATAGTTACTCACTATGGTATGAGCTGTGAAACTGGGGGGGGGGGGGGGGATGATGATGATGATGACATACTATTCTAATCAAAATCTTTTCTGCAAATTAGTTTACCTGCATGAATATCAACAGTACTGAGACCCCAGCGACAACTGTAAAGGAAATCCATGATTCTGTTTTATTTTTCTTTATATTTGGGTTGGTTTTCCCTTGCAAACCTATTTTATGATTGCTATTTTTATCCTACATCTACAATTTCAGGGTTTTCTCTCTCTTTTTTTTTGTTTGTGTGTTTGTTTGTTTTTAGATTATCCCACGACTGGAAACAGATCATTACTAAATGTACTCACCCTTCACTTTTAAAAAACTAATTTACCAACCGTGAGAGAAGGAGAAAGACAAGCAGCGTTCCTGATATTAGCAGGCAAATAAAGAGCTCACTGTGTGCTATTTTTAGATGACAAGACATTGAGCACGCAAATCCACAGTTTTAAATGAAGTTGGCAGCACCATTGTTTTGACAATGTTTTATCTTCTTCCTGATTTCTATTGTTTCCTTAACACATTTCTCGCAATGTTCCAACACTTTTTGGCACAACGAACCGTCATCCTATCTCAGACGTGCTGATGAAGCACCTGCAGCTCCTCGTCAGACTTCTCACCCAAAACCACAGACGCCAGGGGAGTTGAGCGGGCAGCCTGCAGCCCGCTCACCTTGCAGCCCCTGAAAGGCCTGCAGAACCTCTCATCCCTCAGGAAGGACCATCCCCGTGCTTCGTGCCTCTCCCAGTACGCTCCCTCCTCAGCAGGGACGAGAGACGGCCCTGAGGACTGCGTTGACTATGTTTTTTGAAGGCTATGCGGGACCTCGCCTCTTTCCCCTCCATCACGATTCCTGGACCCGTGACTTCGCCCGGAGCTCGCCCGGGGTACCCACGGCAACGCGGGGCCCGACAACACACTTCAAAGACTTTTCCTGAGGGGAAATTCAAAAACCCGCTTGTACGAACACATCGATCAGCGGGTGGCAAAAGCCCCTGCGCGGAGCAACGCCCCCGCGGGCACTCGGGGCAAGTGCAGTTCCCATGCCCCGGCGCTGCAGACAAAGAGCGACCCGAGGCGCCCGCCCGGAGCCCGGGGCCGCGGTGACACCCGCCGGGGAGGAGCCAGACGCGGGCTGCCCCCGGGGGCGGGGGGGGGGCAGCAGGGGAACTTATAAGAGCCGCGTCCCGCCAGAAGAACCGGGGCGTGTGTTTGGAGCAGCGGCTGGTGACGGCGCTCGGGGAGGCGCGGCGGCGGCAACCACCACCACCACCACCACCACAACTCCAGAGCCCAGAACCGTTAGATGGCTCAGAGCATGGACAACACCCTCGACAGCCTGGATGTAAGTGCCGGGAGCTGAGCCGGCCGGCGGGGCGGCCGCCGCCGCCGCCGCCGGCTGCTCGACGCCGCTGCTCGGCGGCCGCGGGGCGACAGCCCTCGCTCCCCGCCGCGCTCGCCCATGTGCGCGCTGTTTGCAAACAAAAGGTGCCCTCGGCGGAGACCGCGGGGCGTCGGCGGGCGGGGATCGCCCCGAGCCGAGCGGGGCCGGGGGCAAGGCGGGGGGCGCGGGGCCGGGCGCCGCGCCGCCTCCTGCTTCGCAGCCCGCCTAACTGCGAGGGTCTGCGGGGCGCCAGCGGGCAGGGCTCGGCCCTGACCTCTTGCCGCTGCTGCGGACCTTGCTACAGCTGCGAGCCGCTGCCGGACTCCCGCTTCTCTCCTCGGGCTTTGCTGCTCGGCCGTCGGCTGAAGTGACATGTGGCGCCTTTGTGGGCTGAAAAACGCCGGCAGAGCGGTTGGAGCCGCGGCAACGATGGGGGGGGGGGGGGGGGGGAAACAAGTTTGGAGTGAGCTGGCTCCAGGGAATGGCATCCCTCTGCCCTAACCTCGGGCTGCCGGTGTGCCGGAGCGCGGGATCCGCCGCCCAGCCGACCCCCCCCCCCCCCCCCCGGCCGAAACGCGGCGGCGTCCCGGTCTTGGGGAGGGCCGCTCTTCTGCCGCCGCGGGGTTTTGAGAGTGGTTGGCACCAAAAGGGAGATCTCTGGCAAGTTCCTACTTTGATCCGGCGTTAATGCCCGCGCGGAGCTGGTGCATCCGTGTGCGAAGTGCTGCGGGACCCTCGGGGCGCAGCCTGCGCGGAGGTCGGGGGTTCGTGGTGTGTACAGGGCACGAAAACCAAAATCTGAAAACCTGAGGAATTGTACATAGCCAGGTGGCACTCGCCCGCCTGCATCGCTTTTCAGCGTGGTGGCCAAAACCGTTGGTGGTTTCCTGATGTGCTTTCATGCCCTCACCAGAATTTCGCTTCCTTTTTCCACTGCTGTGCTTAGTTCAGCAGTCTGGCTGCAGCCCAGCACCAGCCAGCTTCACCCCCTGCCCCGCAACCGCAAAGGGTGGGGAACAAAGGGAGGGGAACGTGGCTGGTCGTGATGACCCTCCATAGGGTTTGAGTTCCCCTGCTTCAGGTCAACTCTCTCTTTCTTTTCTTTATGGGCTTTGGGACTTTTTTTTTTTCTTGCCTCTGTGTGTGGAGCTGTCAATTGCTTCTCAGCAGGGAATTCTTGCTATTATTTATCCTTTATTACATCAGCCAAGGGTACCTTCTCCATTTCTCCTTGACCCCATCCCCTTAACGAGAAGGGACTTCTGAGCAGCAGCATTTCTGTCTTAAGTAATTTTTTTCTATAGCTCTCTCTTGTAAGAGTTAAATGTCATGGGTAATATTCTGTGCGGACTAACCTCTTGCATCCAGCACTTCTGGACTCATCCATTTGTAGTATGTATCTGATTAGAGCACTGAAGTGTCCAGAACCAATGATATTTCTGGGAGTAGCCATGACCTTTCTTTTCCCTTTCATCCCCTGTCCTTAGTTACAAGATCTTAGTCCTTAGAGAAAGACAAAGGAAGTTTTTTAACTGGTTCCTATTTGCTGTACATTTTATATATATTTAAAAACTGTATTTTTCTGTCTGGCTTTCAAAAAGTTTGCCTATTCATGATGATGGAGACTGTTCAGGCAACTCTTAACGTACTGTCATACAGAGTAAGCTTTTGCAGAGGAGCTAACATCTAATCTTTTTTTTTTTTTTTTTAGCTCTCCTCCGGGTTAATCATTGAATTTTCTGATAATGGCACGGATGAGATTGGTTCAGGTGACTATGAAGACTACAGAGAGCCATGCTTTCAGCATGAGAATGCCGATTTCAACCGGATCTTCTTGCCAACAATCTACTCCATCATCTTCCTAACAGGAATAATCGGCAATGGATTGGTTATTGTTGTTATGGGCTACCAGAAGAAACAAAGAAGCATGACTGATAAATACAGGCTGCATCTCTCTGTGGCTGATCTCCTTTTTGTCATCACCTTGCCATTCTGGTCTGTGGATGCGGCCATAAGCTGGTACTTTGGGAACGTTCTGTGTAAGGCAGTTCATGTCATTTACACAGTCAACCTCTATAGCAGTGTCTTGATTTTGGCCTTTATAAGTTTAGATCGTTACTTGGCAATAGTCCATGCTACCAACAGCCAGCGACCACGAAAGCTGTTGGCTGAGAAGGTGGTGTATGTAGGCGTATGGCTACCAGCTGTGCTTTTGACGGTGCCCGATATAATTTTTGCCAGTACTAGTGAAGTAGAAGGCAAGTATCTATGTGATCGCATGTACCCTCATGAAAACTGGCTGATTTCTTTCAGGTTTCAGCATATCTTGGTAGGACTTGTCTTGCCTGGTCTAATAATCCTGACTTGCTACTGTATTATAATATCTAAGCTGTCACATTCAAAAGGCCACCAGAAGCGCAAAGCCTTGAAGACAACGGTTATCCTCATCCTTGCCTTCTTTGCCTGCTGGCTGCCATATTATATTGGCATCAGCATCGACACATTCATCTTGCTAGGAGTCATCAGACATCGTTGCAGCTTGGAGACGATAGTGCATAAATGGATCTCCATTACCGAAGCCCTGGCATTCTTCCACTGTTGCCTGAATCCAATTCTGTATGCCTTCCTGGGTGCCAAATTCAAAACATCAGCACAAAATGCCTTGACATCAGTTAGCAGAGGATCAAGCCTCAAGATTCTTTCAAAAAGCAAACGTGGGGGACATTCTTCTGTTTCTACAGAGTCTGAGTCTTCAAGTTTCCATTCCAGCTAACGCTGCTCCTTGCCATCATTTTATAAATAGACACTTTAAAGTTGCGCAAGATTTCAGAAAAACAAGACTGACCATAATGTACAGATTTATTTACAGTTGGAATTTTATATTGTTTCTTTTAGTCTCCGTGAAGTTTAATTGACTTATTTATATAAAAAAGCTTTCATATTGATGACAAACTGTCTAGGCAGGTCCTGTGGACAAGTGGTTAGTTCACAAAAGTTTTAGTGCTTGTCTGTATGTATAGATATGTGAACTAAACACTTCTGGATTGTAGCAAAGTGACTGTTAAAAGTTTAGAAAATATTTCTCTGTTGTTTATATGTAAATGTTTTCAGTGTTGCTGTTAAATTCTTAAAAATTTGGCTGGAGATCTTTACCTTACTACAAGATGTTTGGTTTACAATAGCTTAACTCTGCTGTAGAAATGGCACTTACAACCAAAGCCTCCTCTGTTATATGCTAGGGTTTTTTTCCCCATTCTCAATAATTGATGGTTTGCAAAATTTTCTGTTCAAGGTAAATAAAAGTATATGACAAAAAGTCATTTTGAGTGGTATTTTTTTTTCTGGTTAAATGTTTTTCTCAATGCTTTTATTTACAATTCTCAATGCACAATAATTTCTTTGAAAATTGCATGGTTCTTCTATGAAAAGCAGGAAAATGAGTTTCCGTACATATTGATTATTCAGTTGACACCTGTGAGTTCCAAGTCATTTGTTTTTTCCACCAGAACACATTTACTCCAGTTAACATTACCTTTAGAATACTTAAACTATCACTTTAAACAAAGAACTTTTTGAGGGCAAAATATCTACAAATGAAAACCAATCTACTTAAGCAATTGCTAAAGTTTACAGCCTCTTAGGAGTCAAACTAAGATTACTGCATGTGACTAACCTTTATGCCATGCATATAAAGTCAGTCCTACATTTCTTCTGCCTTTGGCTGTTCTTCTAAATTTAGTTTCACATGTTAATAGTGATCAAAAGTAGTTGAATCAAAGCCATTTTGCTATTTGACACTGCATTTGGACTAGAAATAAATTTATTGGTATATCTCCTCTGTGGAAGGTAAGTGTTTTTTCTCTATGGAGCTTTCCCTATCCTGTCAACATCCAGATTTTCAGAATAGAATAGATAATCTTAACATTTTTTTTAAAAATCCAGAATGTGTACCGGTTCTTAAAAATATTTTTTAGTAGGAATCAGCCAGACTATAGAATTTCTAATAATTCTTGTTGAAATCCTATTTGTCTAAGTTAGTCACATCTTCATGTTAGTAGAGTGCATTCAAAAGTAATGACTACCCAAGAGGACAGAGCCATTGAGAATATTTGTGTGTTCCTACATTAAAAAAACAAACACAACTGTTCTATAAATAATTAAGAGTTTGGAAGTAAAAAAAAAAACCCCTAAAATAAACAATACCTACTAGTCACACAACTGAAATAAGCAACCTTGATATTGCAATGATATTACCCACAAAGAATGTGTTTTCACAAGCACAGCACCCTAGTGATTTTGTGAAGCATGTACCACTATGGTAAACTATACATTAAATTGCATGTTTTATTTTAGATATTTTCATAAATGCAAGAGCTTTCTGTTTTCAACTTCCCTCCTCTCCAGTCAGGAGGCTGCAACCTTGGCTGCATCCTGCACACTTTTTCCCTTGTAATGACAGTAGTAGTCATCTGATTCTATGTTGAGCTGATTCAGTTTGCTGAACCAGCACAAAACTAACCTGGCAGAAAAAAAAATAATTTTCCAGCAATTTAGTGAATTGAATGAGCTCAATGAGGAATCCAACAAGCACTACAAAAGTGCAAGACCCTGTCAGCTGGAGCCAGGCACAGGGAGAAAAAACTGAGATAAAGGAAGAGGAAGCAGGTCGCCCCTTTAGCAACTGAACTTCTAGATCAGCTAACTCTAATGTATATCTTCACTCAACATAACAAATTAACAACAGAAAAGATGCATTCTCAAGAAACAAAAAGTCTCACTTTCACCAAGTTGTTCCTCGTTAACAGAGTTGAGAAATGATGAAAACATGGTATAGGAGCAGAACTTCTTAAATGGTTTATTTTTGTTGTTCATTTGTGTGTTTTCTTAATTTAGTGAGGGTTTCCCTGTGAAGAATTTGTTGTTCTAAATGATTCTGATTTTCACCCCAGCACAATCAATCACTGTGATTTAATTGCACTTATAAAATACTTATTGGCTATCAACACACTGCTGCTTATTTGTTGAGGAAGTGTTTAGAGCCTTCTAGCATTAACTTAAATTATTCCCATTATACTTCAGTCAGCCAACTGTTACCTCAAGCAGACAGCAGGAAAGAGGGTGCAAGACAGAATAAACTCAGCAGTCCATGTTACTGCCAAAGACCACTAAAAGGACACTAAACAAACAACAGAAAGCATTTGTGTAGAAAATAAATTAGCAAAATTAAAACATAAGCCATGCCCCAGAGGGATGAGACCTACATTAGTTTTATAAAACTGCCATTGTTTTCAGTAGAATTAGTGAAACTATGGACAGAAGGAATGTCTTGAAAAGGAGTTGCAAGATCATTGGGGTTTTGCTCCAGCAAGGATAATTAGTCAAAAGCCACATGTCTTTATTTTTAAATTTCTTTCTATATCTATAAATATGAATATAACATATATTTGTTCCGTTTACAGAGCAAATATTTGCAAATTGAATGGTCATGAGGAAACATAGTAAGAAATTATGAATCCAGTTCTGTCCTTTTACCTCTGAGTAAGTCAGAGCAAATCAGGCAAATTTCTCTCAAAGCCACTGAGCTACTCCAAATATATTATATTGGTAAAAATTATGAATTTATTCTGTTTTAAAACAAAATCACCTTTAAGCTGATTTTTGTTGAGGCTGTGACTTTTTTTATGTCTTCGTGAATCAAAAGTAGTCCCAGTAAATGCATTTCTCAAAGTGTAAATTCAGTGACAAAAGTGAATAAACCTAATTTTGTAATTTCTACATTGGAGAAGTCCACATACATCAAGAACTTTCCAAAGTTTTTGAAGAGATTTCCAAGTCTTTTCAAATTATTCCTCTCTAGTATACAGAGTAATCATAATGACATTCTTCAATACATATACAATGCATAGTCTCAGCATTTTTTTGATGTAAAATAATAGCTGTGCCCAAGTAATTTTAAACATGCAACTCAAGATACAGAACAGAAAACAAATGTGAATATGGGTGAGTATTGGTTACAAACCAGTTTAAAATGTTACATGGTAATTTAAAAGATTTATAATGTATTTACAGAGACATTAAATACATTATAATGTATTTACAAAGACTCCCGGAATTCAGGCACTAAGTATTTTACCATGGTTGTTACAATGTGCTAACAGCAACGCTGGACTAAAACATGGATATTCACCTAATACTATAATGCACACATTCTGAGTGCTTAAGGTTAGTTAGAAATCCTTTGGATCATGCAAGACTAAACCAAGACAGAACATGTACATGAACTTACTTTTGCTTCCTCTGAAATGCTCTTTGGAAGTAAAGTTAGAATACTTAAAGCAGTGGGATAAAATTATACTATAATCCATTATTTGTATGGTATATTTTTACTCTGTCTAATCAGGTTGTACAGACTCCACCTTAGAGGAGCATGTGAAAAGATGAGTGGTGGTAGTGAGGGTGTCAGAGCTAATGTATGCAGGCTATAGAGGGCAGTGAGTAAGGTGGAGTTTCTTGGTTTTTCTTGGCTAGACTTATGACACAGTCATTACACAGGGGGTTCAACTTCTATGCATATACATAAATCAAAACAAAATCACCATGAAAATAAAAAGGAAGTAGCAGTAATAACATGGTGCCATTCATACAAGTGAATGGTTTATCTTATGATGGTTGAGCTCTAGTTGGACAATGTACAAAGTGACCACCTCTAGATGTTTGGTTGAAAAGGCCATTTTTTATATTGTTTGGGAAAGGAAACAGCATGACGAGGAAGTACTTCCTTGATCCAGGCATGCCTCCAAAATCCCCTAACAATGGAGTATTCTCATACTCTCATAGTGCTGAAACTTAGGAAACACTTAAGCAGATAGGGCACCAGAGTTTTTGCTCAAAGGATGCCACTCCCTCACTTTATGTTTTGAAAGAGCTATACAGACTCTTTTTCACAGCCATAAATCACATGTCAATTGAAATTACATGAGCACTGGGATTATTTCTTATAATAAAGGCATGGATTTCTTAAAATCTTTTCTCTTTAGGCAACAAATTTGCTGTCACTCTTTTAATTTTCTCTGAAAATCTTTAATCTTTAACAGGATGAAATCTAAAGATCATTTAACATCAACTCTGTTACTATCTTCCCACCATTCTAGTTCAAACAGGACATACAATAAAACAATGCTATGCTTATTGGTTTTGAAAACATATTTTAGTAGCAGTGGATTATAATCATACTTTGTGTTTATATATATATATTTAACATAAACATATCTACATATATATAATGATGTAGATTATAAGCACCACTTTCAATTGTTGATACAAGTGATCCAGGCTCCAGCACAGCTACTACTGACTTCAGAGGAATCAGGATTCATTACAGGTGTAGCAGGTATTGATTAAAATTACTACTTTCTTAAATGGACAGGCAGCTTCAGTGACGAACTCCCACTGAATTCAGAGACAGCAGGGTACCTAAAGAATTGTGCTTCCTGAAGTATATAACCTTATAGCCCAAATCAGTTACAAATGAAGATTACAAATTCCTCTGATTTCAGCTGCAGAGATCTACAAGAAATTAAGTCTTTCATTATGGAGCAGGTGGAATTGTTCTGCTGAACGTAACAGAAATAAATTTTCAGCAAAATGGTTTTCTCTTACTGAAGGCATGCAAGCTTCGCATACCCAGCTATCAACAGTCTGACAGTAATTTGTCTTTAGTGGCACAGTGTTTGAAAGAAATAGGTCAACATTTAAAATATCCTTATCTTTTGGAATTCACACCAGGAACAGATTCTCACCACATAAACATGTCAAACTAAGTAGAAATTATGAGGGATTTTTTGAAGGGTTACATTGTGAAGAGTTCTTTGGCTTCTGTTTTGGTTTGGATTTTTTCACTGTTGATGCTGCCTTTTGTTTCTACTATCCTCTTTTCACAGCTTCTATTCTACTTGACTTTTCCTTTAAAAATATACCTTTATAGAATTTTTAATGGCCCTTTTCTGTTAAGACTACACCCAATATCCTGGACAAGTAAGAAAATGTAAAGAGAGACTGTCCAAATAAAAGATAGAGCCTTCACAACAGTTTCTATGTCTTCTCATATGCATTTCCCTTCCAACATCTGCTTTTCTTTAGTCAAAAGATAAGTTACTTCTATATCGTATGAAACGTTTAAACTCAAAGGTTGGTTTCATTCTCAAGTTTCTTAAAGCGCAATCACAGCACACATTTGTTTACTTTCTTGGTTCTTCCCTATTCAGCACTCCTTAATCAGGCAGATCTCCCAAAGAGAGGTCTGGATAAGAAAGGCTGAGGGGGCCCCTTACCTGCTTGTCAGTGTCATCACTGATGCCAACACAGCTACGAGAACACGGGCTGACGATAAAATTTGCTTTCACTACTGATGCACTCTGGAAGGCTACAGTAAGACCGGACAGCAATAATTATAACTGGTAATAATCCTAATGTATCGCCTTGCCAAAGGTGAGCGTGACACTCCTCCACAGACATAATACAAAATAAACTTGAGAAGTTCAAATAGAACATCTTTCCTTAACTCTCCTTTCACAACTACTCAAAACCTTTTATTGGACATCCCACTTGTCACCTTTCTTATGGTTAATCCTTTTCAATATTGCCCCCTCTTAGGCTAATATTTCCTTTCTTTTCCTTGGGGAAAATGTCCAATATTTAAAATATCTTTAAAAACACTCATTCTGTGAAGTCTGTCTACATGAGTTCACCAAAGAGAGAAATGTTGGTATGCTTGATAGTAGAAGATGAAACTGGGACCTCAGTTTCCATAGAACAACCCCTCCTCTAAAATCCATGGAAAGTAAGAGAATAATTCTTGGTTTTTATAGACATGTTTTAATGTGAGAGCAAAAGACATGTCTTGTCAATATTAGGTTCATTGGAAGCCTGAAATCTATTATGCCTGCTCTTTAGGGGAGGAATTACATCTCTTATACAAGTGTTAAGTGCACTGTTGGAACTTAGTACAGGAATGCATTGGTAAGAAAAGCAAGAGTCTCTAACACGAATAAAAGGGAAGAAGGGATTATTGTACAAGGGTATGGTTTCATGTCAGATTTAACTTGACAGCGAAGTAGATTTAATGAGTTCCTGCCCTCCCCTACCCCTTAGTATTTACTACCTTCCTTTCCATGGCCTTTCAGGTCATGCTCTCCACCCCCCTTTTCTTGCCCCCTTTCTCCCCAACCCCATTGTGGCGATTCTTTAACAGTGCTATCCTGCATGGAACTGGGCACTAATAATGCACGGACACAAGGCAACTGAGATGATCTACTAATCAGCAGGACCAAAAAGGATAGTCTCACACCTCACAGTCCCCTTCCTTCTCTCCTTTACTCTTAACTATGCATACCCCTCAATCTCTGCTGCTCATGTGACTCCTTGGCAAGCCAGTTCAGCTCTTGAAGATTTGAGTTTCACAGGATTTTGAAGCAATTTAACTTCCTCTACTAGGAAGGTCTCCCTCCCTTCCTCCTCTAATCCTTTCATTTGATATCTTCAATACTCTCCAATTCTTAGCCCTGTGGACCTGTCTCCTGCTGTGCATTATCTATTGAATCAGTCACACTTTCTTTTGACCAGACTTAATTGACTAAATAGATAGACAGTATCTATTTTTTTTCTTATTTATTTTATACCATTTTAATGAAGTTCGCTCAGAAAGAGGGCTGACTACATCCAAGATAAAAAATAAGCAGTCAGGCACATCGCTCAGCAAAGAAAGAAAAGTTGTAACACAGACCTTTTTGCACTTTTTCTTTCAGCAGTAATGAGCTTTTAATTTGACTCCCTGTATTTGTGAAGCCCACCAGCCACAGAAAATTAACCAACAAAATAAAGTGAAAAGATTTCAGCCAGCATGGCGAACTGAATTGGCTCACTAAGAAGTCAATAACTGGAGCAATTGCAAGAGTGAAGGTGGAATCATGCACCTGGGAGCTGTGGGGGGAGCAAAGAAGTGGGACCCTGTCTTTTGGGAGCAGCAAGTTGTTAGACCAGTTTAGCTATCTTGTCAAAACTTCCTTAAGTAAACAGCCAAACTGTTAAACAAACATAAACCAGTTCTCAGGTAGAGGGTAAGAGGTTGAAAAAGTATGGAGAGAATAGACGCTCCTCTTTAAGGGAAGTGAGCCCTGCTTCCTCCATAACCAAAATATGATTACCTGTTGACTACACAACCATGGTCCAGCAGACGACTTTTTCCTGAAACAAGGCACAAGAAAGAGGTCTCGAATAGCAGTATTTTAAACTAGAGAGATCTGTAATAGTGTGATTAATCATGTTCTTGATTAATCATGATTATAACCTATATTGCTTATCAGATTTAATGTAGCTATTTGTTAAGACACACTGTAAATCTACATTCATATATATAGTCCACAAGACTTGTTGAATGTGATGGATGTTTGTATGATTTTTAAAAGCAGAATCCTTGAAAAGTACAGAGCATGTTTTCTCCTATTTAACCATCACTAAAAAAAAAGCAAAGCATTTCTTTTAAGTATTATGCTGTGACTCTCCTTATAATTAACTATCAACTAAGGAAGGAAAGAATAAATTGCCTCTTGGTATGAAATCTGCTTAGGAAAAAACATTAGATCCCTGCCTCAAATGCAAACTTAGTTCCACTGAAGAAATGTAGTCAGCCCAGTTATGCTGAAACCAAACTAAATATGCTCAGATTGTATAGTCGGAATGTGTGGAGCTATATGGGTCTCCTAATACTCTGCAATGAAAGGGACAACCTGGCAGCTGCATGAGTATTCAGTACAGTGTACACCAATCCAACAGTCTAACCATACTTCAGCCCAGAGAATAAACAGTCAACAGAGCCACAAATCCTTGAACCTAGTCACTCTTGCTTCTTCCTACAAGCTAATATGGAGGGAGTATTGAGAAACTTTGCCCTCACATCAAGCACTTTGGGGAGACTCTGTAATAAAAACTGTGACAGATGAAGGATACAAGATCCTTTGTGATATTTAAGAACCACTCTGCTACCCAGGTGTTTGAAAGAGATCCTGTTCATTCATTCACCAGTTTCAGTAACAATTACAAATCAGAACAAGGATTTTTGTATCTCTTTAGAATACTTTCAGTTTCTAAAGGTAATCCATTTTAAAATCCTCTGTTCTTAGTACTACACACTTACTCGACATGCACTCTTTCAGTTGCTGGCCAAACTGGGGCCCGTTATGCCCTCTATAAGCCATGCCCTGCGAGGAAAATGAAGGTACATCTACCTGAACTGGAACATGGTATTGAAATGCTGAGGTTACACTGACTGAGCTGACAGTGGTACTGTTTGGTAATATTAATCGAGTTCAGAAATCAGTGCAGCCAGAGACGCAGCTGTGATTACCTGTCCCTTTATCCATCCTGACTGTCCTGACAACTGCGCTATAGAATTAGTCTCTCTCTGACTCAGTGAATATTTATTTATGCAAAGTTAAACATTTTCAAAAGGACTCACAAGACAAAAGCACCTCACCAAATAAAATAGCATGGCGATTAAACACCCTCCCAGGAGAGAGTGTGCTCTCTTAGACTACAAGGAAACCCGAGCTTTTGAAAGGGACATCGTTTTTGCAAGAGAGCTTCTCCTCCTGCTCTTCAATATTTTTTATAGGATTGATTTTAAAAAAGCACCTATAGGGGTAAGCACTGTCCTTTGAAAAAAGCTGAGAAGTGCTTTGTTTATGACTTCTGCTGGGGGTTAGGCAGATCGTACTTTGTCATTTCACACTATCAAGTCTGAAACGGTTCTCTACATTAGCAGCAGCAGATATTTAGACACTTAGATCTGCTAGAAACTGACAAAAGCTTTTTAAGGTTTATGTTTAAATTTAAGTGTCCATATAATTTATAGAAATGTAAATTTGTCTTGTAAATCTAGCTGTCAGTAAGTGGGGTCTAGAACACTACAGAACTCTGTCCCACATTAACAAAACAGAGCTGTAGATGATATTCATACACCAGTAATTCAAGCTCTACACCAGACCTAATACAGCTACAACATGTTTTCCTCCTTACTCTTTTCACAAACTCCATAAACGAATGGACAGCTCATCCTAATGAGCTCTTCAGCGACTGAGGTACACTTAATCCTGAATCAGCAAAACCTGATAATAACTCTCAGCTGCTTGAAGTGGAATTATTTTCTGATGACTAGACTTAAATCCAACCAAAGGTCAGTAGAAATGAAAAATGATGTCAGCTCAGGACTTAATGATATAATCTTACCTCTGTAGGCCTATAATTTCTTTAGATACCTAAGAGGTCATGTCAATCTTAATGTCTCCCAGTTTTATGAATGCAACCATAAGTCCCTTTTAAATCAGATTACAAGTGATTATTATAACTCTAAATCGAGGGAAAGGCCCACCATTTTCTCTAATTGGAAAGACTAATTTAATTATAATCCTTGTCTTTCCAGATGCTTTGTATTTGTTCCATTGCATTACAATAGATAGGGTTTATGGAAAAGAAACAGTTAATTGTTTATGACTTGGAAAGGATGAGAATTAGTTCACATATGCTGGTGTAGCCACACTTCAGCCAAACTTCTATTGGTTTTGAACTGCAGGTATCTTCATATACAGTACATGATGTCTTCGCTTCTAATGTAAAGTAGCTGAGAAGACACGTAACTGGATTGCTTATGCTATTCTAACTTTTTTAAAGATCTTCCATCTAAAATAGGCAATTGATAAAACCATCAGAAGTAAAAAGGTAATAATTCAAGAACTACAAGTCAGTGGGCACAAAGTGGAAAATGGTTAATGTATTCAATATCCCAGTGTGATTTTGCACTGAATGAACAGAAATTGACATAGCCTCCAAAGTGAATCTTGTCAACAAACTCACCTTGCCTTATTAAAATCATTGTTGTATCTAAATTATTTTTGTTTGTCAAAAATAAGTAGCTTTCCAAATATTAAATAGGCCATATCTATATTCTGTGTAGCTTTGCTGAATCCAAAGTTTAATTATTTATTAGATATCAAATGTATAACATCTGTGTAAGAAGGCTGACATATGTTAGGACCTTTGACTTTGATATACAAAAAACTGTCTGCTGAGTTAGGAATCTTTCTAAATTAATTAGATAAACATGAATATAGCATGTATATTCTTCTATGTCTTTGCTTCCCTAGAGAAGAGGATAATGCTTACACAAAGAAGACAAGACTGAATGTATGAATGGATAACTTTTGTCTTTGAATTAACAAGGTTACACTTTATGCCTTCTTAACTTTTTAGCGGATGGCTTTCACAGTTTAAGGATTTCACAGTCTAAACATTAATTCTTCTCTCTTCTCCTAAGCTGTTTCTGAGACTCTGACAGTTTTACAGAAAATTACACCAGTATGACTACCTAGATTTTGTTTCATTGGTATAAATTTTGTAGGCAAGGCCTCAAGTAAGAACATTCTTCTGGAAAGATATATTGTTTGTCTTCTTCATTCACACATGCAAACACACAGACATATACACACAAATCCAACTGATTATACTTTGGGTCATAATCTTGTATTTTGATAGGAAAACTTCAATTTTATTTATCTCCTTGTCTGTACTTTTGAGTTGGAACCCTTCTAAAACTTGCTCCTCCAGCTGCTTGTCATTCCACTATATAACAAAAAATCATTTTGCCTAACACTCCCTAGAAAGAGGAGCCTACTGCCTGTACAAAGATATTTCTTTTTCTCAGCTAGATACAAAATGTAGTCTTTTATCAAGATAAGGGAAGGGTCACAGTTGATCTTCTAGTGAAAATGCAGAGCCTTCTCTCCACAATATTTTTTTTCCTCTAGAGATCCCTCAGTAGAGATCCACAGTTTTGATTTATGATTTAAGTTACAACTTTGCCATAGAAAAGGAGTAGTTCATAGGCAAGTATGCAAGGTCATAAATTGTGCCCATTCTCACTACTGAAAAGGTATAATCTTCTTCCAAATAAGGCTGCGTATAGCAGTATATCCAAGGAAACTAGAGAAGTAGACATGTGCCAAAAGCATCAAATAGTGTTCTTTGCCTGAGTAGGGCCCATAGTGACATGCATGCAAAAGAACTCTTGCTTTTTCAAAAAGCAATCCTGAATAAAAACTCTTCTCATTCAAGATAGAGGCCTTAAGGAACATCCTGCATGTTAACAAACATCTTCAGATAATGCCTAGTTTGATGCTCATTTCCTACTTATTCACAGACTCTCTTAAATGGAGCTCTTTCACTTCTGCAGCTTAGCCTAAGGAAATCCTGCAAGAACAATGTGTGACTGAAATACACACAGGTTTCCCAAATGGTAGCAAGACCCATTGATGCTGCTTCAGATAGCACCAAGACAGCAAGTTATAATACAAGCTAAACAAGAAAGGGTCTTGTTTGTATAGGATTGATTTGGGTTCAAGCTTTTTTCCTTTCAGTTTGTAGTATATTATGTAAAGTGTCCTTCAGTGAAGAAGATATTTAGCTGCCAAACTACATTACCTTTTCTCAAGTATTTCAGTAGACAGAATTTCAAAACCACCTATGCAATTGCTTACTCCCCAAATAAGCATTCCCATTTACTCTTCTTAGTAAAGTAGCCTGGAATCTCCTTGCAGATGCTGAAGGTCTGGTAACAGAAAGAGAAGTCTTAAATACTCTATTTCTAAAATCAGATACTATGGCATTGACACAGTTTTATTAATTAAGGTTGATTTATTGCTCTAGAAGATGCCTGGTTTGATGCTCCTGGAGACTGTACAATCTGTACTCATTTACAGAAAAACTGCATTACTGAGGACATTACAACTTTCCTGGGACTACCTCTGTAAACAAGGGAAACCCCTTAGGACCCCTAGATTATGCAGCTTTCCTGCTGAGGTTATCAACAGGGTATAAATGATTCCAGTATAGGGACATCTTTCAATTGTACAATAGATTAAGACCATTAATTTATTTCAAGACATTTCAGACTTGACGGATGGCTTTGAACTATTTCCAAGACAGATTACTTTTGGATCTCAAAGAGAAATAGCTCTTTACCCCATTACAAAATTTCTGAGCCAAACAATCTTCCTCCTCCTTCTTTATTTCTATAGCATTATCTAGTGTCTTCTCCAGTCACAGTCTGGTTAAAGCTGTTGCTAGTACTTTTGGTAGTCAGAGCATCCCTAATGAGTTTTGATGCTATTGCTTTCCTTGTTTTCTTATTGCCCTTACTGCACAGTTTCCTCAACAAAGAGGGCACACAATATTTTTGTATTCACAGCAGGTATTATGCATCACACAGCACTACATATGTGTTAGTGGATATACCTGATTATCTGTCTTCCCCAGAAGATCATATTGATCAGCCAAGCAACTCCTAAAACACCTTAGCAGCTAGATTACTTTTTCCATTTTATTTGTGAAAACACATTCTTTCTCTGTTCAGATGCTTAAATCACATGGCTCTAGGAAAGTTGTATTTTGACTGAAAGACAGGAAACACAGTATGCCTAATACGTACACAAAAGAGACATAGCAAAATAAAATATATTAAATTAAAAAAAAAAAAGATGTATGACTTTAACTCTAGCCACAAAGAAATGAAAAATAGTAGTCCATCCAATAACTGATTTCAGGGCTTTTATATACAGGTAAATACTGTTATCAATTCAGATACGATATATCATTTAGAAGTAAAAGCAAGGTATGGTGAAGATTATATGGATAAAATGGATCTTATTACAACTTTTTTCACTAAAATCATTAATAATCAAGCTTTTGAGACAGTCCAATAGTACCACTTTCCTGCAATCTTAAAAAAGA